>NC_136432.1:171453013-171838013 GCF_052849685.1 Lactuca virosa
TGAAGATCTGGAGACACTACCTGTACGGAACAAAAAGCACTATCTTTACAGACCATAAAAGCCTACAACATATATTCGACCAGAAAGAGCTCAACATGAGACAACGACGGTGGGTCGAGCTACTCAGTGATTACGAATGTGAAATTCGTTATCATCCCGGCAAGGCCAATGTAGTAGCTGACGCCCTAAGTCGGAAAGAATATTTTGGTCGTAGAGTCAAGTCATTGACTATGACTATCCATTCACACTTGTCCACGCAAATTAAGGAGGCTTAGCTCGACGCTTTGAAACCTGAAAATGTGGCGAGTGAAACCCTAAGAGGGATGGATAAGAATTTGGAAGTCAATGGTGGCGGAGCCTTATACCTCATGGATCGGATCTGGACACCGAAACACGGTGGCTTCAGAGGCTTGTTCATGACCGAGGCACACAACACTCGTTATTCCGTCCACCCAGGTTCAGATAAGATGTACATGGATCTTAAAAAGTTATACTGGTGGCCTAACATGAAAGCAGAGATTGCTACCTTCGTGAGTAAATGCCTTACTTGCGCCAAGGTCAAGGTCGAATACCAGAAACCCTCAGGTCTTCTACAACAGCCTGAGATACCGGAATGGAAGTGGGAGCGAATCACTATGGACTTCATAACCAAGTTGCCCAAGACAACGGGTGGACCTGATACCATATGGGTCATCGTCGACAGATTGACCAAGTCTGCACACTTCCTACCTATCAAAGAAACAGACAAGATGGAGAAACTTACAAGAACTTACATACGGGAGATTGTACGACTACACGGTGTTCCCTTATCCATTATCTCGGACAGAGATAGTAGATTCACTTCGAGGTTCTGGCAGTCGTTACAAAGTTCCTTAGGAACTAGGCTGGACATGAGTACAGCCTACCATCCACAGACAGACGGGCAAAGTGAGAGGACTATCCAAACCTTGGAAGATATGTTGCGAGCCTGTGTGATCGACTTTGGGAAAGCTTGGGATACTCATTTACCCCTTGTTGAATTTTCCTACAACAACAGTTATCACACGAGCATAAAGGCTGCTCCATTCGAGGCCCTCTATGGCCGAAAGTGCAGATCCCCTCTGTGCTGGGCTGAGGTGGGTGATACCCAGTTAGCTAAGGGACGAGTTCCTGAAAGCACTTTCACAGGTCCGGAGATCATTCGGGAAACGACAGAGAAGATCGTTCAAATTCGTGAATGATTAAAGCCTCTAGAGACCGACAGAAAAGCTACGCTGATAAACGAAGGAAACCATTGGAATTCCAGGTGGGCGACCGTGTTCTATTGAAGGTCTCACCCTGGAAAGGCTTGATACGCTTTGGAAAGCGTGGAAAGCTAAATCCAAGATACATAGGGCCTTTCGAGATTCTTGCCATAATCGGCCCTGTAGCTTACAAATTTAACTTACCACAAGAACTCAGTAACGTACATTCTACTTTCCACGTCTCGAACTTGAAAAAGTGTCTGTCTGACGAGACTCTTGTAATCCCACTCGACGAGATCGAGATCAACGAGAGCCTCAACTTCGTGAAAAACCTATAGAGATCATGGACCGGGAGGTCAAGCAAATGAAACAAAGCCGTATCCCGATAATGAAGGTTCGCTGGAACGCCAAGCGAGGAGCTGAATTCACTTGGGAGCGAGAGGATCAGATGAAACTGAAATATCCTCGTCTTTTTACTTAGTTATTTGTAACTACTTATTTGCTTAAACTCTAATTTCGGGAAAAAATTCCTTCTAACGGGGGGATGATGTGACAACCCGAAATTTCTATTCTGTACAACCATTCACTTCAATAGAAGTCAGAACAGTCTGCTAATTTTCAAGCTTTTTGGAATAAGTTTGAGTGTTTTAAAGTTAGTACTTCGGGAGATATCAGGAGAGAGGATGCCCTAGGGTTTATTGTGCACCAATAAAGTTCCAAAACTCCAAGAGTTTGGAGTTTACGGCCTAAACAAGGTGTTTATGGCCGTAAACCCCAAGGGGTATAAATATGGCACTTAGCCATTTTATTCACTTTTTCACATTTTCAAGAACTAGAACTCATTTGTCTCTCAAGTATCATCCGACTTTTCTTCAAGATCTTTAAGAAAGTAAGTGTTTCTTGCCTTGTTTAGTCGATATCTTCCTTAATCTAGTGATCTTACATGATTTCATCCGTGAAATCATTCCATTTTTGTAGATCTTCAAGTGTTCTTAGTTTCACGAAGAACACCAAGAACACACATTAGTGTTCTTGGACTTCTAACACCCTTTCAAGCTTCTACATAGTAAGTACTCTTACCTTGGGTTGTTATAAGGCTTGCTACACTTCTAAATCATCTAGAAAACACAAGGAAACACAAAATCAAAGGTGTTTACGGTCCAAGATGTTCTTGGACCGTAAACCCTAACAAAGGGGCCAAAGTGTGCCCTAGTCCCTTACAAAGCCTTGGAAACTAGTCTAGATACCATCCTTGATGTGCTAGGGGCTTGAAACATCAAAATGACCATAAACCATTTGGGTTTACGGCCGTAAACCCAAAGACAAATGGTCCAAGGACCGTAAACTCCACAAAGGAGTGAAATGGTGCCCTAATCACTTCCAAAGGCTTATACTTGAAGTAGGAATGCTTCTTAAGACTTGTAAAGCTTCAAAACTCAAAATGGTCAAAGTACCATGAGTTTACGGCCGTAAACTCATGGGTTTACGACCGTAAACTCAATGAGTTATGGTCACAAAACCGTAAACTCCAAGGGAGTTTACCCTTGAACCCTAAACTCCAATACAAGGTCCAACCACCCTTAGATGCAATCCTTAGGACTTATAGCACTTAAATCAAGTGTTTGACATGTCTTAGGAGGTCTTAACTTGGTTAATTAGTTGTTTAATGACTAATTGGATACATATATGTGTTATTATATGTTAAATAGGATCATTGTGTGTGTACAAGTCTTCACTTGACACTTAGTATCCTATACATTCCGTTCATCCAAACCACTCACTACAGGTGAGTTCATACCCCTTAATTAACCTTTTAAATGTTTTTAAATGCTTTTATGGGGGGGGGGGGGGAATACAAGTTGAACTATTATAGTTATTATATCAATCACATGTGATTAATAACTACCAAACAAGTGGATTTCTTACTTTTCAAACTGTGTTACCAAACTGTTTTACTTCAAACTGTTTTACAAACTCTTTTTCATATCAAATACTTTTATTAAACTCTTTTAACTTATATTCTGTGTATCTATATAGATATAGTTATATAAGTAGGATTGAAAGGACTTAGGACTGATAGCTCACCCTACTTCCTGTTCCTTGTTTGGTTGTGGACTTAGGGTATCAGGGTTATTTGTCTGAAGGTCGTTTGAATCCTAGTTATATATTATGTATATGTATATAGATATAAAAGGTTACTTCTTTCATTCAGTTCAATACCTTTGGGTAACAAAGGTATACACAAACATGTTCATACATACAAACAACATTACTAGTAAGCTATAATAGGTATAGTTTACAGAGATACTAATACTATTACTAGATCAATGAAACATACAATGAGTCAGTTCATACATGAGTCATAATACATAGTGATGAGAAACAAACGTAATACATAGTGATGAGAAACAAACATAATACATAGTGATGAGAAACAAACATAATACATAGTGATGAGAATCAAACAATACATTACAGAGAGAACATACATACAGGCTAGACAGAGGAAGAACACACAATACAGCTAGCACATACATTACATATACATTACTTCAGTTATGTGAGCCACGTAACGGGGCATGGCACTACCTGCCATGACCGTTTTTGTATCCAGAATCTCCTTAAGTGGGGAGCGTATGAGTTTGTGTATAGATCTATACTGGATTGACTATCCTACACCTTGCTGCTCGCTACAGTGGGACTTCCAAGTCTACGGGTGCCAAACGTCATTTCTTACGACGTCTTACATCGTCGTTTTTCTATGAGTCGGTAGCAGGGTACAGGCCGATCACATGGTACTTTAAATAACAATTGGTTTAAGGTAGTTAGTACAACAGTAGTTACTTAATACAACACTACAGTACTATCTCATTTTCCCATTACATTCACTTTGTGAACATTCACACAATGAACAGTAATGTAAAAAAACTGTATTTTTGGTTAATGATAGTCAGATTTGGGAAAATACATACTCTTACAAGAGACACACACACATACACTAGATGCCTTGGTAGAAGGCTACTTTTAGTAGGAAACATAGGATTTTCTAGGAGAGTTCAAACAATTACAAACTTTTACAAACATCATACAAACATCTTACAAAACACTTTCATACAAATTCAGACACTAATATACTTATGATCTCACCGGCTTGAAAGCTGATCTACGCTTTCAAAATAACTTGTATTCTCAGGTCGCCAGTAGACAGGTACCGGTGCCAGGTTTTTGAGAAGATGGAGCTCGTTCAAGACTCATCTTTTATTTTGATTTGTACATTTTTGGTGTCTATATAACTTGACAGAACACACTTGTATGAAATTATATTATTAATGCAATGGATGATGTTGTTGCTTGTTTACTACTTTGCATTGTTGTGATACTGTACATGACGTTCTCCACCCTCGAACGTTTCCGCCGTTCCGGTTTTGGGGTGTGACAGATTGGTATCAGAGCATTGTTTATAGTGAATCGAGTGTATCAACCCATAAAAGATATACGAACTATAAACACAACGGGATTAAAATACTCTGATAAAGAGTTTATACTTTTAAATAATAAAATATTTAACCAAGTATACATACCTGCATTCATACTAAAATCAGTGTCACTAGGACAGAACAAAAGTATTACGATTGTTGGACAGCACAGGTAGACTTAGAGACATATAGTCAAAGCTGGGAAGATATAGCCTGATCAACTATATTATCCGAGGGTTGACTAGCATGTGCCTAAGTGTGGTTGTGAGGTTGCAACAAGTCTAAAAACTTACCAACACTACTACAATGAGAACATAGAACAGAACATAAACTTAAAATACTATAGGAGTATTTTGTATTATGATAATTCTTATCTGAGAACTAAAAAGGTCCTTATTAGTATGTCAATAGTTGTTGAGTGGATACACTAAGGTTATATGTACCTAGGATATCATAGACTTAGAATCCGTGATCTTTGCTTTATTTCCTGTTCCTTGTTTGGTTGTGGACTTAGAGTTAGGGTCATTTATTCGAAGGTCTATCCTGTCTCGATTACATATGACTGGTATGCACTACGCGAATGTTGAAGTAACTAATAAAGATCATCTTATAATTATCTAATTAGTTAGCCTATTTAGTTATTTCTTATATCCCTTTTCTCGCGTAGATATAATGGCTGGATTCCATCTTCCCGGAGACCCGTACTACGCCAACCACGGCAATGCAGGATGGCTGGGAAATGAGCCAGAAGATGATCACCCAATCCCATTGGATGATCACGAAGCTGAAGGCTTTTCTGATGGTTCTGACTCGGAGCCGGAAGTCAACAACCACCCCCAGCTGCTCAAGACCCAAACCCAAACCATCATCCAGCATTTCAAGGACCCACACCACTATGGGCCACAAACTTGAATAGATGGAGTCAGGAACTGGGTCAGCCCATTCCCTACAATGGGGACAGAAGTTTCTACCACCTCACCGAGGGAGGTTCAACTGACAGGGTCCTACCCATCATGGTTCGTATGATTTCCCGGAACACAGAGCAGGGTCGAGCAGCTATCGACCGAGTCGTGGAGATTGACGCCAACTCTGGCGTTAACACCGTCCGCATTCGCCAACTTGAGTCTGCTCATGAAAGGACTCAGGTCCGCAATGCAATTCTGCAGAGGGAACTTGCTGAAACACCAAGCTGAAGTCAGGGAGCTTCGAGCTCAGCAAGCAAGGTCTGAAAGGCATATGAGGGACATAGAACGTCTTCTGTCGTAGTCAAGAACTCACTCTAGTAGTTCTCGTCGCCGATAGAGTCTCATCGACTTCTCTTTTGGATATAACCTAGTTTGTGTAAAAACTCTAGTATAATTTCCTATCTTTGTAAATCTTAGACCCGTTAGGTCTTGATTGGGTTGTAGTCTGTCAAAATTTTCCCATCTTGGTTGATGTAAGACCTACTTCTAGGTCATTTTTCCCGAACTCATTACATCTGTAATTCCAGTATTATTGACAGATATCTAATCTCATGGAAATTATTATCCAAGTGCTATCATCTGTTAGTTCTAGATCTACATTCAATCGTGCTATTCAATTGTGCTGTTGGACTAAGGAGAGTTAGTCCATGAGTCGTTCTCATCAATTTCCCTATTAAATTCTTATCAATATCTTCATCTTTGTAAACTTATAGTTGAAAGATGCCTCCTCGTAAATCAATAAGACGCGATCCTCCCGCACCGACACCACCTGCTCCTCAATTCGATACGGCAGCTCTAAATGCTGCTGTAGCTGCGGTTGTGGCTACAGCCATGGCATAGTATCATTCTTCTGGTTCCACTGGAGGAGGAACCCCTGTCCTATCTACTCATGGTGAAATCCCTGTGCGCTTGAAAGAGTGCTCCTACAATGACTTCACTAACTGCAAGCCATTGTCCTTCAAAGGGACAGGCGGAGTCATTGCCCTCTCGCAATGGTTCGAGAAGACCGAATCGGTTTTCGAAATCTGCTCCTGTCCAGAAGGGAGCAAGGTCAAGTTTGCTGCTTGCACCTTTGAGTCAAAAGCCCTAACATGGTGGAATAGCCATGTCAAGTCACTATCCCTTATAGTGGCAAATTCTATGGGCTGGGAAGCTCTGAGAGAGCTAATGGTTGAAGAGTACTGCCCGATGGGCGAAATCCAAAAACTGGAGGAAGAACTGTGGAGCCTAACCATGAAGGGCTCCAACATAGTTTCCTGCACCGCCAGGTTCTGTGAACTGGTGGCCCTCTGTCCCAACATGGTACATACAGAGGGAAAGAAAATTGAAAGATACATATGGGGGCTGATGCCACCATTCCAGGGAAATGTTTTGGCTTCACACCCCACTACATTTGATAGTGCCAAGCGATTGGCACAGCGGCTTATAGACCATGGGGCTCGTACCCCGGCCACAACAACAACCCTGGCCATCTCAGAACCCGCCAGAACTGCTGATTCCGAGCGGAAGTTCTGGGATGACAAGAGAAAGACAAAGGCTGCCAAAAAGCAGCAGGTCGTGGCAGTTCATGCTGCGATAGCACCTGCCGCTGCTGCTCCGGTAAAGCAGTACGCTGGAAGTTTGCCTAAGTGCAACAAATACAACTTCCACCACGTCGGTGCCTGCCGGGAAATGCAGTGTTTGAACTGCAACAGGAAGGGGCACACAGCCCGTTTCTGCAAAGCTCTGGCGAGGCCAATCAACCAAGTCCCCGGCACAGGAGTGGGCCAAGCTTGCTACGGTTGTGGCGAGGTAGGCCACTACAAAAGAAACTGCCCGAAGGCAGGGAATGCCGGTGGAGTGGCAAGAGTTCTGGCCATAGGCCACGAGGAAGCGGTTGCCGACCCCACAGTGGTCACTGGTACGTTTCTCCTCGATAACTCTTATGCATGCATACTATTTGATAGTGGAGCGGAGAGGAGTTTCGTGAACCAAAAATTTGCTCATTTACTTAAGCAAAAATCACGAGCAGTTACAGAACCGTTCACTGTAGAAATGGCTAATGGAAAGACAGAGAGCACTAGCAGTATATACATAGGGTGTACCCTAACACTAGATAGCCATTCATTTTCGATCGATCTCATGCCGGTCTCAATTAAAAGTTTCGACGTCATTATCGGCATGGATTGGTTAAGTCTTCATCGTGCCGACATCATGTGTTACGAAATGGCTGTACGCCTTAATCTGTCGTCTGGCGAAACCCTAGTAGTTTATGGCGACAAACCCGGCACGAACCTTCGTATCATCTCGAGCATTCAAGCGCAGAAATTCTTGCGAAAGGAATGTCGCTCATTCCTTGCTCATGTGGTCGATGTGAGCCAAGAAACGAAAGACATTCAGAACATTCCAGTAGTACGTGAATTTCTCGACATCTTTCCAGAAGAACTCCCAGGATTACCTCCGCAACGTCAAGTCGAGTTCAGAATCGAATTAGTTCCAGGGGCTACCCTCGTAGCCAAATCGCCCTATCGTCTAGCACCTGCAGAGATGCAAGAACTATCCTGTCAACTTAACGAACTGCTCAGCAAGGGATTTATAAGACCAAGCTTCTCACCCTGGGGAGCTCCAGTCTTGTTTGTCAAGAAGAAAGACGGATCGTTTCGTATGTGCATCGACTACAGGGAGCTCAACAAACTGACCGTCAAGAATCGTTACCCTCTGCCTCGTATTGACGATTTATTTGACCAACTTCAAGGGGTGAATTTCTTTTCAAAAATCGACTTAAGATCCGGATATCACCAACTACGAGTGCTAGGGGAGGATGTTCCGAAGACAGCCTTCCGAACTCGTTATGGGCACTACGAATTCGTAGTGATGCCGTTCGGATTAACAAACGTGCCCGCAGTATTCATGAACTTAATGAATAGGGTGTGTTGTCCTTACTTGGATCAGTTCGTCATCGTCTTCATCGACGACATACTTATCTATTCTCGTAGTAAGGAGGAACATAGTCAACATCTTCGACAGATCTTAGAAACACTACGTTCGGAGAAGCTCTATGCGAAGTTCTCGAAATGCGAATTTTGGATCCGAAGAGTCGAATTCTTAGGGCACGTGGTTATCGAAGAGGGAATACACGTGGACCCTTCCAAAATTAAAGCCATTGAGAGCTGGTCAGCACCGAAGACGCCTACAGAAATTCGTCAGTTTCTAGGCCTCGCTGGCTACTATCGCAGATTCATACAGAACTTCTCCCGCATTGCGAAACCTCTTACAACACTGACCCAGAAGGGCGTGGCCTTTGACTGGGAAGAGAACCAGGAAAGAGCGTTCCAAACGCTCAAATGAGCCTTGTGCACCACACTAATACTATCCCTCCCCGAAGGGATAGAAGACTTTGTTGTCTACTGCGATGCGTCAAATCAAGGACTCGGATGTGTTTTGATGCAGCGAGGTAAGGTCATCGCCTATGCCTCGAGACAGCTGAAGACACACGAGGTCAACTACACTACCCACGACCTTGAACTAGGAGCAGTTGTGTTTGCTCTGAAGATCTGGAGACACTACCTGTACGGAACAAAAAGCACTATCTTTACAGACCATAAAAGCCTACAACATATATTCGACCAGAAAGAGCTCAACATGAGACAACGACGGTGGGTCGGGCTACTCAGTGATTACGAATGTGAAATTCGTTATCATCCCGGCAAGGCCAATGTAGTAGCTGACGCCCTAAGTCGGAAAGAATATTCTGGTCGTAGAGTCAAGTCATTGACTATGACTATCCATTCAGACTTGTCCACGCAAATTAAGGAGGCTCAGCTCGACGCTTTGAAACCTGAAAATGTGGCGAGTGAAACCCTAAGAGGGATGGATAAGAATTTGGAAGTCAATGGTGGCGGAGCCTTATACCTCATGGATCGGATCTGGACACCGAAACACGGTGGCTTCAGAGGCTTGTTCATGACCGAGGCACACAACACTCGTTATTCCGTCCACCCAGGTTCAGATAAGATGTACATGGATCTTAAAAAGTTATACTGGTGGCCTAACATGAAAGCAGAGATTGCTACCTTCGTGAGTAAATGCCTTACTTGCGCCAAGGTCAAGGTCGAATACCAGAAACCCTCAGGTCTTCTACAACAGCCTGAGATACCGGAATGGAAGTGGGAGCGAATCACTATGGACTTCATAAACAAGTTGCCCAAGACCACGGGTGGACCTGATACCATATGGGTCATTGTCGACAGATTGACCAAGTCTGCACACTTCCTACCTATCAAAGAAACAGACAAGATGGAGAAACTTACAAGAACTTACATACGGGAGATTGTACGACTACACGGTGTTCCCTTATCCATTATCTCGGACAGAGATAGTAGATTCACTTCGAGGTTCTGGCAGTCGTTACAAAGTTCCTTAGGAACTAGGCTGGACATGAGTACAGCCTACCATCCACAGACAGACGGGAAAAGTGAGAGGACTATCCAAACCTTGGAAGATATGTTGCGAGCCTGTGTGATCGACTTTGGGAAAGCTTGGGATACTCATTTACCCCTTGTTGAATTTTCCTACAACAACAGTTATCACACGAGCATAAAGGCTGCTCCATTCGAGGCCCTCTATGGCCGAAAGTGCAGATCCCCTCTGTGCTGGGCTGAGGTGGGTGATACCCAGTTAGCTAAGGGACGAGTTCCTGAAAGCACTCTCACAGGTCCGGAGATCATTCGGGAAACGACAGAGAAGATCGTTCAAATTCGTGAACGATTAAAGCCTCTAGAGACCGACAGAAAAGCTACGCTGATAAACGAAGGAAACCATTGGAATTCCAGGTGGGCGACCGTGTTCTATTGAAGGTCTCACCCTTGAAAGGCTTGATACGCTTTGGAAAGCGTGGAAAGCTAAATCCAAGATACATAGGGCCTTTTGAGATTCTTGCCATAATCGGCCCTGTAGCTTACAAACTTAACTTACCACACGAACTCAGTAACGTACATTCTACTTTCCACGTCTCGAACTTGAAAAAGTGTCTGTCTGACGAGACTCTTGTAATCCCACTCGAAGAGATCGAGATCAACGAGAGCCTCAACTTCGTGAAAAATCTATAGAGATCATGGACCGGGAGGTCAAGCAAACGAAACAAAGCCGTATCCCGATAGTGAAGATTCGCTGGAACGCCAAGCGAGGAGCTGAATTCACTTGGGAGCGAGAGGATCAGATGAAACTGAAATATCCTCGTCTTTTTACTTAGTTATTTGTAACTACTTATTTGCTTAAACTCTAATTTCGGGACGAAATTCCTTCTAACGGGGGGATGATGTGACAACCCGAAATTTCTATTCTGTACAACCATTCACTTCAATAGAAGTCAGAACAGTTTCTGCTAATTTTCAAGCTTTTTGGAATAAGTTTGAGTGTTTTAAAGTTAGTACTTCGGGAGATATCAGGAGAGAGGATGCCCTAGGGTTTATTGTGCACCAATAAAGTTCCAAAACTCCAAGAGTTTGGAGTTTACGGCCTAAACAAGGTGTTTATGGCCGTAAACCCCAAGGGGTATAAATATGGCACTTAGCCATTTTATTCACTTTTTCACATTTTCAAGAACTAGAACTCATTTGTCTCTCAAGTATCATCCGACTTTTCTTCAAGATCTTTAAGAAAGTAAGTGTTTCTTGCCTTGTTTAGTCGATATCTTCCTTAATCTAGTGATCTTACATGATTTCATCCGTGAAATCATTCCATTTTTGTAGATCTTCAAGTGTTCTTAGTTTCACGAAGAACACCAAGAACACACATTAGTGTTCTTGGACTTCTAACACCCTTTCAAGCTTCTACATAGTAAGTACTCTTACCTTGGGTTGTTATAAGGCTTGCTACACTTCTAAATCATCTAGAAAACACAAGGAAACACAAAATCAAAGGTGTTTACGGTCCAAGATGTTCTTGGACCGTAAACCCTAACAAAGGGGCCAAAGTGTGCCCTAGTCCCTTACAAAGCCTTGGAAACTAGTCTAGATACCATCCTTGATGTGCTAGGGGCTTGAAACATCAAAATGACCATAAACCATTTGGGTTTACGGCCGTAAACCCAAAGACAAATGGTCCAAGGACCGTAAACTCCACAAAGGAGTGAAATGGTGCCCTAATCACTTCCAAAGGCTTATACTTGAAGTAGGAATGCTTCTTAAGACTTGTAAAGCTTCAAAACTCAAAATGGTCAAAGTACCATGAGTTTACGGCCGTAAACTCATGGGTTTACGACCGTAAACTCAATGAGTTATGGTCACAAAACCGTAAACTCCAAGGGAGTTTACCCTTGAACCCTAAACTCCAATACAAGGTCCAACCACCCTTAGATGCAATCCTTAGGACTTATAGCACTTAAATCAAGTGTTTGACATGTCTTAGGAGGTCTTAACTTGGTTAATTAGTTGTTTAATGACTAATTGGATACATATATGTGTTGTTATATGTTAAATAGGATCATTGTGTGTGTACAAGTCTTCACTTGACACTTAGCATCCTATACATTCCGTTCATCCAAACCACTCACTACAGGTGAGTTCATACCCCTTAATTAACCTTTTAAATGTTTTTAAATGCTTTTATGGAGGGGAATACAAGTTGAACTATTATAGTTATTATATCAATCACATGTGATTAATAACTACCAAACAAGTGGATTTCTTACTTTTCAAACTGTGTTACCAAACTGTTTTACTTCAAACTGTTTTACAAACTCTTTTTCATATCAAATACTTTTATTAAACTCTTTTAAGTTATATTATGTGTATCTATATAGATATAGTTATATAAGTAGGATTGAAAGGACTTAGGACTGATAGCTCACCCTACTTCCTGTTCCTTGTTTGGTTGTGGACTTAGGGTATCAGGGTTATTTGTACGAAGGTCGTTTGAATCCTAGTTATATATTATGTATATGTATATAGATATAAAAGGTTACTTCTTTCATTCAGTTCAATACCTTTGGGTAGCAAAGGTATACACAAACATGTTCATACATACAAACAACATTACTAGTAAGCTATAATAGGTATAGTTTAGGGAGATACTAATACTATTACTAGATCAATGAAACATACAATGAGTCAGTTCATACATGAGTCATAATACATAGTGATGAGAAACAAACGTAATACATAGTGATGAGAAACAAACATAATACATAGTGATGAGAAACAAACATAATACATAGTGATGAGAAACAAACATAATACATAGTGATGAGAATCAAACAATACATTACAGAGAGAACATACATACAGGCTAGACAGACGAAGAACACACAATACAGCTAGCACATACATTACATATACATTACTTCAGTTATGTGAGCCACGTAACGGGGCATGGCACTACCTGCTATGACCGTTTTTGTATCCAGAATCTCCTTAAGTGGGGAGCGTATGAGTTTGTGTATAGATCTATACTGGATTGACTATCCTACACCTTGCTGCTTGCTACAGTGGGACTTGCAAGTCTACGGGTGCCAAACGTCATTTCTTACGACGTCTTACATCGTCGTTTTTCTATGAGTCGGTAGCAGGGTACATGCCGATCACATGGTACTTTAAATAACAATTGGTTTAAGGTAGTTAGTACAACAGTAGTTACTTAATACAACACTACAATACTATATCATTTTCCCATTACATTCACTTTGTGAACATTCACACAATGAACAGTAATGTAAAAAAACTATATTTTTGGTTAATGATAGTCAGATTTGGGAAAATACATACTCTTACAAGAGACACACACACAGACACTAGATGCCTTGGTAGAAGACTACTTTTAGTAGGAAACATAGGATTTTCTAGCAGAGTTCAAACAATTACAAACTTTTACAAACATCATACAAACATCTTACAAACATCTTACAAAACACTTTCATACAAATTCAGACACTAATATACTTATGATCTCACCGGCTTTAAAGCTGATCTACGCTTTCAAAATAACTTGTATTCTCAGGTCGCCAGTAGACAGGTACCGCTGGCAGGTTTTTGAGAAGATGGAGCTCGTTCAAGACTCATCTTTTATTTTGATTCGTACATTTTTGGTGTCTATATAACTTGACAGAACACACTTGTATGAAATTATATTATTAATGCAATGGATGATGTTGTTGCTTGTTTACTATTTTGCATTGTTGTGATACTGTACATGACGTCCTCCACCCCCGAACGTTTCCGCCATTCCGGTTTTGGGGTGTGACAACCCATCTCGAAACCCTAATCCTTGAGTGTGAGTTTTGAAGCTTTTGAGTGATATTTGATGTTCTTGGTGGTGAAGGAAGATCATTGGAGAAGTGGTGGTGCACTCAAGTTTTTGGATCCAGAATCTACACATCATTGTTCATCTATAGTAGGTATAAATTTCAAATCTTGAGGCATATTTTTCTAGATCTTGTTAGGTTACAAGTTTATGGTATTTTTGCCCCAAAACCTTGGTCTAATGAGTATGGTCTACTTCAGACCATTTGAGTTGTCCTTTCAGACAATTTTGTGTGTTTGGGGACATACAAATGCAAGCTTGGTCCTTTGTTTTCTTCCATACAAGAGTTATGGAGTTTTAGATGGTATTATAAGTTAGGGTTTTAGATTTGATCTCTCTTTTGAAATGAAAAGGCATAAATTTGGAGACTTTATGGATTAGAGTGCCGAGTGCCTTTTTAAGGTCAGATATGAGGTTGGGATGAAAGTTCTTAATGAGTTAAGACCTTAAAGTTGGATTTTAAAAAAATTGTCGGTTACACCATGCGTAACTTAGGTTATGCCCAACGTAGCCTGTCTTGAGCCCGTAAGCAGCTTGGTGCTCTACGCCATGCGTGAGTCAACAAGGGTTTGACTTTTGAGTTTTTGACTTTTAGTCAAATGAGAGGGTTGGACTTGGAAGGGGCAAAATGGTCTTTCGCCCAGTTGAGGATTAGCTTGGTATTTGGTCTATTTGAGCTGGGGTAATTGTGACATCCCCAAATTCACGGTCATTTTAAAAATTTTATTTATACTTATTTAAAAATCAGAGTATCTTTTTGAAGAATAATAATGCGGAATTTGTTCCCGGAAAACATGATAATGATATTATCAAAGTATTTATGAAGAAATGTATTTTGTATTAAAACGTTGGGATGTCATCGTCAATACAGAAACATAAGAATAAACAGACCTTACATTAATTTACACTAATGATCTACATCTCCTTTAATCTCTCAGTGTAATGTATCTTCACATCGATACTTGTGATACAAATAAATTGAGTGAGTCAGGATGGGAAACCTGGTGAGTACATATGGTTTGAGTCCCACAATTTTATATCACACACACACACACACACACACACACATATATATATATATATATATATATATATATATATATATATATATATATATTATAACTAGCATTATACAATTTCACCTCACATAAGCAATTTTACCCCGCCCCATTGATCCTTACAACGACATGATCTATACTCTCGGATCTAAAATTAACAGCTTTACCTAATCCATACTCTCGGATCAGGTATGTCAAATCCATGCTCTCGGATAAGTGACAAATGACTATGCCCAATCCATACTCTCGGACTAGGGACGAATGACTATGTCTAATCCATGCTCTCGGATCAATGACAAATGACTATGCCTAATCCATACTCTTGGAATAGGGACGAATGACTATGCCTAATCCATGCTCCCGGATCAAAGACAAATAACTATGCCCAATCCATACTTTCGGACTAGGGACGAATGACTATGTTTAATCCACGCTCTCGGATATAAAACTAACAACTTTACCTAATCCATACTCCCGGATCAGGTATGTCAAATCCATGCTCTCGGATCAATGACGAATGACTATGCCCAATCCATACTCTCGGACTATGGACGAATGACTATGTCTAATCCATGCTCTCGGATCAATGACAAATTTTAAAGTTTGACTCTCCGTGTATATCTCACCCGTACTCATAAGAAGATACTACCCAATATTCATCTCAATTAATTTAGGTTTATTTTGTATCCTAAATTGTCATATATTATCAGATATGCTCTTAACACGTATTTTAGGCAATAACAAATATTTCACACACAAACATATAATTAATACTTTAATCAATACTTGTATTAAAATCATGTTAATGAAAGGGACTATGCAATCACTTGATAAAGTGATGACTCAGAACTTGGGCAGCGCTCCGCTTCTAATAATAAACTTTTACGTTGACATAACCTAGTATTATTATCACTAAGTTTTAGTCTAATATTTATTACAACTAATTATTAGTCTAGATCCATCAATAACTCAAAGTTTACTTCAAGATCTATCAAGTAAGGATCATCCAAGAAGGACAGTTGGGAGGCAGGACCATTTCGGCATATAGCTTTTCTGAAATCCAACAACCAAGCCCAACGTGACCATTCTAGACACCTCTCATGTAAGTATATAAATTAGTATAACGACTTTGAATCATTAATAAATCTTTTTTATAGGTTCATAATGTCACAACTAGGAATTCTAGGGTTTTTGTAAACATTAACAAGACTAACAATTGTGGCTAAAACTTGAAAGTATGCATGATGTTTATTCAATAACATCAAAATTTCATCAAACACTATATACAAACACTTCAAATGGTCAACAAAAGATTGAAAACCCTAAACATCCCGGTTTAAGTCCATTATGGACTAGGATTTCCTTATTGGGCCTAATGGACCAATAAGCTTCCAATTTGACTATTTTGGGCTTAGGACCCTTAAATGGGCCCTAATTGGACCCACTTTCATGAAACTTAACATTTTGGGCCATAATGGATCCAAAATGAATTGGTTTACTTTAATGGGCCTTATTGGGCCATAATTAATTCAATTAGCTTTCATGGACCATAAATCCATTCTTTTATACAAAATTGGGCCGTGAACACCCCCTAGAAGCCCAATGGGCCGAAAAATAGTTATTTAGCCTCATAATTTTAAGCAAGACTTAGAATGGGCCCAAGATGATTCCTTTCCTCTTCCTTAGCCCATTTCGGCCCAACAAAAAAAAAATGAAAAATGAATTGGATAAAAGGGAGTTGACTAGGAGATGACACCTCCATATAATCCATCATGTATCCATGCAAGAATTCCCATACATCCATGCAAGTCATTTCACATCTCTCTTTCCCCCTCTCTTTTTCTTCTTCGGCCGAGAGCAAGAGGAAAACACACACACACACACCCACACACACTTAATTCACTTCCAAATCCTCTCAAGAACACCATCATTCCTCCTTCCAAATTTTCGAGATTTAGGGCATTTCAAGAAGGTTTTCATCCAAAAATCACTCCAAGATACATACTTGTGGTAAGATCTTGTCAACATACTTTCTTTTTACAACTTAATCACTCTTCTTACCACCTTAAATTCTTAATCATACTCCTAGAATCATCTCAAGTTCGAGATCCACATCAAGGTGTTGCTAGGACCAAAAATCTTCTTCATATCTTCTTCAAAACCGAAACAACTAAGCAAGGTGAGCTTCATACCCCCTTGTTTTCGGTTTTTACTTGTTTTTGGGGGACAATACAAGTATTATGTGATGATCTATGTGTGCTTGCATGTTATGTGTGATTTCTTTTGTTTTTGGTTGTGATAATATGCAATACTTGTGATATTTCGAGATCTATAGCAAAAGGGGTGAAATAATAATAAACAAAAACATAATAAACAACATACATCATATATCTAAGAGTCCTTAAGCTTAAAAAGTGAAAAACAAAGCCAAAGAACTTTACAAGTATCACTTTTGCAAAAATAACAAAGATTGGGTATAAATTGTAAATTATCGGTTTTATGAGGATTGTAAGGGATTTATTTGTATAAAAGCTGATTTTTATGAAAATAATACTTCTCAAAGGGTCAAAAACACAAATTTTAGCTTATTGGGCTTTAAATTGGGCCTCACGAGTTTTGGGCCCACGGTTACGAAAAAAATGAAGTTTTGAGGGGCTGGAATGTAAAACTTAACAAACTATGAGTCTAAAACGTAAATAAACCATTTCAGGGGTTGAAAATGATTTTATTACCAAATTGGACTAAAAATGCAAGTTTTTGATTTTGGGGTCAAAATTGTAAAACTTACGGAAATTGGGCCAAAATGTAACTATTTACAAACAAAGGCTGAAAATGACAAATGCAATAGTTTTGGACTGAAAATTCTATTCAAATAAAGTTTGGATGGAAAATGTCAAGAAAAATGGTTTAAGGACCAAAAATGTCAACTATCATAAAAAGGGACTAAAAGTGCCATTGTTTTTAGAAAAAGGGCCAAACTGGTCGATCTAAATATTTTTGGGGCAAATAAACAATTATGAATGTTTGGGTTAAAAATATCAAGCTTATAACACATGGTTCTAAATATATATATATATATATATATATATATATATATATATATATATATATATATATATATATAACTAAAGCTTCGTTATAATTTAAATGTTAAGAAATTCTTTTAAAGCATCGTATATAAACATTTAACCTACGACAAATACCAACAATACGAACCTAAACTCGATAAAACATAAGCGATTCAATGGTTGGGCCCAAATACCTTCTATTCGTGCTATTGGGCCTTTGTGGCTCAATGTCATGATTATTGGGTCCAATGGAATTATACATGTTTATTGGGCCTCAGTTGACCCAATTACCTGTCTAATGGACCCTCAATGGCTTTTACATGCTATTGGGCCGTAGTGGCCCATTTGCATTGCTAGTAAGCTACAAATCAATCATATGCGTGATAGGCCTACGTGTCCGTCGCATACTCGACAGCCTATAATAACATACGTGATTAGTGGGCCCCGTAGTCCACTTCTCTTCGTCTGTAAGACTTACCTTATATTCAAGTAAACATAAATCAGGTCGTTAAACAAGGTTATTCAATTTCATTTGGATTTAGTGAGTAATAACGGGTGACACCAAAAAGTGTCGCTCGTAGTCTGTAGTTATAATCAAAGTCTCCTGGAGGGAGAGAGAGAGTTTGTGTATAGATCTTTACGGGGGCGACTCCCCACACCTAAGCTATTCGCTACAGTTAGACTCGACCAGTCTAGGGTGACAAAATCTTAATTCAATACCGGCTTTCACTAGAATGCCAAGATAGACGAAATAGTCATTATTATGCATGGTTATAACGACTCACATAGAGATCCAATACCATCAAAGTAATCATGGGAAATCATATTCATTCGTGGTGACGATACAATAATACTAAACGATCATACTATTTATATCGGAAAACATCGGGTTTTCCGGGGAAACAACATTATTCACTTTTACTTTCGATAACTATAATACAAGAATTCATTATGAGAAACATACTGCTTTTACACGTTTTGAAATCATTCACGCATATACTTATGGACCATCACACCTTTTTTGTAAACAATTGCCGTTTCAGAAAATATCGGATTTTCTGGGTTTTACAAACTACACAGAACATTTTCACAACTGCTTATGAACTCACCAACATTATATATGTTGACCGTTTTCAAAATAACTTGTATTCTCAGGTAACAGATAAGCTGAAGAACATTACCAAGTGTGTTAGGATGTATGTTTTGTGACTCTCAAACTATTTATGCTATGGTTATGTAATATTTAGACAATGTACTTGATGTGAACAATGACGGTTGTAATGTATTAATGCATGGTGATGTTTATGTTATGTTTCATGTATATTCATTGTGATGATATTTCAATTTAAGTCACACGAGCCTTCAGACATTTCCGCCGTCTGGTTCGGGGGTGTGACAGGTTGGTATCAGAGCTTTGTTTATAGTGAACTGGCATATCTAACCACACATTGATATGCAACTATAAACCCAAGGAGGGACTAAGTAACTCTGAACAAAACAAATAAAATATAATTACTAAACACTCTTACTTGTGCGACTTAAAAAAAATACAAATAATAACAATTCAAATAAAACATTGGGAAAACTTGACATCTCGGTTAAGCCAGGACTGTTCACAGTTGTATTA
The DNA here is from genome assembly GCF_052849685.1 of Lactuca virosa. Lineage (NCBI taxonomy): Eukaryota > Viridiplantae > Streptophyta > Magnoliopsida > Asterales > Asteraceae > Lactuca > Lactuca virosa. Next base: position 171,472,708 of record NC_136432.1, read on the forward strand.
GGGATGAATGTAGCCTGATCAACTACATTTCTTCAGAATACAACTATCACATGCCCTGGGGCGATCACGATGGTCAGTAAACCAAATGCATACCCTCTTGTTAAACAAGAGGAGAACGTTAACCCAATTTTTATAACAACTAAAAATATTTTAGGATTAACAATAGTTTATACCCCCCTTACGTGTTCCTCATCACAGTCACCATGGAAGAGGAGCATCAAGGCATTCAGTTTCACCAGGCCTTGGTGGCCCACAGAATGATCGAAGACGACCCCGGGGTAGAACAAGGGGCAGCATACGGCATTGGACCCGGCGAGTACACGGACACGTACTACGAGTTTGATAGGACCGATGATGACATGGAGGAGGATAGAGACACGGACGAAGCCTCCGTCACACCACCTACAGAGGAGACACATCAGGACCACCCTGCCCCACCAGGGAATCCCGTGGGAGAGGATCATTCTCCGGAGGCTGAGGCTGCCGCACTACGGCAACAACTATTTGCCATGGAAGCACAAGCGGTGCAGGCTGAATTGGAAAGGGATGAAGTCATTGGAGAGATGGATGAGATGGCCCAGTTGTTGGCACAACATTTCAGAATATGATTTCGCTACCACCGTTGGGCGCTTCGTAGTGTGTTCAGGACCAGTTTTACCCTACTAGTGCTATGTTCTCTTATGCTTACCATGTTATGTACTACCGACTCCATGTTTAAGTGATTACACTACCCATAGAGTCGTTATGTTGTCGTACTTTGTACCCTTATGTATGCTCTTTTCGAGCAAATTTTCATGTATCAAAGTACAGATATTATTAGTGGAAAATATTATGTGTTTTATCGTGATGTTTTTATCTGCTATGTGTTTTATATTCTTATTGCTTGGTGTAAATATGGAAACAATTAGATACAAAAATCGATCCACAGAATTCCCAACTTAAATACAATACGTACTCAACATCTTCCTGTTCCATAACAGCAAGATGCCGCAAAGATCAACCCGTGGAAACAATCAACCACCGACGCCACCAGAAATCAACTCGGTTGCATTCCAAGAAGCTGTATCTATCGCAGTCACAGCAACACTGGCGCAAATCCACAACGGGAACAATGGTGGAGGCAACGGACAGGGAGCCGGAAGTTCAAACAACGAGATGAACCAAGGACCCACCAAGACATGCTCTTACAAGGATTTCACCAATGCCAAGCCATGAACCTTTAATGGCACAGGGGGAATGATAACCCTGAAGAGGTGGATTAAAAAGGTGGAATCGGTGTTCGAGATATGCGAATGCCCTGATGAGGTCAAGGTGAAGTTTGCAGCATGTACATTTGTTGATCAAGCTCTCACCTGGTGGAATGGACACGTGGAGGCTATGACTCTTCCGGTGGCTAATGTCATGCCATGGACGGAACTGAAGGAAATGCTAATGGCTGAATACTGCCAGCATGGCGAGATTCAGAAAATGGAGCAAGAGTTATGGAATCTCACTGTCCGAAACTCCGACATCGATGCTTACATATCAAGGTTTAGTGAACTATCTTTGTTGTGCCCTGGCATGATTACTTCGGAAGGGAAGAAAATTGAACGATTCATCTGGGGATTAACCTCCCCAATTCAAGGAAATGTGATTGCTGCGAACCCTGAATCCTTTGACAGTGCCAAGAGGTTGGCCAAGAAGCTGTACGACCACAACAACAAGAAGGGCGAGAAAGCTGGGGAAGCTGAAAGCAAGAAGGAGAATGATAACAAGAAAGGAAAGAATAACAAGAGGAAGGGACGACAAGGCTCAGAGTCATCAAAGAAACAACAAACAGTGACAGTTCATGCTGCAACCACTCAAGTTCCCTCCACACCACATGCTCCAGCCTCATCCACCCCAAGTGCCCCTAAGCCGTATTCCGGAAATCTCCCAAAATGCAACAAGTGCAATCTCCATCACAATGGTGAATGCAGGGAGATGCAATGTACCAGTTGCAACCGAAAGGGTCACACGGAAAAATACTGCATGACCTATCCTCCCCAGAACCAACAACAAGAAAACAACAACAACAACCGCAATAAAAACAACAACAACACCAACAACAACGACAACAACGCTGGGGCTGGCCACATCTGTTATGGATGTGGAAGGACTGGGCATTTTCGTCGAAACTGCCCCAATATCAACAACCAAGGGAATGGAGGAGCAGGGAGAGTGCTGACCATGGGTCAAGGAGAAGCGGTTCAGGACCCCGCTGTTGTCACTGGTACGTTTCTCCTTAACCACACATATGCATGCATCCTTTTTGGTACCGGGGCAGAGCGAAGTTTCGTGAGTAATAAATTCAAACACTTGCTAAAACAACAACCCCAGAAGCTTAATGAAGCCTTTACGGTGGAAATGGCTAATGGGAAAACAGAATCAACTGGGGAAATCTACGTAGGATGTACCCTAACCTTCAATCATCACGTATTTCAAATAAACTTGATGCCTGTAACCATTAGGAGTTTTGATGTGATTATCCGCATGGATTGGTTGAGCCCCCATCATGCCGAAATTATGTGTTGCGAGAAGGCCGTTCGCCTTCATCTCCCAAACCACGAAACCCTAATCATATACGGAGACAAACCCAGTACGAACCTTCGTCTTATCTCTTGCATTAAGGCACAGAAGTATCTACAAAAGAAGGACTTGGCGTTTCTGGCTCACATAGTGGATAAGTCCAAGGAAGAGGTCAATATTCGAGACATCCCAGTGGCTTGCAACTTCCCAGATGTCTTTCCTGAAGATCTTCTGGGGATACCCCCAGAAAGACAAGTCGAGTTCCGAATTGACCTTGTTCCAGGAGCTACACCCATTGCCAAATCACCCTATAGGTTGGCTCCTGCGGAGATGCAAGAACTGTCAAGCCAACTCCGCGAACTCTTGAGCAAAGGATTCATCCGACCTAGCTTCTCAACCTGGGGAGCTCCGGTCCTTTTTGTTAAAAAGAAGGACGGATCCTTTAGAATGTGTATCGATTATAGAGAACTGAATAAGCTCACTATCAAAAATCGCTACCCACTTCCGCGAATCGACGATCTATTCGACCAGCTTCAAGGAGCGAACTATTTCTCTAAGATAGATCTGCGATCCGGCTACCACCAACTCAAGGTCCGGGAATAGGATATCCCCAAGACCGCTTTCCGAACTCGCTATGAACATTATGAATTTGTTGTAATGCCCTTCGGTCTAACGAATGCCCCTGCCGCATTCATGGACCTGATGAATCGAGTCTGCCGACCATTCCTCGACAACTTTGTCATCGTTTTCATCGATGATATCCTGGTCTATTCTCGAAGCGAAGAGGAGCATAGTCGACATCTCCGGAAAATCTTGGAAACCCTACGAACCGAAAAGTTATACACAAAACTCTATAAGTGTGAGTTCTGGCTCCGTAGCGTAAACTTTTTAGGTCATGCTGTCAGCCAAGAAGGGATACATGTGGACCCTTCTAAGATCAAAGCCATTGAAGAATGGGCAGTTCCAACAACACCCATAGAAATTTGTCAATTTCTGGGTCTCGCAGGCTATTACAGAAGATTCATTTAGAACTTCTCCAAAACAGCCAATCCACTTACCATGCTTACACAAAAGAGCGTACCATTTGAATGGACAGAAAAGCAGGAGGTTGCCTTCCGAACTCTGAAACGATCTCTCTGTAGTGCACCAGTACTATCATTACCAGAGGGAACTGAAGACTTCGTAGTTTACTGCGATGCTTCGAATAAGGGTTTAGGTTGTGTACTCACGCAGCGTGGGAAGGTGATAGCTTATGCATCCCGACAACTAAAAACACATGAGGTGAATTATACCACCCATGATCTCGAATTGAGAGCTGTGGTCTTTGCTTTGAAGATTTGGAGGCACTACCTTTATGGTACGAAGTGCACCATTTTCACTGACCACAAGAGCCTCCAACATATTTTAAATCAAAAAGAGTTAAACATGAGGCAACGAAGATGGGTTGAGCTGCTAAACGATTATGAGTGCGAAATCAAGTACCACCCAGGCAAGGCTAATGTGGTAGCAGATGCCTTGAGTCGGAAAGAATACTCAAATCGTCGTGTGAAAACTCTTTTAATAACCATTCAATCCCACATGTTCTCGTAAATCAAAGAAGCCCAGTCTGATGCCATGAAGACAGAAAACAGAATCAACGAAGCGTTACGTGGAATGCAAAAGAACTTCAAATTCAAGGAGGAAGGAACATATTATTTCATGAACCGAATTTGGGTCCCTAAACTTGGGGGATTCAGAGAGGTAGTCATGAATGAGGCTCATAAGACACGATACTCCATCCATCCGGGTTCAGATAAGATGTACCTGGATATCAAGCAATATTATTGGTGGCCTAACATGAAGGTATAGATTGCCACTTATGTTAGTAAGTGCCTCACCTGTGCTAAAGTAAAGGTAGAGTACCAAAAGCCCTTGGGACTATTACAACAGTCGGTAATACCCGAGTGGAAATGGGAAAGGATTACCATGGACTTTGTGACCAAATTACCCAAGACAACGGATGGAATTGATGCCATATGGGTAATAGTTGATAGGTTGACAAAATCCGCCCATTTCCTGCCAATAAAGGAGACATACAATATGGCGCGACTAACAAGAATCTACATCAAGGAAATTGTGAGACTCCATGGAGTACCAATATCTATCATCTCATATCGAGATAGTAGATTCACTTCACGCTTTTGGCAATCACTTCAGAACGCTATGGGAACACAACTCGACATGAGCACTGCTTACCACCCACAAACGGATGGTAAAAGTGAGCGAACCATTCAAACGCTTGAGGACATGCTTCGAGCATGTGTGATAGACTTCGGAAGGTCGTGGGATACCCACTTACCTTTAATTGAGTTTTCGTACATCAACAGTTATCACACAAGCATCAAAGTTGCTCCTTTCGAAGCATTATATGGTCGTAAATGTAGATCACCGTTGTGTTGGGCTGAGGTAGGTGACACTCAGCTAGCAAGAGGACAGACACCAAACAATGCGTTAACAGGATCAGAAATCATACGCGAAACGACAGAGAAGATAGTTCAAATCAGAGCTCGACTTCAAGCATCACGAGACCGACAGAAGAGCTATGCTGATAAACGGCGAAAGCCCTTGGAATTTCAAGTCGGGGATCGGGTGTTGTTAAAGGTTTCACCCTGGAAAGGGGTGATTCGTTTCGGGAAACGGGGAAAACTAAACCCACGGTACATTGGACCATTTGAGATTCTTTCCCGAATCGGTCCAGTGGCTTATAGACCGCAGCTTCCTGCTGAGCTCAGCAGTGTACACCCCGTGTTCCATGTTTCCAATTTGAAGAAGTGCTTATCCGACGAAACTCTTGTTATCCCACTGGAAGAAATAGAAATCAACGAGAATCTCCTGTTCATCGAGGAACCAGTTGAAATCATGGACAGGGAGGTGAAGCGTACTAAGCAAATTCGCATTCCGATTGTGAAAGTTAGGTGGAACGCAAAATGTGGACCAGAATTCACATGGGAACATGAAGACTAGATGAAGCAAAAGTACCCTCACCTATTCTCGCATTCTCAAATCTAGCTTCAAAAAGAATTTCGGGACGAAATTCCCTCTAACGGGGGGATGATGTCACAACTAGGAATTCTAGGGTTTTTGTAAACATTAACAAGAGTAACAATTGTGGCTAAACTTGAAAGTATGCATGATGTTTATTCAATAACAAAATTTTTTCATCAAACACTATATACAAACACTTCAAATGGTCAACAAAAGATTGGAAACCCTAAACATCCCGGTTTAAGTCCATTATGGACTAGGATTTCCTTATTGGGCCTAATGGACCAATAAGCTTCCAATTTGACTATTTTGGGCTTAGGACCCTTAAATTGTCCCTAATTGGACCCACTTTCATGAAACTTAACATTTTGGGCCATAATGGATCCAAAATGAATTGGTTTACTTTAATGGGCCTTATTGGGCCATAATTAATTCAATTAGCTTTCATGGACCATAAATCCATTCTTTGATACAAAATTGGGCCGTGAACACCCCCTAGAAGCCCAATGGGCCGAAAAATAGTTATTTAGCCTCATAATTTTGAGCAAGACTTAGAATGGCCCAAGATGATTCCTTTCCTCTTCCTTAGCCCATTTCGGCCCAACAAAAAAAATAAATGAAAAATGAATTGGATAAAAGGGAGTTGACTAGGAGATGCCACCTCCATATAATCCATCATGTATCCATGCAAGAATTCCCATACATCCATGCAAATCATTTCACATCTCTCTTTCCCCCTCTCTTTTTCTTCTTTGGCCGAGAGCAAGAGGAAAAAAAACACACACACACACACACACTTAATTCACTTCCAAATCCTCTCAAGAACACCATCATTCCTCCTTCCAAATTTTCAAGATTTAGGGCATTTCAAGAAGGTTTTCATCCAAAAATCACTCCAAGATACATACTTGTGGTAAGATCTTGTCAACATACTTTCTTTCTACAACTTAATCACTCTTCTTACCACCTTAAATTCTTAATCATACTCGTAGAATCATCTCAAGTTCGAGATCCACATCAAGGTGTTGCTAGGACCAAAAATCTTCTTCATATCTTCTTTAAAACCGAAACAACTAAGCAAGGAGAGCTTCATACCCCCTTGTTTTTGGTTTTTACTTGTTTTTGGGGGGATAATACAAGTATTATGTGATGATCTATGTGTGCTTGCATGTTATGTGTGATTTCTTTTGTTTTTGGTTGTGATAATATGTAATACTTGTGATATTTCGAGATCTATAGCAAAAAGGGTGAAATAATAATAAACAAAAACATAATAAACAACATACATCATAGATCTAAGAGTCCTTAAGCTTAAAAAGTGAAAAACAAAGCCAAAGAACTTTACAAGTATCACTTTTGCAAAAATAACAAAGATTGGGTATAAATTGTAAATTATCGGTTTTATGAGGATTGTAAGGGATTTATTTGTATAAAATCTGATTTTTATGAAAATAATACTTCTCAAAGGGTCAAAAACACAAATTTTAGCTTATTGGGCTTTAAATTGGGCCTCACGAGTTTTGGGCCCAAGGTTGCGAAGAAAATGAAGTTTTGAGGGGCTGAAATGTAAAAATTAAAAAACTATGAGTCTAAAACGTAAATAAACCATTTCAGGGGTTGAAAATGATTTTATTACCAAATTGGACTAAAAATGCAAGGTTTTTGATTTTGGGGTCAAAATTGTAAAACTTACGAAATTGGGCCAAACATGTAACTATTTACAAATAAAGGCTGAAAATGACAAATGCAATAGTTTTGGACTGGAATTTCTATTCAAATAAAGTTTGGATGGAAAATGTCAAGAAAAATGGTTTAAGGACCAAAAATGTTAACTTTCATAAAAAGGGACTGAAAGTGCCATTTTTTTAGAAAAAGAGCCAAACTAGTCGATCTAAATGTTTTTGGGGCAAATAAACAATTATGAATGTTTGGGTTAAAAATATCAAGCTTATAACACATGGTTCTATATATATATATATATATATATATATATATATATATATATATATATATATATATATATATATATATATATATATATATATATAACTAAAGCTTCGTTATAATTCAAATGTTAAGAAATTCTTTTAAAGCATCGTGAATAAATATTTAACCTATGAAAAATACCAACAATACGAACCTAAACTCGATAAAACATAAGCTATTCAATGGTTGGGCCCAAATACCTTCTATTCATGCTATTGGGCCTTTGTGGCTCAATGTCATGATTATTGGGTCCAATGGAATTATACATGTTTATTGGGCCTCAGTTGACCCAATTACATGTCCAATGGACCCTCATCGGCTTTTACATGCTGTTGGGCCGTAGTGGCCCATTTGCATTGCTAGTAAGGTACAAATCAATCATATGCGTGATAGGCCTACGTGTCCGTCGCATACTCGACAGCCTATAATAACATACGTGATTAGTGGGTCCCGTAGTCCACTTCTCTTCGTCTGTTAGGCTTACCTTATATTCAAGTAAACATAAATCACGTCGTTAAACAAGGTTATTCAATTTCATTTGGATTTAGTGAGTAATAACGGGTGACACCAAAAAGTGTCGCTCGTAGTCTGTAGTTATAATCAAAGTCTCCTGGAGGGAGAGCGAGAGTTTGTGTATAGATCTTTACGGGGGCGACTCCCAACACCTAAGCTATTCGCTACAGTTAGACTCGGCCAGTCTAGGGTGACAAAATCTTAATTCAATACCGGCTTTCACTAGAATACCAAGATAGACGAAATAGTCATTATTATGCATGGTTATAACGACTCACATAGAGATCCAATACCATCAAAGTAATCATGGGAAATCATATTCATTCGTGGTGACGATACAATAATACTAAACGATCATACTATTTATATCGGAAAACATCGGGTTTTCCGGGGAAACAACATTATTCACTTTTACTTTCGATAACTATAATACAAGAATTCATTATGAGAAACATACTACTTTTACACGTTTTGAAATCATTCACGCATATACTTATGGATCATCACACCTTTTTTTGTAAACAATTGCCGTTTCAGAAAATATCGGATTTTCTGGGTTTTACAAACTACACAAAAGATTTTCACAACTGCTTATGAACTCATCAACATTATATATGTTGACCGTTTTCAAAATAACTTGTATTCTCAGGTAACAGATAAGCTGAAGAACATTACCAAGTGTGTTAGGATGTTATGTTTTGTGACTCTCAAACTATTTATGCTATGGTTATGTAATATTTAGACAATGTACTTGATGTGAACAATGATGGTTGTAATGTATTAATGCATGGTGATGTTTATGTTATGTTTCATGTATATTCATTGTGATGATATTTCAATTTAAGTCACACGAGCCCTCAGACGTTTCCGCCGTCTGGTTCGGGGCGGGGGTGTGACACATAATAACGATAATGAACTTAAACATAAGTTATACTTGAAGTTGGGTAAGCATAAATCACTTACAAGGGATTTTAGCGAGGAGTGGGGCTCTGTGCGGGCAGAATTTCTGAGCCAAAAGCTCTACTTATCGGGGCCTTCTTGCTCTCAGGGACTCGCTACTAACTCCTAAGAAGGGCTGGAGAAAAGCCTTGCGGCTTTAGGGGGATTTGAGATAGAAGTTGAGAGAATATGTGAGGAAATGGGGTGATTTGCGCCTCTATTTATAGGTTGGAAATCAAGCAACACGGCGTGTTACTGAGCCAACATGTTGTGTTGGTGTGCCAGGTGTCACCATGTAACACCCATAAAAATCATGCCAAATTTAAAATTTTAAAAACATTTCAAAACCATTAACCATTACAAAACTTGTTTTCAAAATGTATCATATCAGAGTATCCTAGAAAGAAAATCATCAAAAGTGAGGAGCTGTACGATCACACTTTTGCCTTGCCGCGATCCCCTAATGTACCTGAAACAATAAACTGAAACTATAAGCCCGAGAGCTTAGTGAGTTCCACAAAATACCCGTACCCACAACAATACACATATACTCAATTACTCATAAACAACATACTATGGGTCCAGTCAACCATCCGGTTGGAATACCCCAGGCCCTCAACCATCCGGTTGGAATGCCAACATACTTATGGGTCCAATCATCCTCGGGATAGAATACTACAGGCCCACAACCAACAGGTTGGAATGCCCTCATACTATGAGTCCAATCATCCTCGGGATGGAATACTCACGGCCTACAACCAACAGGTTGGAATGCCCAGGTCTATTGACTTTCGCACAAAGCAGATAAGCCTCAACCGCCAAACAAACATGTGCACATATAACAGATAATCACATAACAGTCTATAGACAAACAAACCGATCTAACGGATCATATCACATAACACACAATACCACCTATATACCAGGATACCGATATAACAGATCATACTAGCATAACATATCCAGATAACTAACCAAAGGGCCGGCCTTGGTCCCTTAGACCCTTGAATATAGTGAGGATAACTAACCTCTCAACTGTCGACTCGAAAGATAAGCTCAAACTCTTGGATCACCGCCACAAAATCCACCACCTATATTTACCATGGAACCATATTCGTAAATTTCCAATTTCCCAAAATGCCCCAGAAGTCAATTAGTCAACCCTTTGTCAAAGTCAAAGTCAACAGTCAAGTTCAACAGTCCATGTTGACCCGACTCGTCGAGTGCAGTCACTGACTTGTCGAGTCCTTCCAGAACTCGAGTAGTCATGAAATCCCCCACTGACTCGTCGAGTTTCCCTGCAACTCGCCGAGTTCATGAGTGTCCATATGTCGGGAAAACCCTAGTTGACTCGCCGAGTCACCCCACTGACTCGCCGAGTCCATGCAGAAGTCCTTACATGACAATCTTCATCGGACTCGCCGAGTTGACCAAGCAACTCGCCGAGTCCCTTCAGTGCTTTATCCATTCAGATGCTTTTTAAGCCATTTTAAGGTTCCATATTGCAGATCAAGCTTCCCAAGGCATGTTTATCACGTAAAGTTGCAAACTTTACGTGCATGCAAGGCTCTAAAGGCTTAGTGTCACACCCCCGGACCAGAACGGCGGAAACGTCCGGAGGCAGGTGACGTCATTGTGCAGTATCACAACAATTGTATATAAATGAAACATAGCAAACCCAAACATCATACATCAATATAACAAGCTTACATTGTTTTACATCATGTTCATGTTCTCAAATTTTACACAAAAGAGACATCAGTAAGCAAATCCAAAATATAGCAAAATAATCTTGAGTCCGCAATCCACAACCTGCTTATTGGTTTCCTGAGAATACAAGTCGTTTGAAAAGTGTCAACATAAAAATGTTGGTGAGTTCATAAGCATTTTTGTATAAAACTTTGATGATAGTTTAGAAATCCAGAAAATCCAGTATTTTCTTATCAAATAGTTGTATGTCTTGTTTCAACTCGAGTATAGTTGCATGTGCGTCTTAGTTAGTCGTTTTCGAAAATCGTATTTAATTGTTTCCTCCAGAAAATCCTATATTATCTGATGTATAAAGTAGTAGCTTTGAAAATCATAACACTTGTATAGAAGAGTTTCATTTGAACAAACCAAAGCATAGTTGTTTGTAAACAAAAAAATGAAATCTGTATAATTACATTTCTGATATATTCTAGTGAGTCGTTACAACCATACTAATATGACGGAGTGCCCGTTATGACGTTCTTCAGGCGTCAGTTTCGTTTAAGACATTTGTCACCCTAGACTGGCCGGTCTAGCTGTAGCGAACAGCGAAGGTGCGGGGTGTCAACCCCGTATAGATCTATACACAAATTCCCGCTCCCCCTCCAGGAGACTCTGGTTATAACTCTTACAGGACTTTAGGCGTACACTATTAAATAATAAATGTACTGTGAAGATTTGTCTGACTAGAATACTAACCGACTTTTGAGCAAATTGTGAAAACCATTATTTACTAGATAAATAATAATAGCCGTACTCGTTAACTAGATATTTCGTTTCATTTGTTGAAAACAATCCGCTTTAAATATTTATCAAATCGAACCAATATTAGCGAAATCGACAAAATGGCGTTTTTCTTTATAAATTACTAAGTGAGACCCCATTTGTCGGAAGATGTCAAGTTATGATTTGCGTAAAACTATGACTTCTGTGAAGTTATGACAGCAGCTTTATGAGATGCAAATTTTTCTTTCATAAAGGCTTTATATGTATATTTCCTTCGTGAAATTGTTCATCTCAAATATTTGTAAATAATTACTAATAGTTTGCAAAAAGTCATTAATATGACCCTAAGTTCCAAATTTCGAAAGTTTCTAGACACAATGTCATCATATAAAGATATATTTCAACAACTTTTAAAATTTTGGACAAAGAGCCATGGATCAAGGGAGTATGCTGGACATACTCAAAAACTTGGGAGGCTCCTTTTGTAAATAGTATTCTTCATATGGTGATTAAAATATTATTTATCTTCATGTGTTTTGTGAATCCTCACGTTCACAGAGAGTTAAAGTAAAATAATAATATTCAACACACACATACCAAACATACGTATACATGCAATCATTCAAGAATTTAGAACAAGAGATGACTTGTACTCTCCCCCAAAAACAATAGAAACTTAGAAAAAGTGGGGTATGAAGCTCAGCTTGGATCTATGTTTGTCTAAAATACTTGCAAAATAATTTTCCAAGGTCCATAACCTGTGTAGCATGCATGGGGTACTTTTAAACATAAAAGATACTAGAAGAATTACATACCTTTAGTAGTGAGTTGATTCCTTAGGAGTTTGAGAGCCTATCACCAATAATGTTTATGCCTCAAATGGAAATCACAAATCACCACAAACTTGGAAAACTTATGAGAAAGTATAATAACACTCTAGAAATCGGCCACTCTTATGCACACACACATAGTGTCTTTTCAAGCACCACAAGCCTCTTTATATAGTGTAGATGATTAGGGTTATGAACCATGCAAACCCTAATAACCCATGTCTTTTCCTTTACCAAGGATCCATGGGTTAAAAGCTCCATGGATCATCCATGGACTCCCATACAAGCTTAGCCCATTTCATAATGAGTGTTAGCCCACACTATATAAATATAATAGCCCATTATTTAATCAGTCACCTTTTGATCACTAAATTAATTCATAATTAATTTAAGATCAATACTAATTAAATAATACGATTTCATATTAATATATTATACCTTATAATATATTAATAAGTCATAAATATACTCTTCTCATAATATTATCCATATAAATAGTACGGGTGAAGTGCAACCCAAATGGACCATGTCGGGTCGGGTCAAGTATATACCAAATAAGTTATGGACTTAGACACCTTATCCAACAGTCTCCCACTTGGATAAGTCTGATAACTGTATTTGCCTATATAGCTTCAGGAATCAACCGGCAATCGTAGCTCTCGAAAACTCTGTTGAACTATGAAGCGCCATTTTAGATAAGTGATCATACAATCATCTGTTCTCATGATATCAGCCGGACAAATACATGGAACAATGTCTTACTTATTGTCCAGCAGTTTGTTTCCCGATTTCCGATTTGTTTGACAAAGAACTTAATCGAATACACCAATTTAGTTCTGACCGGGCCCGGTACATGGGTCAAAACAAAATCATCGAGGGGCCCAGATATCGCTTCTAATCCAAGAAGGAACAGATAAACTTCGAATCATATGCTTGTTCTACTACTTTTTGAATTGTACACAAAGGCACATTTTATAACATCAAGTTACTGATGTATTTTTCGTGCAATCAATGCACAACCAACTCATAGGCAACAACTCATATCTCTAGGTTTGAAGACTTATATGATATTACCGTCTCACGATCACTCGAGATAAATTCCATGAAGTGATACAAGTGAGCGTGGGTTTATTCCAATACTCATAACTTATGAGCACTCATGAATGTTGTAGCAAACATTGCTATGGATAAACACCTTTAGTCATCTACAAGCCCAATTCATGACAGTCTTGATTTATACCTACTTCCAACATATGACCGACTGTGGAGAATTTGAATAAATTTATTATACTGGAAGTCAAAACATGCAAAGCTGAAACAATAGTAAATAATTGACAATGATAGCAACACCTTACTCATAAATAAATCACAACTTTTATTCATCATCAAACGTCGATTACATTTTACAAGTTTCAGTAATGACTATCTAATCTGTAAAACTAATATCGTCCCTCAGCCCGATGCGCCTCACATGCTGCAAATGCTTAACCCTCGTCAGTCCCTTCGTAAGGGGATCCGCAGGGTTCTCATCCGACGATACCCTCTTTGCCACGAGGAGTCCTTCTTCTATCTTTTGTCTTATGAAGTGATATTTTCTGTCAATGTGTCGGGATCTGCCATGATCTCTTGGTTCCTTGGCTAAGGCAACCACACTATTGCTGTCACAGAAAATCTCCATAGGCTCCTTAATAGCTAGTACAACTCCAAGGTCTCCGATGAAGTTATTCAGCCATATAGCCTCCTTTTCCGCTTCACTCGCTGCTATGTACTCTGATTCACAAGTCGAATCAGCTACCATCTCCTGCTTGGAACTCTTCCAAGTGATTGCCCCTCCATTTAGGGTAAAGATCCACCCGGACTGAGAGCGGAAGTTATCCCTATCAGTCTGAAAGCTAGCATCACTATACCCTACTACTCTCAAGTCATCACTCCCACCAAGGGTAAGGATCCAATCCTTAGTCCTCCGCAGGTACTTGAGAATATTCTTTACCGCAGTCCAATGAGCCTTGCCAGGGTTCCCCTGATATCTGCTGACCATGCTCAAAGCAAAGGCCACATCAGGGCGGGTACAAGTCATAACATACATGATCGAGCCAACAGCGGAAGTATAAGGTAATCGACTCACCTCAGCTATCTTAGTCTCTGTACTCGGGCTTTGAGCCTTACTCAGTTTGGCATTGCTTTGGATCGGTAATTCTCCTTTCTTGGAATTCTGCATGTTGAACCTTTTCAACACCTTATCCAAGTAAGTAAACTGACTAAGTCCAATTAGTCTTTTACTCCTTTCTCTTAATATCCTTATCCCTAGGATATAGGCAGCTTCTCCGAGGTCCTTCATAGCAAAGCACTTCCCAAGCCAGGACTTAACCCCCTGCAAGGTTGGGATGTCATTTCCTATGAGTATTATGTCATCTACATACAGTACCAAAAAGCTAACTATACTCCCACTAGCTCTGACATACACGCAGGACTCATCTTCACTTCTCGAGAAGCCAAACTCTTTGACCTTCTCATCGAAACAAAGATTCCAGCTTCGAGATGCTTGTTTCAATCCATAAATGGATTTCTCAAGCTTTCACACTCTATTAGGATACTCTTCACTGACAAAACCTTCTGGCTGATTCATGTAAACATCCTCAGCCAACTTTCCGTTAAGGAAAGCAGTTTTGACATCCATTTTCCATATTTCATAATCATGAAACGCAGCAATGGCCATCATAACCCTAATAGACTTAATCTTCGCCACTGGTGAAAAAGTTTCATCATAATCAATACCCTGAGTCTGAGTAAAACCCTTCGCGGCCAGTCGCGCTTTATAAATGTGCACCTTCCCATCCATGTCGGTCTTCTTCTTGAAGATCCATTTGCACCCAACTGTCTTACGGCCTTCTACATTGTCAACCAATTTCCAAACTTGATTGTCATACATGGACTGTATCTCGCTGTCCATGGCCTCCTTCCATTTAGCAGACTCCGGGCCTGCCATGGCTTCCTTAACACTGTTAGGTTCATCCAGATTTACCAGTGTACGATCACTGATAAATGTATCACCTTCCGTAGTAATATGAAATCCATAATAAAACTCAGGTGTGTTCCTAACCCTTGTGGAACGCCTCGGAGGTACAGACTCGTCAGTGGGATCAACATGAGTTTCCTCCTCAAGTTGATTGTTAGTGTCTGAGGTTCCTTCACCAATTGACTCTTGAATTTCTTCAAGGTCAATTTGCCTCCCACTGTCTCCTTGACTTATAAATTCTCTCTCTCGAAAGACCCCTCTCCTTTCCATAAAGACCACATTCTCACTGGGTCTGTAGAAGAGGTAACCAAAGAATTTTGTGGGTAGCCGATGAAAATACACCTTTCACTTCGAGGTTCGAGCTTATCATGAGTCTCGCGCCTCACGAAAGCCTCGCAACGCCAAATCTTGATGTGGTCCAAATTGGGAACTTTCCCAGTCCATATCTCATGAGGTGTTTTGGCAACCTTCTTCATAGGGACTATATTAAGGATGTGGGCGGCATTCTCTAAGGCATACCTCCAAAAAGAGATTGGTAGCGAAGCTCGACTCATCATAGAGCGAACCATGTCCAATAAAGTTCGATTACGCCTCTCATCCACACCATTCAGCTGTGGTGTCCTGGGAGGTGTCAATTGTGAAACAATCCCACACTCCTTAAGATAGTCGAGGAACTCAGTGCTAAGATACTCACCACCTCGATCGGATCGAAGCATCTTAATGTTCCTGCCCAATTGATTTTCTACTTCCTGTTTAAACTCTTTAAACCTTTCAAAAGTCTCTGATTTATGTTTGATTAAGTAGACATAACCATATCTACTAAAATCATCAATAAAAGTCACATAATAGCGATTAGCATCCCTTGTGGCGGTTTTGAATGGTCCACATACATCAGTATGTATAAGGTCCAATAAAACCTCACCCATTGCACAAGTACCAGTGAAGGGTGATTTTGTCATTTTTCCAAGTAGACAAGATTCACAACTATCATCCGACTTAAGGTCGAACGACTCCAAGACTCCATCCTTTTGGAGATGGCCTATGCGTTTGTTGCTTACATGTCCAAGATGACAATGCCACAAAGATGCTTTATCCAAGCTAGTAGAAGAATCAATACATAATACATTATTTCCTCAATTATCTACAATCGATACAGCTTCATACACACCATCACAAGGTAATGCTTTAAAAAAAAGTATATTATTAAAGAAAGCATTAATACTACCAACTTCATTATCAAAAGAAAAGGTAAAACCTTGTTTATACAAATCATGAAAGGAAATAATATTGCTCGCCATTTCTGACGAGTAAACACATTTATTCAAATCCAATTTTAACCCACTATCTAGCAACAAATTATAAACTCCAATCTTGGAAACAGGTAAAGCCTTCCTATTTCCCATGATCAGGTTTATCTTCCCGTGCTCCACATCCTCACTTCTTCTTAGGCCCTGCAAATCAGAACATATGTGAATACCACATCCTGTATCAAGCACCCAAGAGTTAGAATATGGTGAGTTATTAGACAATATTGTGTAAATACCTGCATGGGATGGTTTCACTTTCCCATCCTTGACATCTTGCAAGTACTTAGGGCAGTTTCGCTTCCAGTGCCCCTTATTCTGACAGTAGAAGCATTCAGCATCCTTAGGGATGGCAGAAGGAGTGATAGAACCACTTTTGGTTCCAGATGAGGAGCCTTCAAGGGACTTTCCCTTGGTACCCTTCGAAGGGTGCTTCCTCTTCTTCCCTTTGCCTTGCCCGATAGCCAAAACAGGGGTAGTTGTAGGAGTAGGAGTAGCAACCGACTTACTTTTAAGACCACTTTCGGCGGTCTTCAGAAGTCCTTGAAGCTTACTGAGTGTAACTTCCTCCTTGTTCATGTGATATGTAATATGGAATTGATCATAACATGAGGGTAAGGAGTGCAAAATGATATCAATTGCCAACTCCTCTGGGAAGTTCACATTCAGTTTCAGTAGACGGTCCACATACCTTTGCATTTTCTGCATGTGGCCCGTGATTGGTTCGCTATCCTTCATACGGGTTGTTATCATGGAGGAGATAATAGTCCTCATAGGACTTTTGGAGTTCAGCTGTCATGGTGGCCATCATGATGCATGCCACTTTCGTGGCATCTCTCTCATGTGTCCTGTATTCATCGATCTCCTCAGGAGTAGCAGTGGACTCATCAAGCTCCTTTAGCTCCTTGTCGAGGACATATTCCTTGTCCTCATAATGAGTAACCATCCCGATGTTCCGGATCCAATCCATGAAGTTGGAACCATCAAAGATGACCCTCCCACAAAGGTTCATGAGAGAGAAGGAGCCAGTAGGGTTAGAGCCCGAAGCATTGTTGTTGGAAGACATCTAAAAAGAAGAAAACAAGTTTAGATTAGATATATCGAATCCTTAATAAGACACCCAAATGTAATATTAAGGCTAGGATCCAACACAATATATTATCACTTAGAAGAGGGATGCCGTAATCTAAGCTATAACATATTTAAAGGTAGGTGAATGACGATTCCCCAATTTCCACCATAAAAACGAAATTGAACTATTAGGTTTAATTGGTTTTGAAATTCCTAGATTCTTTTGAGATTCATTGAACTTTTCAATGGCATGTTTTAATCTCGATTGTGCCCTTCAAGCTTTGTGAATGGGATGCCGAGGATCACAAAACAAGGTGTGAATAACCATGCAAATTCACTTGGTACCCTTAATATTATCACCTAATCAATGTGCCGGTTAACCACACGCGCTCCACCGATCTATGACAAACATTAAGTCACCCTTCGTGATCCTTACTAGTCCAAGTTAGTGTGTCGGTTAACCACACACGCTCCACCAACGAATTGGTAAGGTACAAAGTGTGAATTTCATGGGTTAGCACCATTTTCACATTTTCCTAAAGTAACTAAGATTGGGAATTTATAAAAGCATTTAGTTACTTTATAATGTTCATTATACTTTTAATGAGAACTTAAAGTCATTGTCCTACCCGTTCGGCTAACGACCCTCCACCGATCAAGGAACCCGTGGGTGAGAATGGACACCAATTAAGCTGCCATTTTATAGGCAACAACCTTATACCCCCCTTATAGACTGGCTTCGTGAATGAGGCCTACTAACGGTAAAACGACTTAATCTTATACATATATATAATAATTAACCATTAATGTTATAAATAGTATAAGGGTTGAATTTTAACTTTTAAAACTCTAAGGGTTGGAATTGAAGTATATTAAAGTGTGTGCAACTTTACAAATTCCAAAACTTGAGGACAAGTTTTGAAACTATTCAAAACTTTTCATTTCATAACTTATGAATTAAAGGTTCATAAAAATGAAGACTCTTCATTTTCATGTAACTTATGTGTTTTAAATATGCATAAAAGAAAGTGACCTTTGGAAATCCATAACTTGAGGACAAATTATGGACTCCATTAAAACACATAAATGATCAAGAATTAATCAATAAACAATTTAGCAAATAATTCCTATGATCTAACAATAATTCATAAGAACATGAACGTCATATCAAAATTTCAAGAACATATGAACACATATAAACATGTAATTTTGATATAAGCCATTGTAAATGGACTAGCATGAACATTACACCATCTAAAACAGGTTTTAAAACATCAAAACAGTTTAGGGTAATGTTTCTAGTCCATTTCCAGCAGCAAAAGTCGAAAAACTGCACTCTGCATAGCCAACTTGTCGAGTGCATTAACTGACTCGCCGAGTTGGTTGAAGATTCACTTGGACTCGTCGAGTCCCCCCATGGACTCGGCGAGTCCCCTGTGCAGACAACAAATATTTTGACTTTTTCAGCTATTTTGCATCAAGTATCAAACAAACAAGCCTAGGCTCTAATACCACTGTTGGGTTTTGAGCAAACTAACACTCCTAAGGTGTTCATGCAACCCTAGAAACCTTGGATCTATGTTTGTCTAAAATACATGCAAAATAATTTTCCAAGGTCCATAACCTATCTAGCATGCATGGGGTACTTTTAAACATAAAAGATACTAGAAGAATTACATACCTTTAGTAGTGAGTTGATTCCTTAGGAGTTTGAGAGCCTAGCACCAATAATGTGAATGCCTCAAATGGAAATCACAAATCACCACAAACTTGGAAAACTTATGAGAGAGTATACTAACACTCTAGAAATCGGCCACTCTTATGCACACACACATAGTGTCTTTTCAAGCACCACAAGCCTCTTTATATAGTGTAGATGATTAGGGTTATGAACCATGAAAACCCTAATAACCCATGTCTTTTCCTTTTCCAAGGATCCATGGGTTAAAAGCTCCATGGATCATCCATGGACTCCCATACAAGCTTAGCCCATTTCCTAATGAGTGTTAGCCTACACTATATAAATATAATAGCCCATTATTTAATTAGTCACCTTTTGATCACTAAATTAATTCATAATTAATTTAAGATCAATACTAATTAAATAATACGATTTCATATTAATATATTATAACTTATAATATATTAATAAGTCACAAATATACTCTTCTCATAATATTATCCATATAAATAGTTCGGGTGAAGTGCAACCCAAATGGACCATGCCGGGTCGGTTCAAGTATATACCAAATAAGTTATGGACTTAGACACCTTATCCAACAACAAGGCCTCGAAAGGGGAGACTCCTATGCTGGTGTGGTAGCTGTTGTTATATGAGAATTCAACTAGGGGCAGGTGGGTGTTCCAGACTTTGCCAAAATCTATCACACATGCTCGGAGCATGTCTTCTAGAGTCTGAATGGTTCGCTCGCTTTGGCCATCTGTCTGGGGGTGGTAGGCTGTGCTCATATCTAGTCGGGTTCCCAATGCTTTCTGGAGCGACTGCCAAAAACGAGAGGTGAATCTACTATCCTGATCCGAGATAATAGATATGGGGACTCAATGTAGTCTCACCACCTCTTTCAGGTATATCCGTGTGAGCCTTTCCATTTTGTACGTCTCCTTTATTGGTAGGAAATGGGTGGATTTTGTTAGTCGGTCAACGATCACCCAGATAGCATCCAGACCGTCTGCCGTCTTGGGTAATTTGGTTATAAAATCCACCGAGGTTGGGTATTTCGGGTTGCTGAAGTAGACCCGAGGGCTTCTGATACTCCACTTTAACCTTGGCACATGTGAGACACTTGCCTACGTAAGTAGCAATCTCCGCTTTCATGTTCGGCCACCAATAATGTTGTTTGATATCCAGGTACCTCTTATCGGAACCCGGATGGATAGAGTACCTGGTCTTGTGAGCCTCATTCATTATCACGTCTCGAAATCCACCGAACCTCGGTGTCCAGATTCGGTCCATAAGATAATAGGCTCCGTCCTCTTTGACCGTCAGATTCTTTTCCATTCCGCGCAATGCCTCATTGGTGATGTTTTCAGGCTTGAAGGCTTCGTGCTGAGCCTCTTTGATTTGTGAGGATAGATGGGAATGGACGGTCATTGTCAACGTCTTTACTCGGAGACCCGAGTACTCCTTTCAGCTTAAGGCATCGGCTACCACATTTGCTTTTCCTGGATGGTACTTGATTTCGCACTCGCAATCATTTAGTAGTCAGACCCATCTTCGTTGTCTCATGTTCAACTCCTTTTGATTCAGGATATGCCGAAGGCTCTTGTGGTGTGTGAAAATGGTGCACTTTGTACCGTATAGGTAGTGCCTCCAAATCTTCAATGCGAAGACCACAGCTCCAATCTCGAGGTCGTGGGTGGTGTAGTTTACTTCGTGGGTCTTTAGTTGCCTTGACACGTAAGCTATCACTTTTCCTCGTTGCATAAGCACACAACCTAACCCTTGGTTAGAAGCATCGCAGTATACTACGAAGTCCTCCGTTCCTTCTGGCAAGGACAACACTGGAGCAGTGGAGAGGGACTGTTTCAGGATTTGGAAAGTAGCTTCTTGTTTGTCGTCCCAATGAAAAGGTACGCCCTTCTAGGTGAGAGTGGTGAGAGGCTTGGCAATCTGGGAAACGTTTTGGATGAACCTTCGGTAATAACCAGCAAGGCCCAAAAATTGACGGATTTCGGTTGGGGTTCTTGGGGTTGCCCAGCCCTCAATAGCTTTGATCGTGGTAGGGTACACATGTATTCCCTCTTCACTGACTACATGGCCCAAAAATTCCACTCTACGAATCCATAACTCGCATTTGGAGAATTTTGCGTAAAGCTTTTCTGCTCTCAATGTTTCCAAAGTCTGTCGTAAATGTTGGGTGTACTCTTCCTTGCTCTTGGAGTAAACGAGTATGTCATCGATGAAAACAATTACGAAGTTGTCAAGGAACGGATGACAGACTCAGTTCATCAGATCCATAAAGGCCGCTGGTGCGTTTGTGAGACCAAAAGGCATGACCACGAATTCAAAATGCCCATAACAGGTTCGGAAAACAGTCTTTGGGATGTCCTCCTCTCGGACTCTTAGTTGATGGTATCCGGACCTCAGATCTATCTTGGAAAAGTAGTTGGCTCCTTGGAGCTGATCAAATAGATCATCGATTCGAGGAAGTGGGTATCGATTCTTTACAGTGAGCTTGTTTAGTTCTCGGTAATCTATGCACATTCTGAAGGATCCGTCTTTCTTCTTGACAAACAGAACCGGAGCTACCCAAGGTGAAAAGCTCGACCTGATGAATCCCTTATCAAGAAGTTCGCTTAGTTGACTAGATAACTCTTGCATTTCGGCAGGAGCTAATCTGTAGGGTGATTTAGCGATTGGAGTGGCTCCAGGTACAAGATCAATTCGGAACTTGACCTTGCGCTCGGGAGGGATTCCTGGCAAATCCTCAAGAAATACGTCAGGAAAGTCACGTACTTCAGGAATATCGTTAAGGTTCTTTTCCTCCTTTTTTTTTATCAATGACATGACCAAGAAAGGCATGATTCTTTTTATGCAAGCACTTTTGTGCTTGGATGCAAGAAATGAGTCAGAGGTTTGAACCAGGTTTATCGCCATAAACTATTAAGGTTTCGTTGTTGGGTAGGTGAAGGCGAACGACCTTCTCGTGACACATAATTTCAGCATGGTGGGGGCTTAACCAATCCATGCCAACAATCGCATCAAAGCACCTAATATGAACAGGCATCAAACTGATTGGGAATGAGAGATTATTTAACGTTAGCGTGCACCCTACGTATATATCGTTGGTTGATTCTGTTTTACCGTTGGCCATTTCGACCGTATAAGTTTCGTTCAATTTGTGGGGATTTTGATTTAGTAGGTGTTTGAATTTGTGACTTATGAAGCTTCGCTCAGCTCCACTATCAAATAAAATGCACGTATAAGAGTTGTTGTGGAGAAACGTACCAGTCACCACTGTTGGATCTTGCACCGCCTCCCTTTGCCCCATGGTTAAGACCCTTCCTACGTTCAAATTGTTGTTCTTTGGGCAGTTGCATTTGAAATGTCCGGTTTCCCCGCACCCGTAACATGCGCGGCTGGCTCCGGCGTTGTTGTCATTGGGCTGTTTGTTTTGCTGTGGGGGCATTTTGCAATACCGGACAATGTTCCCTTTTCGATTGCAGTTGGTGCATTAGAAATCTTTGCATGCCCCATAGTGGTGATAGTTACACTTGTCACACTTGGGATTTGATCCTGCGTATGGCTTTGTTGGCGCGGTTGTGGTTGAGGCTGGGGCGGTTGGGGCTGGTGCTGCTGGAGCGGTAGCAGAATGGACCGCTGCTGTCTGTGGCTTCTTGGATGGCCCTGAATTTTGTCTCCCTTTACGCTTGTTGTCTCGGTTCTTCTTGTTCTCTCCTTCCTGTTTGCTCCCTCCCTCAGTTGCTTTGGTACTTGTCTTGTCACCGTGATCATAAAGCTTCTTGGCCAGGTGTAACGTCCGTGTTTCTAGGCTAGGCATTAATATTGACATAATGGTCTAGGTTAACCTTTGAAACTCATATAGAAAAAATGAAAAGGAATTATGTGAATTTTATGTGAATTATGTGTTTTATGCTTAATTATTAGGGTTTAATTAATTAAGAATAAAAATGAGCATCAAAAATTAAATTTTTGATAAAGCCGATATCTATTAAGAAACTGGTAGTGGGCGTGACAAGGATTACGGATATATAAAGAATGCCGAAATCCGAGTTATAACGAAGAAGTTATGACCTGTCGAAGTTTCACGACAAAACCGGCACGGTGCCGAATGTCGTAAAAAGTTAGTTTTTGATAAACTACTTTTTAGTCTTAGTGATCTAAACGAAACTTGTAGTACTCGTTAAATCGAGAGTATATATAAAAAGAACGCCTAAATCTGATTTCGTATGAGAAAGTTATGATTTTTCGAAGTTTCAGCTTAGCAGTAGACAGCTAAAAACTCGAATTTTAGATCGAGTGATTTTTAGCTGACAAGACCTAAACGAGAATCGAAGGTCTCGTCATTAGTAGCACAACGGTAAAAAGTCTGACGAAAACGGACGTCGGATGAAGAAGTTATGAATTTTTAACGGATTTCCTGTCCCGGTCTGTTAAAAATAATAATATAAACATCAAAGTCAAAATTAGCCGACGAAGTCTAAACGAAAGTTGGAGAGCGTAATTTTACCTACGCGTGCATATAAAGAACGTTAAAAACGGAGCCCGTATGCGAAAGTTATGGATTTTAGAAGTTTTTGCACAAAAACCGAGAAAAAGCACAAAAACCGAGAAATTTCGCATGGCCCAACTTCGGCCACATCACCCTCGCTCCGAGGTGGCCACGTATCCGAAGCAGCTGTGTGGCACTTCCGAGAAGTGACATGTGTCGCACAGGTGTCCGATCTGATGCGTCGTCCGAAGCCAGCTGCCAACGGGTGTCACCTGCTGATTCGACCGAAGGTGCGGCCCAGTAAGAAGATGACACGCCTCGCATCGGTGGCAGGTCCAAAGCGAGCCATGTGCCTCACATTCGCATCCGACACGTGCAGCCTTCGCAAGTCCGACGCGTGGTCCTCCTTTCCTTCGGCCGAAGTCTTCTCGCAGCCTATAAATAGGAGGGTGCGAACCCTCCCGGCTAAGATTGGAAAATTGGCAATTTTGGCCCCTTTTTCAATATTTTAGCCATTTTCACATCCCCCGATGTCCCGAGATCATTTCCAACGCCCGGAACACATCCCGGAGTTCCCGAAGGCCCGAAGAATTTATCTTTTCGGTTTCGAAGCCCGACCCTCGCAGAGCCCGGTTTCTCAATAAAACTCCCGGTTTTATTAGAAACGATCATTTTAGGAAACGAATTGCTGCCCGATTTTCATTAAATCAGGTGAGTGTATAGTCACTTTCACCTTACACATCGATATGAAATATTTACCTTAAAATACGTGCTATGTGTAAATATATTAATTGTTTATTTGAGGTGACTGTTGAATTGATGTTTTATACAAGTTTTAAGCTGTATATATATATATATATATATATATATATATATATATATATATATATATATATATATATATATATATTTATCTACAAATATGTTGGGTAAAACATGGGTAGATGAATTAGATGATGTGTGATGAAATAAAAGTGATGAGAGGTATCGATGTTTAAGATGTGATCTAGTCATCTAGCAGAGTATAGACAACGGCCACAAACTATTTTAGATAGCCCAGTGGAACGTTAGTAGACTTGTAATCGGTACGTATGTTTGAACTATATGTTCATTAGGTATTTTTGAACTATGTGTTCATCCATTAGTTCTTCCTTTTGACACTATTACGTGTCGGGGTACGGGAGCGTACGGGAGTACTTTATCAGTATTTTCCCTATACTTTTATTTGGAAGAGATTTGGAGTCTTTGTTCTTTTATGAAGTGATCGGACGAACTTCATGAGTTAGTGATATAGATTATGAGTTAAATAGTTGGTGTGTGATAAAATAAAGTGATGAGAGGTCTCGATGTGATTTGAGATTCAGTCATCTAGCGGAGTTTGGATGACGACCACGGACTTTCTAGACAGTCCAGTGGGAAACATTAGCAGGCCCGCAACCTGTAGGTGTTAATGGACTTGAGTGTTCATTCGCTGTACTCTAAGACCCCCGTGATTCAGCAGAGTATGGATGACAACCATGGACTGTTTTGACGGCCTATGGAACACTAGCAGGCTCGTAACCTGTATGTGTTAATGGACTTAAGTGTTCATTCGTTGTACTCTATTCCCCTCATGAGTGCCTTTAGGGCAAGTAAGGCTGGGGAAAACCCCTTAAGTATGTTCATCAACTGTATGGAAAACCCATTGACATGTATTGCGGGGGGGGGGGGGGGAACTCCCGTGGGAAATACCGTCGATGAATAAGGGCTATGGACTTAGTATATGGAAAACCCATTGACATGTATTGCGGGGTGGGGAGGGGAACTCCCGTGGGAAATACCGTCGATGAATAAGAGCTATGGACTAGCACATGGCGACGATGTGACTTCGTGCCTATTTGACATAAATTGCTGAAGGAAAGCAATGTTGTCACCTTGTTGGTTGTTTTATGTTAGGATGTCTTGTTTGACATAACTTGCTGAGGGAAAGCAATGTTGTCACCCCTAGCGATAATCCTTAGGCTAGGTCCCTTATGATAGTTGTTTTAGGGACGTAAAGTGAGGATAATGGGAATAGGTAATTAGGGTTATTTTGGTTGATGGAATTAATAAATTTATTGTTGATTGAGAACTTAATAAGTTTATTATTATTGTGGGTTGAAAACCCTATATGCTTACCAGGCTTCCAAGCCTGACCCACTCAGTTTAAATTGTATCACAGGTATCGATACGAAGTTGCTTTACACTGAGAGATTTAAAGAGAAGTAGATCACTAGTGTAAATGAATGTAAGTTTTGTTTATGCTTATGTTTTTGTATTGACAATGGCATCCCAATGGTTTAAGTGAATAAAATACATTTCTTCGGAAATGATTTGATAATATATTGATCATGTTTTTCTGGGAACAAATTCCGCAACACTTTTAATCAAATTATTACTCTGAAATTTATTTTAAAAGCATAAATTAAATCGGTCTTTTCTGGCCGTGAAATTGGGGATGTCACAGTTGGTATCAGAGCATTAGTTTAAGCGAACTAGGAATTTGTAGGATTTCTAGACTTAAACTTAGAATGCTAAGTGATGATTGTGAGATGAGTGTCTGCTATATTTTAGACACGAGCACAAGTTTATTTTAGGAAAGATGCCTAAAATGTTTTATGTGCTAAATATTTTATGTTATAGCTATTAGGATGCCTTATATGCTATTATTTGTTCGGATCTATGGTCTGTTGCCGACCGGATCTGGAAACCTTATGTGTGTAGGATTCTAAGCGTATGATTACGAGATTAGAACTAACATGTAAACGTTTCGAAGTGATAAGGAGATTTATACGTTTATCGTAAATAAAGCTTTCTCATCTTAAATTCTCGCCTGGTACACCGAACGTCTGCTTGGGTGTACAAAACGTTATGGTGAAGACTCGTAGAGAATTGAGTAGATGGAGGAAATGAAAAGCTTATGATAGTGAATGATACGTATCAGAAGATATCGTAAGAGTGGTATCTTGTCTTAGAATATGTTTGATAAAATAATGAAACGTTTAGAGGAGTATGGTACGTCTGAAGTACACCTTCGATTGGCAGGATGATGGAACGATTGGTGTAATTCTTGAAGTTGTCCCATCATTTGGAATTTCCATCACCAACCAAGTTGAAGTAGAATTAATGATTGAAGATACGCATGGAAGAAGTCCTAGTAGAGTCTAAGAAAATTCTATGATTAATTGGACACATTCGTATGTGTTAAATTGTTTTGTGATTTTAGGACTTGGGGACTGCGAGACAGTACTTGGGATGAGTATGAGTAGGTGTGAATAGTAGCAGAGATCTATACTACTGGAAGCACAGGACTCACACTTGGATCAGCGAAAGTCACAAGGTTACCAAGGAACTCGTAATTGATTCCGTCTTATTCTAGTCTGTCGTTACCATCGTTTCGGTGATGACTAAGAAGATGATTGTTATTCCGACCCTAGTGGTCATATCGAATTGAGTCCGACTACGATGAGTTGGTTATGTGGTTCAGAGAACCAAGTTCGATGTAGCAGTTGACTTAAGCCGAATTGAAGTAATGGCTGATCAAAGCGATCAATAGAAGTATCGCGTTCGTTGTTAAAGAAGTTGGGTTAGGTTGTGTTCTGAACCAAAGGGATAAAGTGATAGCGTATGCATTGAGGCAATTGAAGGAGCATGAAAAGAACTACCCCACTCATGATCGGGAGTTGACAGTGGTAGTATTCGCCTTAAAGATAGGGAGGCACTATCTTTATGGTACTAAATGCAAACTTTTCACTGATTATAAAGTCTTCAATATCTCTTTAATCAGAAGGAATTGAACATGAGGCAACGTCGCTTGCTAGAATTACTCAAGGACTACGACTGTGAGATACATTACCACCCTCGTAAAGCAAATGTTGTTGCTGATGCTCTCAGTCGGAAGGTAAGTCTTGAAAAGAAAAGGCCAAGAGCGTTGAGAATTAAAGTTGTCTTGACAATTGTGAAAAGTATAAAGAAAGCTCAAGAGGAAGCTTTAGAGAAAAATGACCGAAAGAAAGAACGTTTGGGATAAAACGTTGGTGTTTGATACAAACGGTCAAGGACTGAAGGTATTCAAATATAGGATTTTGGTATCTAGGATGGGAGGAGTAAGAGGTCTTCTGATGGAAGAAGCTCACAAAACCATGTACTCGATTCATCCCGGCAGTGCGAAAATGTATAGGGATCTAAAACCCTATTACTGGTGGCCGACGGCGAAGCTCGATGTTGCTAACTATGTGGCTGAGTGTGTAACTTGTGCTAGGGTTAAGGCATAACATCAGAAACCATATGGGAGTTTAGATCCTTTACCTGTACCCATGGGTAAATGGGAAGGTATCACTATGGATTTTGTGACTAAACTGCCCAGAACAAGGAACAGTCACGACATGATTTGGGTGGTCGTTGATCGCTTCACTAAGAGTGCGCATTTCATAGCAAACAAAGAGAAATGGTCTACGGATAAACTTGCGAATTCTTATGTGAAGGAAAGTGTGAGGCTTCACGGTGTTTCGTTAACGATTGTATCCGATCGTGACAGCCGTTTTACCTCAAGATTTTGGACGAGTCTATAAGAGGAATTGGGTACCAAGTTGTGTTTGAATACAACTTACCATACATAAACCGATGGTAAGAGCGAATAAACAATTCAAACGTTGGAGGATATGCTGAGGGCATGTACCCTGGAATTTCCAAGGTAATTGGGGTAAACACTTACCTCTAGTAGAATTTTCCTATAGTAATAGTTTCCACTCAAGCATCAAGATGACACCTTATCACGCTTTGTATGGGGAAAAGTGGCGAATGCTGTCATGTTGACTGGAAGCTGGGAAAAACAGTTTATGGGACTTGAAATAGTCCATCGGACTGCTGAAAAGTTAAAAGTGATTAGGGAAAAGATGTTAGCTGCTCAAGAGAGCTATGCTGACAAGAAAAGATAATCGATATCATTCAAAGTTGGAGATTCGGTTTTACTTAAAGTCTCGCCGTGGAAGGGACTTATAAGGTTTGGTAGAAGGAAAAAAATTGAGTGCAAGGTTTATTGGACCATTTAAAGTTCTTCAGAGGATCGGGAATCAAGCTTACAAGCTAGAACTACCGGAAGAACTGGAGGGTATTCATAATACCTTTCATGTGTGTTATTTGAGAAAGTTCACGGGAGATGTGCCCGACATAATTCCCATTTCTAAATTAAGGTTGGATGAAAACAAGAGGTTGATTGAAGAACCTGAGGCAATCGTTGACCGTAAGACTAAGAAATTGTGATGTAAAAATGGTCGATTTAGTGCTTGTGCGTTGGAAACATACGAATGGGCCAAATCTCACCTGGGAAACGGACAGTGACATGAGGAGTCGCTACCCGTATTTGTTTGCTGATGTGTGATTCCGGGGACGAAATCATTCTAAGGGGGAGAGAGTTGTAACGCCCGTGTTTCTAGGCTAGGAATTAATATTGACATAATGGTCTAGGTTAACCTTTGAAACTCATTTAGAAGAAATGAAAAGGAATTATGTGAATTTTATGTGAATTATGTGTTTTATGCTTAATTATTAGGGTTTAATTAATTAAGAATAAAAATGAGCGTCAAAAATTAAATTTTTGATAAAGCCGATATCTATTAAGAAACTGGTAGTGGGCTTGACAAGGATTACAGATATATAAAGAATGCCGAAATCCGAGTTATAACGAAGAAGTTATGACTTGTCGAAGTTTCACGACAAAACCGGCACGGTGCCGAATGTCGTAAAAAGTGAGTTTTTGATAAACTACTTTTTAGCCTTAGTGATCTAAACGAAACTCATAGTACTCGTTAAACCGAGAGTATGTATAAAAAGAACGCCCAAATCTGACTTCGTATGAGGAAGTTATGATTTTTCGAAGTTTCAGCTTAGCAGTAGACAGCTAAAACTCGAATTTTAGATCGAGTGATTTTTAGCTGACAAGACCTAAACGAGAATCGAAGGTCTCGTCATTAGTAGCACAACGGTAAAAAGTCTGACGAAAACGGACGTCGGATGAAGAAGTTATGAATTTTTAACGGATTTCCTGTCCCGGTCTATTAAAAATAATAATATAAAAATCAAAGTCAAAATTAGCCGACGAAGTCTAAACAAAAGTTGTAGAGCGTAATTTTACCTACGCGTGCATATAAAGAACGTTAAAAACGGAGCCCGTATGCGAAAGTTATGGATTTTAGAAGTTTTTGCACAAAAACCGAGAAAAAGCACAAAAACGGAGGAATTCCGCATGGCCCAACTTCGGCCACGTCACCCTCCCTCCGTGGTGGCCACGTATCCGAAGCAGCTGCATGGCGCGTCCGAGAAGTGACATGTGTCGCACAGGTGTCCGATCTGATGCGTCGTCCGAAGCCAGCTGCCAACGGGTGTCACCTGCTGATTCGACCGAAGGTGCGGCCCAGTAAGAAGATGACACGCCTCGCATCGGTGGCAGGTCCGAAGCGAGCCACGTGCCTCGCCTTCGCGTCCGACGCGTGCAGCCTTCGCACGTCCGACGCGTGGTCCTCCTTTCCTTCGGCCGAAGTCTTCTCGCAGCCTATAAATAGGAGGGTGCGAACCCTCCCGACTAAGATTGGAAAATTGGCAATTTTGGCCCCTTTTTCAATATTTTAGCCATTTTCACATCCCCCGATGCCCCAGGATCATTTCCAACGCCCGGAATAGGTCCTGGAGTGCCCGAAGGCCCGGAAAATTTATCTTTTCGGTTTCGAAGCCCGACCTTCGCAGAGCCCGGTTTCTCAATAAAACTCCCGGTTTTATTAGAAACGATCATTTTAGGAAACGAATTGCTGCCCGATTTTCATTAAATCAGGTGAGTGTATAGTCACTTTCACCTTACACATAGATATGAAATATTTACCTTAAAATACGTGCTATGTGTAAATATATTAATTGTTTATTTGAGGTGACTGTTGAATTGATGTTTTATACAAGTTTTAAGCTGTATATATATATATATATATATATATATATATATATATATATATATATATATATATATATATATATATATATATATATTTATCTACAAATATGTTGGGTAAAACATGGGTAGATGAATTAGATGATGTGTGATGAAATAAAAGTGATGAGAGGTATCGATGTTTAAGATGATCTAGTCATCTAGCAGAGTATAGACAACGGCCACAGACTATTTTAGATAGCCCAGTGGAACGTTAGTAGACTTGTAATCGGTACGTATGTTTGAACTATATGTTCATTAGGTATTTTTGAACTATGTGTTCATCCATTAGTTCTTCCTTTTGATACTATTACGTGTCGGGGTACGGGAGCGTACGTGAGTACTTTATCAGTATTTTCCCTATACTTTTATTTGGAAGATGTTTGGAGTCTTTGTTCTTTTATGAAGTGATCGGACGAACTTCATGAGTTAGTGATATAGATTACGAGTTAAATAGTTGGTGTGTGATAAAATAAAGTGATGAGAGGTCTCGATGTGATTTGAGATTCAGTCATCTAGCGGAGTTTGGATGACGACCACGGACTTTCTAGACAGTCCAGTGGGAAACATTAGCAGGCCCGCAACCTGTAGGTGTTAATGGACTTGAGTGTTCATTCGTTGTACTCTAAGACCCCCGTCATTCAGCAGAGTATGGATGACAACCATGGACTGTTTTGACGGCCTGTAGAACACTAGCAGGCTCGTAACCTGTAGGTGTTAATGGACTTAAGTGTTCATTCGATGTACTCTATTCCCCTCATGAGTGCCTTTAGGGCAAGTAAGGCTGGGGAAAACCCCTTAAGTATGTTCATCAGCTGTATGGAAAACCCATTGACATGTATTGCGGGGGGGAACTCCCGTGGGAAATACTGTCGATGAATAAGAGCTATGGACTTAGTATATGGAAAACCCATTGACATGTATTGCGGGGGGGGGGGGGGGGAACTTCCGTGGGAAATACCGTCGATGAAGAAGAGCTATGGACTAGCACATGGCGACGATGTGACTTCGTGCCTATTTGACATAAATTGCTGAAGGAAAGCAATGTTGTCACCTTGTTGGTTGTTTTATGTTAGGATGTCTTGTTTGAAATAACTTGCTGAGGGAAAGCAATGTTGTCACTCCTAGTGATAATCCTTAGGCTAGGTCCCTTATGATAGTTGTTTTAGGGACGTAAAGTGAGGATAATGGGAATGAGTAATTAGGGTTATTTTGGTTGATGGAATTAATAAATTTATTGTTGATTGAGAACTTAATAAGTTTATTATTATTGTGGGTTGAAAACCCTATATTCTCACCAGGCTTCTAAGCCTGACCCACTCAGTTTAAATTGTATCACAGGTATCGATACGAAGTTGCTTTACACTGAGAGATTAAAAGAGAAGTAGATCACTAGTGTAAATGAATGTAAGTTTTGTTTATGCTTATGTTTTTGTATTGACAATGGCATCCCAATGGTTGAAGTGAATAAAATACATTTCTTCGGAAATGATTTGATAGTATATTTATCATGTTTTTCTGGGAACAAATTCCGCAACACTTTTAATCAAATGATTACTCTGAAATTATTTTAAAAGCATAAATTAAATCGGTCTTTTCTGGACGTGAAATTGGGGATGTCACACCAGGCGCTTTGCACTGTCGTAGCTTTCAGGTTTTGAGGCAATCACGTTACCTTTAATGGGAGGTGTCAACCCCCAGATGAATCGGTCAACCTTCTTCCCCTCATAAGTAATCATACCAGGACACAAAAGCGCAAGTTCATTAAACCTCGAGATGTACGCGTCAATGTCCGAGTTCTGTACCGTAAGGTTCCACAGTTCTTGCTCTAGTTTTTGTACCTCCCCTCAGGGGCAGTATTCAGCAATTAACATCTCTTTGAGTTCTTCCCAGGTCATGGAGTTTGCAACGGGAAGTGTCATGGCCTCGATGTGTCCGTTCCACCATGATAGGGCCTGGTCGATGAAAGTGCAGGCCGCAAATTTGACTTTACTTCCTTCCGGGCACTCGTATATCTGGAACAGCGACTCCATCTTCTCGATCCATCGTTTCAGGGCTATGACTCCTCCGGTCCCATTGAAAGTACGATGTCTCGCATTGGAAAAATCCTTGTAGGTACAGACCTTTACGGGTCCTTGATTCATCCCGTGATGGGAGCTTCCCGTCCCTTGGCCTTGTCCACCACCATTATTTCCGGCTTGGATGTGGGCTAGAGCTACTGTTACTGCGGCTGAGACTGTCGCCTGGAACGCCGCAGAGTTCATTTCCGGCGGGGGCGGCGGTGGTGGTGTGTTGTTATTCCTACGGGTTGATCTCCTCGGCATCTTTCTATCATGGATCAGAAGGACAATGAGTATTCAAAGTATTTTATTTCACGACTTTATAGAATAGTATCGATGATTTGGTTGTGTACAAGCAAGTGTGGACACGAAATTAACATGAAATAATAGTACTAGAGCACATCACAGATAACACATCATATATATCCGCTTTTCATTGATGTTAATTTCCTGAGTACATGAAAATTTTGCCTTTATAAGGCTTACAAATACATGAAGTGCAATAACATATAATAGAGTAACGATTCCATGAGTTGTGTAATCACTTAGTCATGTCATCGATAGTACATATGGAAATGCATAAAGGAAGACCGATATGGTAGTAAATAAACTGATACTAGTCGCAACGAGTAGGGCCCTGTGGTGCTGTCGATGAGGTAGACGCGCCCTGAAGTTCGGCTAACCTACGCTCGGTGATCCGTACTTGCTCCTCCAGTGCGGTGTCTCTCCTGGTATTCTCTGACTTCTACTCGTGCTGCGACAAGATCTTCTATGAGTCGTTCCATCGGGTAGAAGTCTCGCTCTAGGTCTCGTGTGCGAGCATCCGTGATTTGCATAGTCGCCAGCATCTGCATTACCCGGTCGGAGGTCACTTGAGTCTGGTCACCGATGTCCCTAATACGTCTGACCACGACAGGGAGTGTGCGATCTGCTGGTCCTCCATGTCGAAGATCGTAGTAACCTCGGTCCATCCCAAATGGTGGTTGCTGACGTTGACGTCGACCCCATCTCTCGATATCAATAGCCCAAGGAGGTGTAGGGCCATTGTAGCCCATCCTATGCGGTGGTACTCTTGCCATGTACGGAGGGTTGATAACTTCAGACTCTTCATCCGATTCCTCGTCCTCATCAACCTCTTCCTCGTCATCTTCCCCAATTTATTCATCGATTTCCTCTTCTTCAAACTCTATTTGTTCTTCGGGATCCTCCATGGGTCCCTCGGGGTGTTCTTCTGGGTCTTCCTCAATCCACCCCCCATTCCCCTGATTGGGAAAGTAAGGGGCTCCGGGGAGGTGAAAGCCTGCCATGCTGTCTGCGCGAGAATATATAAGTACGATAAAATTGATAGAATGACAAAATACTCCTATAGTATTTTAATTATTTTAGGTTTGTTTCTTAAAACTTTTGGGTAACGAGTTGGGAAGCTTTAGACCTGTTGCAACACCACTACGACTCCCGAACACATGTTGGTCATATCTCAGATAAATATAGTTTATCAGGTTATATTTATCCCATATATGATTACATAACTGCCCAGGTTTGACTGTAGTGTTCAACCTTTAAGTTAACGTGGTTTGTTCTTGTTATGATACGGTCCTATCAAGTATGTATACTTTTAGTCAGAGTGTTTTAGTCCCATTGTATTTATAGTTGTATATCTTGTATGACTAGATATACTAGTTCACTATAAACAATGCTCTGATACCAATCTGTCACACCCCCGGACCAGAACGGCGGAAACGTCCGGAGGCGGGTGACGTCATTGTGCAGTATCACAACAATTGTATATAAATGAAACATAGCAAACCCAAATATCATACATCAATATAACAAGCTTACATTGTTTTACACCATGTTCATGTTCTCAAATTTTACACAAAAGAGACATCAGTAAGCAAATCCAAAATATAGCAAAATAATCTTGAGTCCGCGATCCACAACCTGCTTATTGGTTTCCTGAGAATACAAGTCGTTTGAAAAGCGTCAACATAAAAATGTTGGTGAGTTCATAAGCATTTTTGTATAAAAATTTGATGATAGTTTAGAAATCCAGAAAATCCAGTATTTTCTTATCAAATAGTTGTATGTCTTGTTTCAACTCGAGTATACTTGCATGTGCGTCTTAGTTACTCGTTTTCGAAAATCATATATAATTGTTTCCTCCAGAAAATCCTATATTATCTGATGTATAAAGTAGTAGCTTTGAAAATCATAACACTTGTATAGAAGAGTTTCATTTGAACAAACCAAAGCATAGTTGTTTGTAAACAAAAAAATGAAATCTGTATAATTACATTTATGATATATTCTAGTGAGTCGTTACAACCATACTAATATGACGGAGTGCCCGTTATGACGTTCTTCAGGTGTCGGTTTTGTTTAAGACATTTGTCACCCTAGACTGGCCGGTCTAGCTGTAGCGAACAGCGAAGGTGCGGGGTGTCAACCCCGTATAGATCTATACACAAATTCCCGCTCCCCCTCCAGGAGACTCTGGTTATAACTCTTACAGGACTTTAGGCGTACACTATTAAATAATAAATGTACTGTGAAGATTTGTCTGACTAGAATACTAACCGACTTTTGAGCAAATTGTGAAAACCATTATTTACTAGATAAATAATAATAGCCGTACTCGTTAACTAGATATTTCGTTTCATTTTTTGAAAACAATCCGCTTTAAATATTTATCAAATCGAACCAATATTAGCGAAATTGACAAAATGGCTCTTTTCTTTATAAATTACTAAGTGAGACCCCATTTGTCGGAAGATATCAAGTATGGTTTGGTAAAACTATGACTTCTGTGAAGTTATGACAGCAGCTTTATGACATGCAAATTTTTCTGTCATAAAAGCTTTATATGTATATTTCCTTCGTGAAATTGTTCATCTCAAATATTTGTAAATAATTACTAATAGTTTGCAAAAAGTCATTAATATGACCCTAAGTTCCAAATTTCGAAAGTTTCTAGACACAATGTCATCATATAAAGATATATTTCAACAACTTTTAAAATTTTGGACAAAGAGCCATGGATCAAGGGAGTATGCTGGACATACTCAAAAAGTTGGGAGGCTCCTTTTGTAAATAGTATTCTTCATATGGTGATTAAAATATTATTTATCTTCGTGTGTTTTGTGAATCCTCACGTTCACAGAGAGTTAAAGTAAAATAATAATATTCAACACACACATACCAAACATACGTATCCATGCAATCATTCAAGAATTTAGAACAAGAGATGACTTGTACTCTCCCCCAAAAATAATAGAAACTTAGAAAAAGTGGGGTATGAAGCTCACCTTGGTTATCTTTGTTTGGTGGTTCGAAGAGTGATGAGGAAGTTTCCCAGTTCCAAAACTTGGAATATTCTTATAACTTTGGAGGATTCTAAGAATAATTTTTGTGTGTAAATATAGTGAAATCTTAGAATAATGGGAAGAATAATTGTTTAAAGAGGATAAAATACTCACCAAAGAAATCTGGGAATTTCCCTTGAATGGATGAACTTGAAGCTTGAAGGTGTTGAGAGTGTTCATGGGAGTTTGCTAAATATGAATGAGAGAAGTGGGACTTGGAGAGGAAAGGAGTTCACGTATCTAAAGGGAAGGATAAGGGTGACTTGACATTTGCATGGAAAGCTGGTGGGTATAGCTTATCTTCTTATGGACAATGTGTGTTTATCTGGGATTTGCATGGGAAATGAGGAATTAGCTTCACTTCATAAAGTCAAACTCCTTATCTTCATAGAAACCCTCTAAAAAAATCTTGGATATTATTTTATATAAATATGTTTAAAATAATTAATTTTGGCATAAAATAGGGGTTTAAGGGGTTTAGGACATGAAAAATACGAGTTTGGTGTGATTTCCGGCGTCAAAATGCCTTAAAATGATAAAAAGGTCCGGAAATGACAACAATCTGGAGTGTATCCTTGCTCCTGCGAGGGTCCGAGGTGCATAAGAAGGTTTCCGGAGTCATGATCTCATTTCCGGAGCAAAGGTGAACTTCCGAGGCCAACAGTGAAGTTCCGGAGTCATTCCCTCGGTTCCGGAGTGGCTTCTCGGATTCCGAAGTCGCAGGCGAAGTCCGGAGGTCCGTACCGAATGCTTCCTATATGCGAGGTCCGAAGTAAGGCTTCACCCTTCCGGAGCAGGTAAGATCCGAAGATGCACTCCTCTTGGTTCCGGACCAAGAGGGTCCTATTGGGTTTTCTTCTCCGGTTTTGGGCTGTTTTCAACTGAGGAAGCTACATAGAGAGATTTGGGAGAGATTTCACATACTTGGAGAGATTTGGGAGAGATTTCACATACTTGGTGTAACATCCCAATTTTCAGGTCCAAAAATTTCTTTTTAATTAACTGACTCATAAAAACATTCATAAGAAAATACTGTGAAAACACATCATCTCATAAACAATGTATCATGTCTGAAAACCCAAGTCATAAAATAATAACGTATCAGAGTACAATCCCAGAAAGCTCCATGCGGAAATCATGTGTGTGTGTGATGTGATGCTACACCGCCGGCTCCTTCCCCTTAGACGAAGAGGTACCTGAAACCAAAACCGAAACCGTAAGCACAAAGCTTAGTGAGTTCCCCCATCATACCACATACCATACAATATCATCGGTATCTTTCAACCGGTAATCATCGTTGGTATCTTTCAACCGGTAATTATCGTCGGTATCTTTCAACCGGTAATCATCATCGGTATCTTTCAACCGGTAATCATCATCGGTATCTTTCAACCGGTAACTCTCATCGGTATCTTCCAACCGGTAACTGGGGACTATTCCACCCCCTAACTAGCATACAACAACAAGATATAAACATACAGTCAGGCATATCCGGGTACTGACCTACCCTTCGGTCCTAAGGACCGCTGTCAGGGAAACTAATCCCTATTATACACGTAACATATCATACATATAAAACTCATGACCAAAGCACGTAACCAGACCAAGATAATTATCACAAAGACAATCACCTCCTAAATACCCCACTTTGGTGGGTCGGCATTGTGGCCTTAGACCCACCCCTACTGGAAGGTAACTCACCTCGTACGAGAAGCCGCTGATAATCTGTGCGGGAAACCTCCGTCCGCTGCTGCTCCGGAAATCCTCCGGCTACAATCCCCACAAAACACTCAGTTAGAAACTGATATCTACTCTTAGGGTAAAATGACCATTTTACCCCCAACCAAGTCCAAGTCAAAGTCAACTTCCAGTTGACCCGACTCGCCGAGTTGGGCCGTCAACTCGTTGAGTCCCTTCCCTTTACTCGTCCTTATCCACGACTCGACTCGTCGAGTTTGGCAACGACTCGACGAGTTCCCCCTCTTTACGAACATCAATGAACCTTCATCCGACTCGTCGAGATTACCTTGGACTCGCTGAGTCTGTTCTAGCACTCGTCGAGTCCCATGAACTCCAGGTCTAAAACTAAATCCAATGCGTTGGGTCACTCTTTCTGTCCTCCTACAACCCTTCTAACACCCAACTGAGTTCTTTGACCCTCAACAGATATGGGACTCAGAGCCTTGGACTCGTCGAGTCCCAAGAACGGACTCGCCGAGTCGATAACGTCCACACCCTAAATCCTCGATTTCTGATGTACAACACTTGTCCAAATGATAGATCCAAGCCCCTAAGCTCGATCTAGCACGTAAAGTTACGAACTTTACGTGCATGCATGGGACTTTTGAGCCAAAAGGCTCTAAAATGGCTCTTTTGATGCATGGGGCCTTCCTTGGGTGCAAAAGCAACCCAAATCTGCCTTGTGACTCTCCCCAAGTGCTAGATCCGAAGTCTTTACCCGCAACCATGTTTGCAATCATGGTTGGCTACCTCATATGGCTTAAAAAGCCCTAAATCTTCCCCAAAAAGGGATCTTACAAACAAGCAAGCAAGGTACAGACTTTATACCTTTCAAAGACTGCAAATGATGAACCAAGCTCGAATCCTTCAGTCTCCTCTTGATCCTTCTATGCTTTTCCTTATTCCTTGAGGTAAAAACCCACAAGAATCACTCAAAAGCCTTAAATCTTGCACGAAAACACTTAGGGTTTGCTATGGAGGGTTTCTGGGAGCATAAAGGGGCGATGGAGGCTGTATAAGGTTGTTTAAATAGGGTGCAAACCCTCAGATTAGGGTTTTGTCCAGACAGAGCCTACTCGTCGAGTCCGGGACCCGACTCGACGAGTCCATCACTTAAATCCCGCGTCTCATCCCGCTTCTACTCGGCGAGTTGGGCCTTCAACTCGTCGAGTCCCAGGCCAAAAATGAAAAATCACTTAAATAAAATATATACCAGGAACCAGGTGCGACAAATCTCCCCCACTTATTTTAGACTTCGTCCTCGAAGTCTGCTGCTCGATCCTGGAATAGCTCTGGGTAATGCTCTATCATCTCATCCACTGGCTCCCAGGTCCATTCCGAGCCCTTCCGGTGTTGCCATTGCACCTTCACGAGCTCCACCCTCTTATTCCTCAGATCCTTCGACTTCCATTCGAGAATCGCTACAGGCCGCTCAATGTAATTCAGGCTGTCATCGACCTGAATATCCTCTAATGGTACCACTGCCGAGTCGTCCACCAAACATTTCCGTAACTGGGAGACGTGAAAAGTGCTATGAATCTGACTGAGTTCGGCTGACAGATCCAACCTATATGCCACCTTGCCCACCCGGGCTATAACCCTGAAGGGTCCAATATACCTGGGACCCAACTTGCCCCGCTTCCTGAATCGCATGATAGCTATTATTATACGAGAACTCCGCCAACGGAAGGTAGGTATCCCAGCTACCTCCGAAGTCTAAAACACATGCCTGCAGCATATCCTCTAATGTATGGATGGTCCGCTCGCTCTGACCATCCGTCTACGGGTGAAAGGCGGTGCTAAAATGCAGACGAGTACCCAGTTCGTCATGAAACTTCTTCCAAAACCTGGAAGTGAACCGCACATCCCTGTCTGAAATCACCGATACTGGCACCCCGTGCCGCGCCACTACCTCCCTGATATAGATATCGGCCAACCTTTCGGCCGAAATACTTTCCTGAATCGGGATAAAATGGGCGCTCTTGGTCAATCGATCGACGATGACCCAAATCGAATCCACTCCCCACACGGTCTTGGGAAGCTTTGTGATAAAATCCATCGTAATGTCTTCCTATTTCCACAGCGGGATATCCAACAGCTGCATCTTGCCGTGTGGCCTCTGGTGCTCGGCCTTGACCTTCCTGTAGGTCAAGCACCGCTCCACATACCATGCTACGTCCCGCTTCATGCAGGGCCACCAATAATCAGGACGAAGATCTCTATACATCTTCGTCGCTCTGGGATGGATAGAAAATCTGGATTTGTGTGCCTCCTCCATCAGGATCTGGCGCACCCCTCCATGATAAGGGACCCACACCCTATGGTGAAGAGTCAATAACCCTCAGCTATCATAGTCGAAGGAGGAAACCTGCCACACAATCCGCTCGCTCTTCCGATGTTCCTCCTTCATGGCCTCCTGCTAGGCCTCCCGAATCCACTCCAACAGCGGAGTCACCACTGTCATCCTCATACAGATATCCCTGATCGGCGCTGCCATGCGGCTAAGCGCGTCGGCCACGACATTGGCCTTCCCGGGGTGGTAAAGGATCTCGCAATCGTAATCCTTCACCGCGTCCAACCACCGACGCTGCCTCATGTTTAGATTCGGCTGATCCATGAGGTACCTCAAACTCTTATGGTCTGTGTAGATGGTATAACGGACCCCATAGAGGTAATGACGCCAAATCTTGAGGGCGAATATTACAGCCCCCAGCTCCAAATCATGCGTTGGGTAGTTCGCCTCGTGAGGCTTCAGCTGCCTCGAAGCATAAGCAATGACATGCCCTCTCTACATCAATACTACGCCCAAACCCGAGATGCACGCATCACAGTATACCACAAAATCCTCCATGCCCTCTGGCAGGGCTAAGATTGGCGCTTCGCACAATCTCTGTCTCAGTGTCTCAAATGCGGCCTGCTGCTCAGGCCCCCAGCGAAAGACCACGGCTTTCCTCGTCAGCCTGGTCAGGGGCACGGCTATCTTGGAGAAGTCCTGAATGAATCTCCGATAGTAGCCTGCCAAACCCAGAAAGCTCCGAATCTCATATGGAGACCTCGGGGCTTCCCACCTCATCACGGCCTCAACCTTGGCCGGGTCCACCGATATCCCGTTCTGGTTGACAAGGTGCCCGAGAAACTGCACCTCGTGCAACCAGAACTCACACTTGGAGAACTTAACATACAAGCTCTCCATCCTCAAAGTCTCCAGAACCTCTCGCAGATGCTCCTCATGCTGCTCTCGCGTCTTGGACTAAACCAAGATATCATCAATAAACACTATCACAGACCGGTCTACACACGCGGTTCATGAGGTCCATGAACACGGCAGGAGCATTGGTGAGCCCGAAAGGCATCACCACAAACTCATAGTGGCCATAGCGTGTCCGGAACGCAGTCTTCTGTACATCCTCCTCTCTGACCCTCATTTGATGATACCCTGATCGCAAATCAACCTTGGAAAACCAAGATGCTCCCTGTAGCTGGTCAAAGAGGTCATCAATCCTTGGGAGTGGGTAACGGTTCTTCACCGTTACCTTATTCAGCTCCCTATAATCTATACACATCCGATGCGACCCGTCTTTCTTCTTCACAAACAGAATCGGGGCTCCCCAGGGTGAACTGCTCGGTCTAATGAACCCCTTGTCTAACAGCTCCTGCAGCTGTGTAGATAACTCCTGCATCTCAGGAGGAGCCAACCGATATGGTGCCTTGGCTATCGGAGCCGCACCAGGGACTAGTTCAATCCTGAACTCTACCTGCCTCTCCGGAGGTATCCCAGGCAACTCCTCGGGGAATACGTCCGCAAACTCTCGTACCACGGGCACATCGCTCACCGTTGCCTCACCCACCTCCCGGGTATCCATCACAAAGGCAACAAATCCTGCGCAACCCTACTGAAGGTAACGCCTAGCTCTCGCTGCTGAACATAAAGCTGGTCCTTGTTGTGGCCTCTCGCCCTGAATCACCAGCTCTCCCCCACTTGGGGTCCTGATCCGCACCAACTGCTGCGCACAGTCAATCACTGCCCCATTGGGGCTAAGCCAATCCATACCGATAATAACCTTGTTCCCCCGCAAAGGTATGGGAACCAGATCTACCAGATAATGCTCCTCAAATAGCCGCAGGACGCAATCTCGGTAGACCTCTGATGCTCGCACTGACCGGTCGTCCGCAATCTCGACCTCTAGAGGGCAATCCAATGTGCCCGACGACTCAGGAAACTTCTTGCTAAACGCAAGAGAGACAAATGATCGGGTGGCACCCGAATCAAACAACACCTGAACTGGGATACCGTTCACATGGAACGATCCTAAGCAAGGCACATAATATATCAAAATCACAGTGACATAACATAACAGCATACAAAAAAGAAATAATATCCATCACCACATCGGGTGCAGCGCGTGCCTCCTCGGCTGTCAGCTGAAATGCTCGACTTCGAACCACTGGAGCCTCCAACTTGGCCTTCCGGCCATCCACAACCCGTGCTGTCGCTGGAGTCGACGCCACTGCCGGCGTCGCTGCTGCTGTCAATCTAGGGCAATTGGCCTTTTTATGGCCCTTCTGATTGCAATGAAAGCAAATCAGGTCTGATATCTGAATCGCAGGAGTAGGGGCAGTACAATCTCTGCCAAAATGCCCAACCTTGCCACACTTATAGCAGCCTGAACCCGGCCCAGTGCGACAAGCTCCCTCGTGTGACCGACCGCATTTCCCACAGCGGTCCCGCCCTGACTGGCCTTTCGGCCTACCATCGGATCCCTTGGGCTTCTTCCCCGAAGCCCCCGTCGTCAGCCCCTCCTCTGCCTTCCTCTTCCGGATGTGCTCCAGATCAATCTCCCTCTCCCTAGCCCTGGCAATCATGGAATCCAGGGTAGGGCAAGCTGAAAAGCTAACATGCTCCCGAATGTCAGCTCGTAGCATGTCATGGTAGCGGGTCCTCCTCATGTCCTCATCTCCCGCATACTGGGGCACCAATAACGCCCTCTCCCGGAACTTGGCGGTGATCTCCACCACTGTCTCAACCGTCTGCCTCATATCCAGGAACTCCCTGGCCAACTGCTGAAGCTCCACCGCAGGTGCGAACTCAGCCCTGAACCGGGTCACAAAATCCGGCCATGTCATAGCCTCAACAGCCGAGGCTCCCAGAGAGTCACCAACCGACTCCCACCAATCTCTGGCCCTGTCTCTCAAGCATCCTGCTGCATGCCTCACCTTCGACCCCACGGGGCAGAAGCTAGTCAACTGTGTAGACTCAATGTCTGCAATCCATCGTCTGGCAGCAATGGGGTCCTTCGCCCCATGGAAATCCGGCACACCGCTCCCTCGGAAGTCCTTGAAGGACAGTGTGCGCATACCCGCTTGGCTAGACGCCATATCACTCCTGAATGCTCGGAGGCGATCCTCCATCAGCTCAACAATCCCTTCCTTGATCGACCCGAAAATGACAGGGGTCGACTCAAGAATGCCTCTCGTGATCTCAGATGCGATGAACTCACGCAGCCCGTCATCAACCTGCTCGGATCCTGCACCCGAGCCCGATCCTGATCCTGATCCGGAACCTCCTGCTCCATGTCGCGTGGTCACCATGCTGAAAATACACGCATAAATGTCAGGATCATACATACTCTCGAGAGGTCTAACACACTCTCCAAGGTTCCCGGTTCTGTCTCAACCTTCCTTGATTCGAGTACGGATCCTCTGCTTCCAGTAGTACGGGCCCATACTACCTTTCACATCTATCTATACTTTCCTCAAGGACTGTCTCAACTTCACCAGGTCCCTTACCCAATATCCCTTTCCATCTAGCCTCATCCCAGGCTTTCCTGGGGCACTCTCTGACCTACTCTCCGCCATCAGCTACACTAGGAGTCCTTACTTCCCTTCCCTAACTAGCTTGCGAGTACTGATAAATATCCGCTCACTAATTAGTAAAGTTAGTCGGGACCCCTTAAGCACAAAGCAAGCAGCATTCGTGCATCGAGTAACCATATCAGGCATAACCTAATCAGGCTATCCTACTGCTGACTAAACAGTCCTAGCATACAGCTCATACCACAGGCATATAAGGCATCCTCCCTAGACCCTTAGCCCTAATTAGAATGCAATTCTCAGAATCATATATCAGGCACACAAGGCATCCTCCTAGATCCTTAGTCCTATTCTAGCATGCAGTTTTCTGAATCAAAACCATATAGCATAACATAGCAAGTATGAGTATCTTGGGGAGA
This sequence comes from Lactuca virosa, assembly GCF_052849685.1. Classification (NCBI taxonomy): domain Eukaryota; kingdom Viridiplantae; phylum Streptophyta; class Magnoliopsida; order Asterales; family Asteraceae; genus Lactuca; species Lactuca virosa. Next base: position 171,516,993 of record NC_136432.1, read on the forward strand.
ACTAACTTGAGCTCGGCCGGTCGCATGCATCACACACTTCGGCTTTCTTAAAATCCTTCCATTTAGATTTTAGAAAACCATTTTTCCTTGTAAAAACCTTTTAGCCCCTCGGTTTGAGTCCAGACACCCCCGAGGGTGTGTCCGAATCCCTCAAACCAGGGCTCTGATACCAACTTGTAACATCCCAATTTTCAGGTCCAAAAATTTCTTTTTAATTAACTGACTCATAAAAACATTCATAAGAAAATACTGTGAAACACATCATCTCATAAACAATGTATCATGTCTGAAAACCCAAGTCATAAAATAATAACGTATCAGAGTACAATCCCAGAAAGCTCCATGCGGAAATCATGTGTGTGTGTGTGATGCGATGCTAGGCCGCCGGCTCCTTCCCCTTAGACGAAGAGGTACCTGAAACCAAAACCGAAACCGTAAGCACAAAGCTTAGTGAGTTCCCCCATCATACCACATACCATACAATATCATCTGTATCTTTCAACCGGTAATCATCGTTGGTATCTTTCAACCGGTAATCATTGTCGGTATCTTTCAACCGGTAATCATCATCGGTATCTTTCAACCGGTAATCATCATCGGTGTCTTTCAACCGGTAATAATCATCGGTATCTTTCAACTGGTAACTGTCATCGGTATCTTCCAACCGGTAACTGGGGACTATTCCACCCCCTAACTAGCATACAACAACAAGATATAAACATACAGTCAGGCATATCCGGGTACTGACCTACCCTTCGGTCCTAAGGACCGTTGTCAGGGAAACTAATCCCTATTATACACGCAACATATCATACAGATAAAACTCATGACCAAAGCACGTAACCAGACCAAGATAATTATCACAAAGACAATCACCTCCTAAATACCCCTCTTTGGTGGGCCGGCATTGTGGCCTTAGACCCACCCCTACTGGAAGGTAACTCACCTCGTACGAGAAGCTGCTGATAATCTGTGCGGGAAACCTCCGTCCGCTGCTGCTCCGGAAATCCTCCGGCTACAATCCCCACAAAACACTCAGTTAGAAACTGATATCTACTCTTACGGTAAAATGACCATTTTACCCCCAACCAAGTCCAAGTCAAAGTCAACTTCCAGTTGACCCGACTCACCGAGTTGGGCCGTCAACTCGTCGAGTCCCTTCCCTTTACTCGTCCTTATCCACGACTCGACTCGTCGAGTTTGGCAACGACTCGACGAGTTCCCCTTCTTTACGAACATTAATGAACCTTCATCCGACTCGTCGAGTCGTATGAAGAACTCGGCGAGTTCACCTTCAACTGATGAACAAGTCCTGACCTTGACTCGCCGAGTTGTATGAACAACTCGTCGAGTTCATATTCAAACATAAGGAGATTGCCTTGGACTCGCCGAGTCTGTTCTAGCACTCGTCGAGTCCCATGAACTCTAGGTCTAAAACTAAATCCAATGCGTTGGGTCACTCTTTATGTCCTACTACAACCCTTCTAACACCCAACTGAGTTCTTTGACCCTCAACAGATATGGGACTCAGAGCCTTGGACTCGTCGATTCCCAAGAACGGACTCGCCGAGTCGATAACGTCCACACCCTAAATCCTCGATTTCTGATGTACAACACTTGTCCAAATGATAGATCCAAGCCCCTAAGCTCGATCTACCACGTAAAGTTACGAACTTTACGTGCATGCATGGGACTTTTGAGCCAAAAAGGCTCTAAAATGGCTCTTTTGATGCATGGGGCCTTCCTTGGGTGCAAAAGCAACCCAAATCTGCCTTGTGACTCTCCCCAAGTGCTAGATCCGAAGTCTTTACCCGCAACCATGTTTGCAATCATGGTTGGCTACCTCATATGGCTTAAAAAGCCCTAAATCTTCCCCAAAAAGGGATCTTACAAACAAGCAAGCAAGGTACATACTTTATACCTTTCAAAGACTGCAAATGATGAACCAAGCTCGATCCTTCAGTCTCCTCTTGATCCTTCTATGCTCTTCCTTCTTCCTTGAGGTCAAAACCCACAAGAATCACTCAAAAGCCTTAAATCTTGCACCAAAACACTTAGGGTTTGCTATGGAGGGTTTCTGGGAGCATAAAGGGGCGATGGAGGCTGTATAAGGTTGTTTAAATAGGGTGCAAACCCTCAGATTAGGGTTTTGTCCAGAAAGAGCCTACTCGTCGAGTCCATCACTTAAATCTCGCGTCTCATCCCGCTTCTACTCGGCGAGTTGGGCCTTCAACTCGCCGAGTCCCAGGGCAAAAATGCAAAATCACTTAAATAAAATACATACAAAGAACCAGGTGCTACAGTTGGAGAGATTTGGGAGAGATTCACATACTTGGAGAGATTTGGGAGAGATTTCACATACTTGGAGAGATTTGGGAGAGATTCACATACTTGGAGAGATTTGGGAGAGATTTCACATACTTGGAGAGATTTGGGAGAGATTTCACATACTTGGAGAGATTTGGGGAGAGGCTTCATATTCTTGGAGAGATTTGGGAGAGAGAGATACAGTGGGAGAGATTGAGAGAGACTTTGCCGGGGACCTTTATTAATGTTTTTCTTCGTAGTTCAAAGGTCGTGGACTTAGTTACATCCCATTTCGAGTGTTATATACCCCCGAAGGGCACATACTAATGTTTTATAGAGCTATTACTTCCCTCAATCAGATTAGGGTTTTAAATTCTGAACATTTGAAACCTTCAAGTGTTACTTTGCATTAAGATTTATAGTCATACATTAGAAAACATAAAGTAATTCCTAACATATAAGTACTAGTTGAGTTGACCAGTTGCCATGTTGACCTTGACTTGACTTTGACTTGACCAGAAACTTGCCGGTTGTCACACTTAGAATGTCAAATCCAATCTTTTAATGGAGTTTTACAGCTAAGGAGAGGTTTATACTTGCTATAGATGGAAACTTTATGGACTTAGAGACCAAAGAGAGTTCAGATCTGAAGTTGCAACTTCAAATCTTAACTCATACCCAAGAATAGCTTCCTAACATGCTAGAAAAGCCCTAATCTTTAACCAAATGAGATCTAGAAGGAAATAAGGTCAAGGTAACGACTTGATACCTTCAGATGATGCTAACTGAGGTAGATTCCAGATCCACACACGTTCCTTGCTGCTAGCTACTTGATCCTCAAGCTCCTCTCACTAAGATCCACCTTCCAAAGCTTAAAACACACAAGAATGAAGCACACACACAGATTAGGGTTTGCTGAGCTCTCAAGAGGCTGTAACGGAGGCTAAGGGAGGCTAATGACCTTTTAAATAGGGTACAAAACCCCAGAAATTAGGGATTTATCCTCCAGCTCCTACTCGTTGAGTCCTATCCTGGACTCGGCGAGTAGGTCACTTAAACACATGGCCAAACCCGCTCCTACTCGACGATTCAGGGCATCCAACTCGTCGAGTAGGCCTTACAATTTATGAAAATTAAAGCCATAAAAATAATAGCTGAGAGTCGGGGCGTTACAATTCTCCCCCACTTGAACTAGACTTTGTCCTTAGAGTCCGCTGCGGTGAACAACTATGGATAGTGCTCTCGCATCTCAGCCTCCGGCTCCCACGTCCACTCGGACCCTCTCCGGTGCTCCCACTGTACCTTCACCAAAGGTATCTCCTTGTTCCGTAGAACCTTCACCTTCTACTCCAGAATAGCCACGGGACTCTCCACATAATTCAGGCGCTGATCGACCTGAATGTCATCCAACGATACTATCGCCTCCTGATCCATAATGCACTTTCGCAATTGCGAAACGTGAAAAGTGTTGTGGATCTGACTGAGCTCCTCAGGTAGCTCTAGTCTGTAAGCCACCTTGCCAACCCTGGAAATGATCCTGAACGACCCAATTTATCGGGGACCCAATTTCCCCTCTACCTGAAGCGGATCACACCCTTCCAGGGCGAGACCTTCAGGAGTACCATGTCACCAACCTGGAACTCTAACTCAGATCGGCGTTTGTCGGCGTAACTCTTCTGCCGACTTTAAGCGGTCTGCAGACGCTGTCTAATCTGCTGAATCTTCTCAGTAGTCTGCAAGACTACCTCCGTCCATCCCATCACCCTGTGTCTAACCTCACCCCAAAAAATCGGGGTGCGACATCTCCGCCCATACAACAGCTCGAAAGGCGGGGCGCCAATGCTGGAATGATAGATGTTGTTGTAGGAAAACTCTGCAAGGGGTAGGTGGGAATCCCAGCTCCCACCTAAGTCAATAACACACGCCCTCAACATGTCCTCGAGGGTCTGAATGGTCCGCTCGCTCTGACCGTCGATCTGCGGATGATATGCTGTGCGAAAATGAAGCCGCGTGCCCAGTTCCTCGTGGAACTTCTGCCAGAATCGGGAGGTAAATCTAACATCTCGGTCCGAAACAATGGAAACTGGAACTCCGTGGCGAGTAACAATCTCGCCGACATACACTTCGGCCAACTTTTCGGCCGAAGAACTCTCCTGTATGGCCAAGAAATAGGCACTCTTGGTCAATCGACCCACGATGACCCATATAGCATCAAACCCATTCGCCGTCCTCGACAACTTGGTAATGAAGTCCATCGTGATTTGTTCCCACTTCTACATAGGAATCTCCAGGGGCTGCAACTTGCCATGCGACCTCTGATGCTCAGCCTTGACCATGCTACAGGTCAAGCACCTCTCGACGTACCAAGCGATTTCTCGCTTCATGCACGGCCACCAGTAACTCAAACTCAAGTCCCGGTACATCTTGGTGGCCCCTGGGTGAATAGAGAAGTGAGACTTCTGAGCCTCCTCCATCACTGTCTGTCTGTCCCCCACCGGACATCGGAACCCATACCCGACCACATCGGGTCAATAATCCTCGGCTATCCTGCACAAACCGAGTATTCTCGCCTCTGATCCTCTCTAACTTCCAGCATCATTTCCTTTAGTTTTTCCCAGCCCATTGCTTTTGCTATTGGAAGAGTTAATGACTCGACATGGCTATTCCACCATGTAAGGGCTCTGTCAGAGAAGGTTGTAGCACTCGGTTCCTGGTATGTAATTTATTTTGTTATATTTTGCATTTTGGTCCAGGACTCGGCGAGTTGAAGGCCCAACTCGTCGAGTAGGAGTGAGACTGGACGCGGAACTTAAGTGATGGACTCGTCGAGTCGGCGACCAGACTCGACTAGTAGGCTCTGACTGGACAAAACCTTAATCTGAGGGTTTGCACCCTATTTAATCATCTCTTTCAGCCACCACTCGCCCCTATTGCTCCCAGAGACCCTCCATAGAAAACCCTAGCCGAGTGTGTGAAGATCTTAAGGCATTTGTGGTGATTTTGGTGGTTTTGTTCACAAGGAAGAAGGAAGAGCATAGAAGGATCAAGAGAAAACTGAAGGATTTGAGTTTGGTTCATCATTTGCAGTCTTTGAGAGGTATAAAGTCTGTACCTTGCTCTTTCATTTGATAGATCCCTTTTTGGGGAGATTTAGGGCTTTTATAAGCCATTTTTGGTAGCCAACCATGATTGCAAACATGGTAGGGGGTTGAGGCTTCGGAATCAGGTCTTTAAAGGGGTCACAAGGCAGATTTGGGTTGCTTTTGCACCCAAGGAAGGCCCCATGCAACACTAGAGCCATTTTAGAGCCTTTTTGGCTCATAAGTCCCATACATGCACGTAAAGTTCGTAACTTTACGTGCTAGATCGAGCTTAGGGGATTGGATCTATCATTTGGACAAGTGTTGTACATCAGAAATCGAGGATTTAGGGTGTGGACGATATCGACTCGGCGAGTCCGTTCTTGGGACTCGACGAGTCCAAGGCTTTGAGTCCCATATCTGTTGAGGGTCAAAAGAACTCAGATGGGTGTTAGAAGGGTTGTAGCAGGACAGAAAGAGTGACCCAACGCATTGGACTTAGTTTTAGACTTGGAGTTCATGGGACTCGACGAGTGCTAGAACAGACTCGGCGAGTCCAAAGCAATCTCCTTATGTTTGAAGATGAACTCGACGAGTTGTTCAGACAACTCGGCGAGTCAAGGTCAGGACTTGTTCATCAGTTGAAGGTGAACTCGACGAGTTGTTCATACGACTCGGCGAGTCGGATGAAGGTTCATTGATGTTCGTAAAGAAGGGGAACTCGTCGAGTCGTTGCCAACCTCGACGAGTCGAGTCGTGGATAAGGACGAGTAAAGGGAAGGGACTCGACGAGTTGACGGCCCAACTCGGCGAGTCGGGTCAACTGGAAGTTGACTTTGACTTGGACTTGGTTGGGGGTAAAATGGTCATTTTACCCTAAGAGTAGATATCAGTTTCTAACTGAGTGTTTTGTGGGGATTGTAGCCGGAGGATTTCCGGAGCAGCAGCGGACGGAGGTTTCCCGCACAGATTATCAGCAGCTTCTCGTACGAGGTGAGTTACCTTCCAGTAGGGGTGGGTCTAAGGCCACAATGCCGGCCCACCAAAGAGGAGTATTTCGAAGATGATTGTCTCTGTGATAATTATCTTGGTCTAGTTATGTGCTTTGGTCATGAGTCTTATCTGCATGATATGTTACGTGTATAATAGGGATTAGATTCCCTGACATCGGTCCTTAGGACCGAAGGGTAGGTCAGTACCCGGATATGCCTGACTGTATGTTTATATCTTGTTGCTGTTTGCTAGTGGTAGGGGGTGGAATAGTCCCCAGTTACCGGTTGAAAGATACCGATGACAGTTACCAGTTGAAAGATACTGATGATAATTATCGGTTGAAAGATACCGATGATGATTACCGGTTGAAAGATACCGACGGTGATTACCGGTTGAAAGATACCGATGATATTGTATGGTATGTGGTATGATGGGGGAACTCACTAAGCTTTGTGCTTACGGTTTCGGTTTTGGTTTCAGGTACCTCTTCGTCTAAGGGGAAGGAGTCGGCGGCGTAGCATCACATCACACACACACACATGATTCCGCATCGGACTTTCTGGGATTGTACTCTGATTTTCCTTATTTTTGATGTCATGGTTTGGGACACAACATTATGATTTTGTAATGTGTTGCTTTGTTGACAGTGTTATGGTAAAATGTTTTAAAAATTATTAATTTAAAAATGAAATTTTCGGGCTTGAATTTTGGGACGTTACAAAGGTGCTGTTGGATTAGTGTCTAAGTCCATAACTATATTTGGTATGTACTTGACCCGACTCGGCATGGTCCATTTGGGTTGCATGGCATCAGAACATTTGGATAGACCGTTTGTGAGGAGAGGACATTTATGACCTATTAATATATTATAAGTTCTAATATATTAATATGAAATCATGTTATTTAATTAGTATTGATCAAGAATTAATTTGGACTTAATTTAGTGATCAAAAGAGACTAATTAAATATATAGGGATTGATTGTGTAAATCATTCATTCTTATATATGTGGTCTTATGATCCATGATTCCTTATGTTGGGTTTAACCCATGTGGTGATCCATGGATACTCCATGGAGGTTAAAACCCATGGAGCATAAGGAATGGGTAAAGTCATGGGTTACATGGTGTAACCCTAATGTGCACACTATATAAGGACCCCTTTAGCTCAAGAAATTGGCACTTGTGATTCATACATGAGGGCTAGCCGATTTGAGCATGAGTGTCTTCTTCTCATGGTTATTCCATGTGTTGGTGATATTGTGTGAACCATTTGAGGTGTCACACTTGGGGCACTAGGCTCTCGAGCTTCATGGAGTCAAGCTACATAAAAAGGTATGTCTTCAAACTTGTTTTTATTACCCAAGTATCAAAGATTGTATGCTAGATAGGGTAATACCTTGGAATAATCATATTTGCATGTATAATAGAGAAAACATAGATCCAAGGTATTTAGGGTTGCATGTACACTTAGGAGTGTTAGAATGCTCAAAACCCAACAGTGGTATCAGAGCCTAGGCTTGTTTTCTTATAGTTGCAAAATCTGCTTAAAAATCGAAGTTTTTTTGCTGTCTGGGCAGCTGACTCGGTGAGTCCATCAGGTGACTTAACGAGTCCATGCCTTAAAAGTGTTCAAATCGATCCAACTCGTTGAGTTGGTTCATGCACTCGACGAGTTGGACCCCCTGACAGCATATCTTCGAGTTTTTTGGCTGGAAATGGACTAGGAACATTACCATAAGTTATTTTTGAACCTATAAACCTATTTTTGATGTGGTAATGTTCATTCTAATCCAATTTCAAAGATAATTGTCAAAAGATTCATGTTTTGTATTAGTTTAACGGTTAGTCTAATTACATGAAAAAGTTAGTTTGAATTATCTTGTTCTTATGAGTTGCTTAGATTAATAGAATAGTTATGTGAAATTGTTGTTTTCAATCCATTTTAATCTAAGAGTTGATTCTAAAATGCGTTTTTGTAACTTGTCCTCAAGTTATATGAAAAGTCACAGTTAAGAATCATAAAACTCATAAATATTTCATAAGTTATGAATAAAGGAAAAGTTACATTCTTTTAATAGTTTAAAGTCTTCCATAACTTGAACTTGAAGAGTTTTTTGTATTAAAACTACTTTAAACACATAAGTTATGGAATTGAATAGTTTTGAATAGTTTCAAAACTTGCCCTCAAGTTTTGGAATTTGAAAAGTTTTCCCTTATGAACACTTTAATTCCAAGTTAAGCCCTTAGAATTTTAAAAGTTAAAATTCAACCCTTATACTCTATGATATAATAAGTGAATAATAATAATATATATATATATATATATATATGTATAAGAGCAAGTCAGTCTTACCATTAGTAGGCCTCATTCACGAAGCCAGTCTATAAGGGGGGTATAAGATTGTTGCCTATAAAATGGCAGCTTAATGGGTGTCCACTCTCACGCACCGCTTCCTTGACTGGTGGAGGGTCATTAGCCGAACGAGTAGGACAAGGACTAAAATTCTCCATTCATTAAAAGTATTAATGATAAATACTAAGTAACTAAACACTTATAAATTCCCAATCTTAGTTACTTAGGAAAATGTGAATAAGGTGCTAACCCATGAAATTACACTTTGCACTTTGCTTAAGTCGGTTAGTGGAGCGTGTGTGGTTAACCGGCACACTAACCTGGATTTAACAAGGTAGGCAAAGGGTAACTTAATGTTTATCATAGGATCGTTGGAGTGCGTGTGGTTAACCGACACATCGATTAAGTGATAAATATTAAGGGTACCAAGTATATTTGCATGGTTATTCATACCTTGTTTTGTGATCCTCGGCATCCCAGTCACAAAACTTGAAGGGCACAATTGAGATTGAAACATGCCATTGAAAAGTTCAATGAATCTCAAAATAATCTAGGAGTTTCAAAAACAATTAAAACCTAATAAATTATTTCGTTTTCATGGTGGAAATTGGTGAATCGTCATTCACCTACCTTCAAATATTTTATAACCTGGATTACGGCATCCCTCTTCCAAGTTATAAAAGTATTGTGTTGGGTCCTAGCCTTAATATTTCATATTGGGTGTTATATTAAGGACTTTAAATGAACTATCTTGAATATCTCCCAAAAGATGTCTAGTTCAGACATCTATGATCTTCCCAAATCTCTTGGAACTGTAGCTTCCTCCACCTCCTCCAATTATTCTCCCTAACCCACAAGTTCAAGGTGACTCAAGCCCTATTGGCAAGCAAAGTCTATGTGTGCTCACATCTTGGAGATGAAGTCACATATTGACAAGCCGGGAGAGTTGGGTGTCAAAGTCTTAGGAAAGTTGGATGTTCAATCACTTTCTAAGTCACATAGTGAGTTCCTTTGGGACTAATATGAAATAGACTATGACATGACCCTTAATGATCTTATCTATTTGCTTAGTGCTGCTGAATCAGGAATGATTTGAGGACTAGTAAAGCAAATTTGATTAGAAGATCAACTTCCCAAACTTTCATGGACTTTGAAAATGGTAACATTGGATATCCAGAAAAGCTTTCTCTTCCCAATGGAAAGGGATTGGCCATAGTCAACTCGGTTGACCAAATGGTAAAGAGAAAGGCAATTCTGTGATAGTCCAGTGCACCATTCCCAAAGAGTCCATATGTTTCTCTTGCCAAAGGAAGGGGCATTGATTGCGAAGTTGCCTATTTACCTGAAAGATCATAAGGTTGATCAAGTCAAGAAGTTTGACTCTACTTCAGGTAAAGTCCACTATCTAACTCTATTAAGTTTCTATTCTGAGATTCTTATTACATGATGTGACTGGGTCACATGTTGATGTTTTAAGAATCAAAGAAAGTGAATGAACTTAAAGGAACTATATGCTGATTCTGATCGCGAAGATGGATTTCGATCGCATGATTCGGTGATCAGAATTTTGAGCTGTTGTTTAGGAGTTATGATATATTGCTTAGGAATAGATAACAACAAGTTTTTCATATGCATTTGCACTGTAAGGATACGTTTTTTCCGCAAAGTTTTGAAATAAAATAAAAAAGGTTTTAATTTTATTTTTATTTTAAATATCCTTACAGTGGCATTTGTGAAAAAATGGTTGTTTATATGATTCCATTGATAGCAATATTGGAAAAATGGACTTGATTCTCTCGTTTGTGGTAGTGTTATAATTTACCAAATAAGGAAAGATGCTCATCACCCAAGTTTTCAGTTGGATAGAAACTTGGAAATCATGCAAGTTGTATAGTATGATGAATGAGAATTTTCACCTTTGAAAATAAAATTAAGACTAAATTCCTTGTTCACATGTATATGTGAGTTAAGTGAAGTACTAAGGGATCGAGTACACATTCTTGTGCACTGGTCAAGTCCACCACAAAAGATCGATAAGACTATTCGTCATGATTTACTAAAGTTTAGTAAATATGGTTATACTTACAAGTTTAAGTATAATTCTGAAGCATTGGAAAAGTTTCGATGTATGGCAGAACGAATAAGAAGAATCAAATTTGGCAGAAAGATAAAAGTTTCTCAAATCTGAAAAGATGGGAGAGTACTTTAGTATCATGTTTAGTGATCATCTTAATGATTAAAGAACCATATCATAATTGGTCTTCTAAGAACATCTTAGTGCATTGTTATGGCTAAGAAGAGGAGTCATGAATTGTTGAAATGGTTAAATCAAGAAGATGAGTCATACTTCGTTCCAAAACAAGTCTTAGAGTCAAACTCCAAGATTGTAACTTGAGTGACACATCTTAAAGAAGGTTTTTTAACACTTGTCAAATGTAAGAGTAAAAGGATTTCTACTCTTGTACATCTGAAATTGGTAAGTTGTGATGTTTTTGGATATGGAAAATGCTTTGTAAAAACCTTTCTGAAAGCTATGAGGTTGGATTTCCAAAATAGAAGTTTCCCTTATGCTCAACATATTACAAAAAGGGATAAAATATTTGAATATGTTATTAAACGTGGAAATCGTTGAACTGCATTAATAAGTTTAAAACTTAACAAAGTACTTAGAGTTTGGCTTGTATTCCCCCCCCCCCCTGAAAACATTAAAACACGGAAAATATAGGGGTATGAACTCACCTTGGGTAAGTGGTTTGATTGAAAGATCGATACGGAAAGCTGGGTGTTCAAGTGAAGCCTTGAACACGATTCGATCCTAAATAATATGCAATGACACATAAATGAGTCAAATGAAGGTATTTCACTACTATAAGTGATGGAAACCATTCTAGGGACTTGAAACTATTTGCACCAAGTGATAGGACCTTATAGGATTGAGTGTAGGGGGTGTATGGCCTCCTAGAGTGAGTGTGAGGCCATGATTGTGCGGCCCAATGGGTGTGCGGCTGTACACTCATGAAATGAGGTGTCTTCGAAGTGTTCCCAAGGTCTATACTCAATTGTAGTGCAAGATAAGGGTCCTAGAGGTGGGTTTATGGTCCTAGAATGAGTGTATGGTCGCACACAAGAGTGTGTGGTCGCACACTTGGGTGTGCTGCCGCACACTTGGAGTGTGCTGCCGCACAAGGGTGTGTGCGGCCATACACAGGTGTGTGCGGTCGTACACCCCTCAAAATGATGCCCAAATCGTCCATTCCAAGGTGTAACAAGGCTAGGGGCATGTCCTCATCGAAAATGGAAGTTAAACTCTCACTTTGGAGAGTGTTCTATGGGTGTGCGGCCACCCTAAGAGACTGTGCGGCCGCACTCACTTCCAAACACGAAGAACGGGTCGTTTTTGCACACTTAGAGCTTGGATAGAGTGGTCTTTCATGGATTTGTAAGCTAGAGGAAGAAGTACTCACGTTCTTGAAGCTTTGGAAGGTTCAAAGTTGGAGAATATTGAGAGGAAAGGATGTTGTGTGCTGCCAAGGTGCTAAAGGAATGAAAGGAAGGAGGCTACCCTTTATATAGGGGTAAGGGTGCTGCCCAAAAGCGAGTGTGCTGCCAAGGGAGTGGGTGTGCGGCCGCACACCCAGGTGTACGGCCGTACACTCCTCCAAGAGGCGTGTATGGCCCGGTTTCCTCACCATATGGCATGATGACTCATTCCTAATCTCAACCTTGGTTAAATACATGCTTAGAACACCTAAATGAACCCTTAAATAGCACCAGAAATCAACAAAACAAGTTGAATATTGATTGAATTGGCTTAAGCGTACAAGATAGAAGTTCCGGGTTGTTACATCATCCCCCCATTAGAGGGAATTTCGTCCCGAAATTCGAATATAGAATACAAATCATGAATTAGGGAAAGATATGCAGATACTTCTGTTTCATCTGATCTTCGCGCTCCCAAGTGAATTCAGGTCCCCGCTTGGCATTCCAGCGAACCTTCACTTTCGGGATGCGACTTTGTTTTGTTCGTTTGACCTCCCTATCCATGATTTCGATTGGTTCTTCCACAAAGTTTAGATTCTCGTTGATTTTGATCTCATCGAGAGGAATAGTAAGAGTCTCGTCGGATAAGCACCTTTTAAGGTTCGAGACATGGAAGACGGGATGTACGTTACTAAGATCTTGAGGTAGACGGAGTTTGTAGGCTACAGGACCGATCCTGGCGAGGATCTCGAGCGGTCCTATGTATCTTGGATTCAGCTTTCCATGCTTTCCGAAGCGTATCATGCCTTTCCAGGGCGAGACCTTCAACAGAACACGGTCTCCAACCTAGAACTCTAAGGGTTTTCGTCGTATATCGGCGTAGCTCTTTTGTCTATCTCGTGAGGCTTTCAGTCGTTCTCGGATTTATACGATCTTTTCTATGGTTTCGCGGATGATTTCTGGACCAGTGAGAGTGCTGTCAGGGACTTGTCCCTTGGCTAGCTGCGTGTCGCCCACCTCAGCCCAGCACAAAGGGGATCTGCACTTGCGACCATAGAGGGCTTCGAAAGGCGCAGCCTTGATACTGGTGTGGTAGCTGTTGTTGTAGGAAAACTCAACCAAGGGCAAATGGATGTCCCATGACTTACCGAAATCGATGACGCATGCTCTCAACATGTCTTCCAAGGTCTGGATGGTTCTCTCACTCTGCCCATCTGTCTGAGGATGATAAGCTGTACTCATGTCCAGCTGAGTTCCAAGAGCTTTCTGCAGGGACTGCCAGAATCTCGAAGTAAACCTGCTATCTCGATCGGAGATGATGGACACAGGCACACCGTGCAGTCGGACTATCTCTTGGATGTAGATTCGTGTAAGTCTCTCCATTTTGAAAGTTTCTTTGATTGGTAGGAAGTGAGCGGATTTAGTCAGTCGATCGACTATCACCCAGATGGCGTCGTACCCACTCGGAGATTTGGGTAATTTGGTGATGAAATCCATGGTAATCCTCTCCCATTTCCATTCGGGAATTTCCGGCTGTTGGAGCAGACCTGAGGGCTTCTGATATTCGACTTTCACTTTGGCGCAAGTCAGACACTTGCCCACAAATGTAGCGATCTCTTCTTTCATGTTTGGCCACCAATATAGCTTCTTGAGATCAAGGTACATCTTATCCGATCCTGGATGAACGGAGTATTTGGTCTTGTGGGCTTCGTTCATGACAACCTCTCTGTAACCTCCGAACTTCGGGGTCCAGATCCGGTCCATGAAATAATAGACTCCATCTCCCTTGATCTCTAGGTTCTTATCCATTCCTCTCAAGGCCTCATCCGTGACGTTCTCTGGTTTTAGGGCTTCCAGCTGAGCCTCTTTGATTTGCGCGGATAAGTGCGAATGGATAGTCATAGTTAGTGCTTTCGCACTGCGACTCGTGTACTCTTTGCGACTAAGAGCATCCGCCACCACATTGGCCTTGCCGGGATGGTAGCGTATTTCGCACTCGTAATCGCTGAGTAGCTCAACCCAACGCCGTTGTCGCATGTTCAACTCCTTCTGATCGAAGATGTGCTGCAGGCTCTTATGGTTAGTGAAGATGGTACACTTGGTTCCGTAGAGATAATGCCTCCATATCTTCAATGCGAAGACCACTGCCCCCAACTCCAGGTCGTGCGTTGTGTAGTTGACTTCGTGTGTTTTCAGCTATCTCGAGGCATAAGCAATAACTTTCCCCCGTTGCATGAGCACACAACCCAAGCCCTGATTGGATGCATCGCAGTAGACAACGAAATCCTCCGTCCCTTCAGGCAGAGACAGGATAGGTGCGCTGCATAGGGCCTGTTTCAATGTTTGGAACGCAGTGTCTTGCTTTTCACCCCAACAGAAAGGTACACCTTTCTGAGTCAGAATGGTTAAGGGTTTGGCGATTCTGGAGAAATTCTGAATAAATCTGCGATAATAGCCAGCTAGACCCAAGAATTGACGAATTTATGTGGGTATGTTCGGTGCTGACCAGTTCTCTATCACTTTGATTTTGGAAGGGTCCACGTGAATGCCTTCCTCGCTTACCACATGGCCTAGGAAGGTTACTTCTCGAATCCAGAATTCGCACTTGGAGAACTTCGCGTAAAGCTTCTCCGCCCTTAGAGTTTCCAGCACTAATCTCAAGTGCTGTTTGTGGTCTTCCTCACTTCTGGAATAGACAAGTATATCGTCTATGAATATGATGACGAACTTGTCTAGGAAAGGACGGCACACCCGGTTCATCAGGTCCATGAACACTGCCGGTGCGTTGGTTAGACCAAAGGGCATTACTACGAACTCGTAGTGACCATATCGAGTCTGAAAAGTTGTTTTAGGAACATCACCCTCATGGACTCGCAACTGATGGTATCCTGATCTTAGATCTATTTTCGAGAAGTAGTTGGCTCCTTGAAGTTGGTCGAAGAGATCATCGATTTAAGGAAGAGGCTAACGGTTTTTGACAGTGAGCTTGTTCAGCTCCCGATAATCGATACACATCCGAAAGGATCCATCCTTCTTTTTCACGAACAAGATCGGGGCTCCCCAGGGTGAGGAACTCGGTCTGATGAATCCTTTGCTGAGCAGCTCATTAAGCTGACTAGATAGCTCCTGCATTTCTGCTGGCGCTAGGCGATATGGAGATTTAGCTACAGGAGTAGCTCCGGGAATTAAGTCGATACGAAACTCGACTTGACGCTCGGGAGGAATTTCTGGGAGGTCTTCGGGAAAGACATCAGGAAAATTGCAGACTTCGGGAAGACTCTCGAGGTCTTTACCTTTTTGCGTCTCATTGACGACGTGAGCTAGGAATGCATGGCATTCCTTCCGCAGATACTTTTGGGCCTTGATGCATAAAATGATACGAAGGTTCGAGCTAAGTTTATCACCATAAATCATGAGGGTTTCACCAGAGGGAAGGTTGAGGCGAATGGATTTTTCGAAGCAAAGGATATCAGCACGATTGGGGCTCAACCAATCCATACCGATAATGACATCGAAACTCTTAATGGATACATGCATAAGATCGATAGGAAAAGAATTATTGCCTAAGGTAAGAGTACAGCCTATGAATATGTCGTTTGCGCTTTCTTTCTCTCCATTAGCCATCTCGATGGTGAACGTTTCGGTTAAAGGTTGGGATTTACGTTTGATTAGATGTTTGAATGCATGACTAACAAAACTCCTCTCTACACCAGAATCGAAAAGAATGCATGCATGAGAGTTGTCAAGGAGGAACGTACCCGTAACAACGGTCGGATCAGCGACTGCTTCCTCCTGGCCCATTGCCAACACCCTTCCTGCATTGCCGCCTGTTGTCGCATTGGGGCAGTTTCTTTTGAAATGCCCAACTTCTCCATATCCATAGCAGGCTTGGCTGGCACCCGCTCTAGGAGTCGGATTGGTTAGTTGGGCTGGTGCTCTGCAGTATCGGGTCGTGTGCCCCTTCCTTCCACAGTTGTTGCAATTCAAATCACGGCGGGGTCCGTGATGATGAAAGGTACATTTGTTGCACAGAGGTAGTTTCCCTGAATAACCACCGGTAGGAGCTTGGGTGGTTGGAACAGCAGTGGGGGTAGCAGTAGGAGTAGTAGCAGCGTGGACTGCCACTGTTTGTTGCTTCTTGGAGGGCTCCTGAGGAGACTGTCCCTTGCGTTTGTTCCAAAATTTCTTCTTCTTCTCACCACTCTCTTTTTGTGACTCGGTGACTGCTGATGCCTCATCCAGATCGATTCCATGATCGATCAGAGTCTGTGCCAGGTCCTTGGCGCTCTCAAATGTGGCTGGTCTAACAGCCAGGACATTTCCTTTGGTTGGCTGTGTCAGTCCCCAGATGTACCTCTCGATTTTCTTGCTTTCCGGGGTGACCATTCCCGGACAGAGGAGAGCCAGATCACAGAATCTATCGATGTAGGCAGCGATGTCGGAACCCTTCATTTTCAAGTTCCAAAGTTCGTGCTCCAACTTTTGCACCTCGCCCCTGGGCAGTATTCCGCAAGCATGAGTTCCTTCAGTCTTTCCCAACCCATGGCATTAGCCACTGGCAGGGTTAGGGTTTTGACTCGACCATTCCACCAGGTCAAAGCTCTGTCGGTGAAGGTGCAGGCGGCGAACTTCACTTTGTTGGCTTCGGAACAGGCGCAAATCTCGAAGATGGATTCGATCTTTTCGATCCATCGAGTCAAAGCGATTACCCCTCCGTTTCCATCGAAGGACTTGGGTTTTGCGGTCATGAAGTCCTTGTAGGAACACTCCTTTTGATGTCCCTGACTTCCGTCTTGCCTTTGGGGGTCGGTTCCACCTCCAGCCCCATCGGAGTTCACTTGTGTCATTTCTGCGGTTACAGCGGCGGTAACTGCTGCCTGGAACATGACGGGGTCGAACTGGGGTGGTGGTGGTGGCGGAGTATCATCGTTTCTTCTGATGGGTCTTGGTCGGGGAGGCATTTTGTTCTAGAAACAATCAGGAAGAAGAGGATGGTAAGTCCTCAAGATATATGAAATAAAATATATCTCATCCTGATAAACAAGTGTTCTACCAAGCGATGAACAAGGAAGGCTGCTAATGTAACTAAGTTATTGCTACAAAACAAATAGGTAGCAACACTAAGAATGGATCTCCTCATTGAATTTGGATCTAGCAAAATACTCCTATAGTATTTTATGATGAATGTTTTTGGTAAGTTTTAGGCCTGTTGTATCACCACCGTCATACCTAAGCACATGTTGGTCATGTTTTGACTGAATATAGTTGATCAGGCTATATTCACCCGAAACATGATTATATACTGCTCAGATTTAACCGCAGTGTCCCAACATCCAAATATTTTTGTTTTGTTCTACTTACGACACGGATTCTGATACTCGGGTATGCTTATACACTTTTATAAAAATACTTGTATTTTTAAAAGTATACCTTTAGTTTAGAGCACTTAGGCCCCTTAATATTTATAGTTGTATACCATGTAAGGTTCGGTATACTTAATTCGCTATAAACAAGGGCTCTGATACCAATCTGTCACACCCCGAAACCGTGATGGCGGAAACGTTCCGGGGTGGAGGACGTCATGCGTAGTATCACAACATTTGTATAGCAAGCATAGTAAACACAACCAAACATTGAATACAAATATGAAAAGTGTTTACATCATTTTGTAACTTGTTTTAAATACATCAAAAGTATGTATAATATAGAAAACATGGCTCTTATTGCTCCGGCTTCACCGAATTCCTGGAAGTACCTGTCTACTAATTCCCTGAGAATACAAGCAGTTTGAAAGAATATCAGCATAAAGCTGGTGAGTTCATAAGCATTTAGTTTTAGAGAAAAATGTTTTTTGATTCTTTTAAAAAGTATTCCTCAAGAAAATCATATATTTTCTTATGAAAGGTAGTGTTGAAAGAGTATCTAGTAGTAGAAGATAAATCATCAGTTTTAGAAAACATGTTATCTGTCCTAGAGGTAGAGATGCCAGTTTAGAGATTTCGGAAATACTACCAGTATATATAAAAGTAGTTTTATTACTCAAAATAAGACTAATGAAGGGTAGAGTCCGTAAACAAAATTAGTTTATACCTATTTGCGAGTCGTATAACCATACTTGATATGACCGAGAGACCTTTATAACGTTCTTCAGGCGTTAAGCTGAATGACATTTGTTCACCCCAGGCGTTCCCGCCTAACTGTAGCTAGCAGTTCAGGTCTGGGATTGTCAGTCCCGAATAGATCTATTCACAAATCTCACGCTCTCCCTCCAGGAGACTCTGGTTATACTTAAAGGATTTATCACTATACACCTAAGTGCACAGTATTGAAGTAGAGCCTCACAATTCTGTATAATCTAGTTTACTAGCGAGAAACAGTATAAAACAATAATTATCCTTGAATAATAGTACTTTATACTCCTGAGAAAATATATAACGTAAACTAAATCTGCCATAGTTTATATATTCATTTATGAAATCTGATTAAGTAGAGACTGCCTAGAGGGTTATCCCAAACTATACCCATTATAGTTTATTAGAGTTGATATGGAAAATGCTTTGTAAAAACCTTTCTGAAAGCTATGAGGTTGGATTTCCAAAATAGAAGTTTCCCTTATGCTCAACATATTACAAAAAGGGATAAAATATCCGAATATGTTATTAAACGTGGAAATCGTTGAACTGCATTAGTAAGTTTAAAACTTAACAAAGTACTTAGAGTTTGGCTTGTATTTCCCCCCTGAAAACATTAAAACGCGGAAAATATAGGGGTATGAACTCACCTCGGGTAAGTGGTTTGATTGAAAGATCGATACGGAAAGCTGGGTGTTCAAGTGAAGCCTTGAACACGAAAATAATATGCAATGACACATAAATGAGTCAAATGAAGGTATTTCACTACTATAAGTGATAGAAACCATTCTAGGGACTTGAAACTATTTGCACCAAGTGATAGGACCTTGTAGGACTGAGTGTAGGGGTTGTATGGCCTCCTAGAGTGTGTGTGCGGCCATGAGTGTGCGGCCCAATGGGTGTGCGGCCGTACACTCATGAAATGAGGTGTCTTCGAAGTGCTCCCAAGGTCTATACTCAATTGTAGTGCAAGATAAGGGTCCTAGAGGTGGGTTTATGGTCCTAGAATGAGTGTATGGTCGCACACAAGAGTGTGTGGCCGCACACTTGGGTGTGCTGCCGCACAAGGGTGTGTGCGGCCGTACACAGGTGTGTGCGGTCGTACACCCCTCAAAATGATGCCCAAATCATCCATTCCAAGGTGTAACAAGGCTAGGGGCATGTCCTCATCAAAAATGGAAGTTAAACTCTCACTTTGGAGAGTGTTCTATGGGTGTGCGGCCACCCTAAGAGAGTGTGCGGCCGCACTCACTTCCAAACATGAAGAACAGGTCATTTTTGCACACTTAGAGCTTGGATAGAGTGGTCTTTCATGGATTTGTAAGCTAGAGGAAGAAGTACTCACGTTCTTGAAGCTTTGGAAGGTTCAAAGTTGGAGAATCTTGAGAGGAAAGGATGTTGTGTACTGCCAAGGTGCTAAAGGAATGAAAGGAAGGAGGCTACCCTTTATATAGGGGTAAGGGTGCTGCCCAAAAGCGAGTGTGCTGCCAAGGGAGTGGGTGTGCGGCCGCACACCCAGGTGTACGGCCGTACACTCCTCCAAGAGGCGTGTATGGCCCGGTTTCCTCACCATATGGCATGATGACTCATTCCTAATCTCAACCTTGGTTAAATACATGTTTAGAACACCTAAATGAACCCTTAAATAGCACCAGAAATCAACAAAACAAGTTGAATATTGATTGAATTGGCTTAAGCGTACAAGATAGAAGTTCCGGGTTGTTACAACCATTTTGACATATTCTGAAAAAAGGCAACTCTTGTTCAGAAGTGATAGTCAAAATGAGAATATGGAAATATTCCCATAGGTGGAAGTTATTCATTAAATCTGTGTAAGATTAGGAAACTTAATGCAAGAAGACTGTTCAAAGGAAATGAACTTTGAATATGAGACTTCTGTTCCATGGAGTTGATCTCTATTCGAACACTCTGTAATGCCTGTTGACAAGTCTTTGTGACTTTGTGCATAATCATTACAAGAGGACCAATGCATATAAGTTTAGAATCTAACAGATTTTGGTAAATGGCATGAATTTGGAATTCTTGCATTTGCGGTAAGGATTTGGGATTGTGAAATGAGTATCATTCGAATTATGTTCAATCGATATATTTCACAAAGTAAAGATCATGGACAAACTTAGTGTGCATACTTGGTGTATGGCATAACTAATGTTTAGAAAAACATAGGGTGCATATTTGGAGTATGGCATGACTAGTGTTTAGAAAACATAGTGTACATGCTTGGAGCATGGGACAACTATTGTTTTAATTCAAGTATAAAGTTGATAGTTTGAAACAGTATACAATGAATAATGTGTAATCAATATGGTGATAAATAAAAAGATGTTTTATTTATATTCATAAGTTATGAGACCATATTGGATTCGATTATTCTCGTGTTTCACTTTGCATGTTTTGACTTACAGAATAACTAGGTCGTTCTTCCTGAATGACTAAGTTATTCAAACCATCCACAATCGGTCATATGTTGGAAGTAGATATGAATCAAGACTGTCATGGGTTGGCTTGTAGAGGTCTAAGATGTTGGACGAAGCGGTGCTACAACACTCATGAGTGCTCATAAGTTCTGAGTATTGGATTCAACCCACGTTCATTTGACTCACTTCATGGATTTTATCACGAGTGATCATGAGACGATAATATCTTATATTCTTCAAACCTAGAGATATGAGTTGTTACTATGAGTTGGTTATACATTGATTGCACGAAAACGCATTGGTAACTCGATGTTATAAAACGTGCCTTTGTGTATGATTCAACAAGTAGTAGAACAAGCCATATGAGTCGAAGTTTATCCATTCCTTTTACCTTCGGGATAAAAGCAATATCTGTGGGCCCCTCGATGATTTAGTGATGACACATGTGAGTGCTTGGCCAAGCCAGAACTGATTTGATCTGTTCAATTAGTCAGTCATCATGAATCGGAAATCGGGAAACAACAAATGGACAGAGAGAATGATTTATAATCCATGTCTCAGTCCATACGATATCTAGAATGGAGGAATATATGACCCTTTATCTAATGGACAAGTCATTGAAAAAGGTCAGAGTTCATCGACAAGGTTAGAGTTCGACAGCGGCTTTTGAGAGCTACGATTGCCAGTTGGTTTTTGAAGACATACGCAATAATAGTTTTAGACTTATCCAAGTGGGAGACTGTTGGATTAGTGTCTAATTCCATAACTATATTTGGTATGTACTTGACCCGACTCGGCATGGTCCATTTGGGTTGCATGGCATCGGAAAATTTGGATAGACCGTTTGTGAGGAGAGGACATTTGTAACATATTAATATATTATAAGTTCTAATATATTAATATGAAATCATGTTATTTAATTAGTATTGATCAAGAATTAATTTGGACTTAATTTAGTGATCAAAAGAGACTAATTAAATATATGGGGATTGATTGTGTAAATCATTCATTCTTATATATATGGTCTTATGATCCATGATTCCTTATGTTGGGTTTAACCCATGTGGTGATCCATGGAGGTTAAAACCCATGGAGAATAAGGAATGGGTAAAGTCATGGGTAACATGGTGTAACCCTAATGTGCACACTATATAAGGACCCCTTTAGCTCAAGAAATTGGCACTTGTGATTCATACATGAGGGCTAGTCGATTTGAGCATGAGTGTCTTCTTCTCATGGTTATTCCATGTGTTGGTGATGTTATGTGAACCATTTTAGGTGTCACACTTGGGGCACTAGGCTCTCGAGCTTCATGGAGTCAAGATACATAAAAATGTATGTCTTCAAACTTGTTTTTATTACCCAAGTATCAAAGATTGTATGCTAGATAGGGTAATACCTTGGAATAATCATATTTGCATGTATAATAGAGAAAACATAGATCCAAGGTATTTAGGGTTGCATGTACACATAGGAGTGTTAGAATACTCAAAACCCAACAGGTGCAGGCAACAAACTTCACTTTGCTCCCTCCTGGGCACGCACATAACTCAAAAATCGATTATGTCTTCTCGACCCATCGCATTAGGGCGATGACTCCCCCAATTCCATTGAAGGATTTGGGTCCACAAATCATGAAGTCTTTGTATGAGCACTCCGTTGTGCGTCTGTGGTTAGAGTTGTTGATTCCACTACCCAATCCACCGGTACCACTTGCGTTGATTTGAGTCATGACAGCTGTCACTACGGCTGTTACTACCACCTGAAAGACAGTAGTAGTGCGTTGTTCCTGTTTTTGTTCGACTTCTTCGCTGGCATCTTTCTGACATAAGGTTTAAAAGACGAAACGAGGGTAGGTCCTTAGTGGTTACAAGTCGAGTGTTATCTAAATCGAAGTTATCTTAGTTCTGAGTGTATCATGTTCTAACTCTTGAAGCAATTCATAACAGAGGTCTATTCAACATAGACTTATGAATTTTGATAGCGACTACCCTCTTAATGAAGTTCTGGGACCTGGTTTACTATTACCAGCTGATATGATAAAGGCGATAAGCCTAACACATAGTGTGAGCAGTGTAATCACTAACTCACTAGATCATATTAGTTAGTTAATTATTAGTATGATGTATATGGTGCTCTACCACCTTGCGCACCTCGGGAGGGGTTTCCTTTCCTAGTTATGATGGTTCTGAATTCAGCTGTGGGAGTTTGTTGTCTCTGAACTTTCTTATGGTTTTTCCTATTCTCTGTAGATCATGTTTTGGGTTCTACCACAGATCTCCATCACTTCCTGATGGAAGATTTTCCTCCTCGTATGATTCCTCATTGACTTCTCTGTTGGTGGTTGTAATGGAGTGGCTATCTATATCTAGGTTGTTCGCGCGAGAATGTGAATGTCTAAAGAATCTTAGGAGATTAAGTAAATTACTTCTTCGGTAGTTATTGATGATCCAAACTGGGTCCTCCTATAGTCAAGCAGTGCATGCAAGCTGTATATAACCAAGATCAAATAGGCCTTCGAATAGGTGATCCTACTCTAAAACCACAACCAAACAAGGAACAGGTAGTAGAGCGAAGATCACCAATTCTAAGTCTATAAGATCCTAATTATATATAACCCTGGAAGCATGCACTTCACAACTATAGACCTGCAAGTAGGGGTCTCTTAGTTTTCATGTAAGTGTGTTATAGTGCCTAAAATACTCCTATAGTATTTTATCTTTATGTTTGGTTCTAGGGATACTTTGTATATAAAGTTAGGTAAGTTTTAGACTCGTTGCAACACCACCATCACTCCCAAACACATGTTGGTCGTATCTCAAATAAATATAGTTGATCAGGTTATATTTATTCCAGATATGATTACATTAATGCTTAGGTTTGACTGTAATGTTCAACATCTAAATACTTTTGTTTGTTTTGTTCCCATTTGTTCTTATTGTGATACTTGTTCTTAGTATGTATGCTTATTAGTATACTTCTCGTAAAATACTTATATTTTAAAAGTATACTTTTAGTCAGAGCACTTCGGCCCCATTGTATTTATAGTTGTATATCTTTTACTGGTTGATATACTAAGTTCACTATAAACAATGCTCTGATACCAATCTGTCACACCCCCAAACCAAAAACGACAGAAACATTCGGGGGCGGAGGACGTCATGTATAGTATCACAACAATTGAATAATAGTAATCAAAGCAACAACAACCATTATATTAATAGTATAATGTTTACATTACATTCGAATCATACACGATTGATTCCAAAAGTAAATAACAAGTAAAGGCTAGAAGCTACTATGCTCCATCTTCTTGAACCCTGTGCGTATACCTGTCTACTAGTGTCCTGAGAATACAAGTAGGTTTTGAAAGAGTATCAACATAAAGCTGGTGAGTTCATAAGCGTTTTGTTTTAGAAAAACAGGTTCTGGGTTCTTTTGAAAAAGTGTGTTGTGTTTCTCCAGAAAACCATATATTTTCTGATGTAATGATTCTTACTAGTTCCTCCTGCGAGTACTTAGTGTATACAAATCATATACAATCCAGATCGAACAAACAATCGATTGTGTGATTCTGCCCCAAGCCCACAACCAAAAAAGGAACAGGAAATGAGGCAGAGATCACACATCCCACTGCAAGTCGGATCTTCATGTATATAACCCTGAAGTATACACTAGATACTTACATATTTAATTGTACTGGTCCTTTGAATCTTCTGTTGAAAATGTTCCTCAAGAAAATCCAATATTTTCTTATTGAATACATGATTAAACCCATTCCTTCTATAACTACTTAGCTCATACTAGCTATGTATAAACCAATATCGAACAGACAATCGACTGTGTGGATCTGTCCTAAGCCTACAACCAAACAAGGAACAGGAAATGAGGCGGAAACCACGCATTCCATGGTCTATCGGATATTCTTCATACATAGCCTGGATGCATAAACTAAGGAGTTACGGAATTAACAATGAATGTTCATTAATGGAATGATAAATCGATTGTTTGTAGAATACTGATGTTTATCCTGGAAAATCCTATATTTTCCCTATGTGTGATTTATTGAATTATCTGTTCCAAACCGAAGATTACAAGTATCTACCATACTTATGTTGTTTAAGTATTGTTCTGTTTGAAAACCAGTATGTTCTGTATGAAAACCTTTATATGAAAACCTTTGTATTAAAACCCTGGCTACCACCAGTATGTATAGTATGTTCTGTATGAATACCTTTGTATGAAAAACCATGGCTACCACCAATATGTATAGTGTGTTCTGTAAAATGAAAGTGTTGTTAATACCCTCCTGTGATCAATTAGTACATACGAGTTATAGAAATCTAGATCGAACAGACAGTCGATTGGGTGATTCTACCCTAAGCCCACAACCAAACAAGGAACAGGAAATGAGGCGGAAATCACACATCCCGCTGCAAGTCGGATGTTAATTTCATATTACCCTAGTGTACATACTAAGTCATCACATAGTTATTAACCATGTTGACTGTTTTTTAGGTACATTATTACGTGAACGAGTCGTTGTTTCCCTTGTGAGTTATTATAACCATACTATGGACGATAAACACTACGTCGTACTTTGGACGTCGTGAACTGAATGACGTTTGTCACCCCCAGGTTGACTGTAGCTAATAGTTAGGGTGTGGGATTGTTACTCCCGTATAGATCTATACACAAACTCACGCTCTCCCTCCAAGAGACTCTGGCTATAAGAGGTAGACTTCTCAGAAGACGTGTCTCACACTGTTGGTTCTCTCAACGAATCCACGAATAATACTATGAAAACCCTTTTTGTTATTGACATGAATCCTTATAAAATAATATCTTTTATTTTATAATTCATAAGTTTGTTTCCTTGTTTCAAAACTGTGTTTGTAACGTTTGTATCTTAACATGTTTTTGTAAAACTGATTCCAAGTCTGGTAGTAACAATGTTTACCATGTTTAATAAGTTCTACGTTTAATGTGTGCTAATGATAGGAAAATATAATAAACCAAATTATATTTTTAAACACAAGATTACTTGTGCTTTTACTTGTATTCCCCCCCCCCCTTAAAAACATTAAAAAGTAGTGGAAAATATGGGGGTATGAACTCACCTGATTGTGAATGAATTGGATGAATGACAAAAGATAGGATGCTCGGTATGCTAAGTGAAGTCCTGAGCACAATACGGTCCTATTAAGCACATATAAACATGTATAGGCCTAGAATTAGTGTCTAAAACCACTAATGATCATAGGAAACACCCTTAGAATGTAGGGAACACTTGTAATGAAGTGTCAGGACCAAGAATGAGGGATGGAATGGAGTTCACGGCCAACCACTATGGGTTCACGACCCATGATGAAGGTTCACGGCCTTAAGAAGGTTTCACAGCCCAAGAACTTGAAGAATATTTGAAGTGTTCACGGCCCTACATGAAGGGTTCACGGCCCAAGAACATATGAACATTTGATGGGTTTGCGGCCCATCTATGAAGGGTTCACGGCCCTATGAAGGGTTCACGGCCGTGAACTCTTCAAGTTCATAAAGATGGTGATGAAAGTGATGAATATATGGATGAATACGAAACTATTTACATGAATAAGATGATTAACGAGGGAAGAGGGATGAATCACTTACGTTTTGGAGTGGAATGAGGACTTTTGAAAGATGATACTTGAGAGGATTTCTTGATGATCACGGCCAGGAGGATGAAGAATGAAGAATAAATGAGGGGATCATATATATATATATATATATATATATATATATATATATATATATATATATATATATATATATATATAAAGAGAGGGGGGGGGGGGGTTCACGGCCCAACTAGGGTTCACGGCCGTGAACCTAGTTTGCGGCCGTGAACATCCCTAGATGATGTTTCCGGCTTGAATGCATTCCTCTAATCCAGAGCTAACACTTCTCAACCTTCAATCTGTAAGTATACTAGGCTTAGAGACTCCCAAACTGACCCTAATCACAGGAAAGCAAAGCAGAAACAAGTCTGGCTTACAATAGAGGTTTCATCGAGTTGATGGTTTAAGGATAAGGAAAAGAGACGGGTACTTCAGTTCTATTCAATCCTTGCGTAATTCAGTGAATTCAGATCCTTGCTGGTTGTTTCATCGGATCTTCATTGTTGGGTCTGTTGTTCTGATCTGTGGAGAGTGTGTGGGTTTGACTTTCTTGTCTATGTTCATCCAACTGGTAGGATGTCCATTCGTAGTTCTGAGCAGTTTTTGTCCTGAAGTTCATGGTAGGACTTATACTTGGTGCATCTATCATCGGCTTGCATACACAAGTCGTATATAATTAAGATTGATAAGATGGTCGGATGGGTGGCTCTGCCCTAGGTCCACAACCAAACAAGGAACAGGAGATAGGGCGGAAACACACATCCTAAGTTCGTAGAATCTTAATTATATACCACCCTAGCGTATACACATAACATTGATAGGCTGACCGTATTAGTCCCTAGCCTCTGTGCTTGAACTAGACTTGCTGTGCGAGTGGTATCTCCAAATGGTCTGTCGGGAATACTTAGGGAAAGTTACAGGAGGGTACCATACTCCTCTCATGAGTACTTCAGGGGTTTGAAGCGAGAGGCGATTCTGAGGTTCGTATCTAGCTTGTCGTTATGGGTGACGAGAGTTTTGTTATTCGGTTGGTTTAACGCGAAGGGTCTCCTTGGTGACACGCGGGTTTGGTATAACGTAGACTCAGTTAGACTAGGCGGAATGACGTCGTCGGACCGCACATTAAGTTAGTCTGGAAGGAGTATTTATTAGAACGTTAGTGTATCTATGTGTGTATGTTTCTAGTGCGTTCTGTTTTGACCTTGTTATTATTACCTCGGATGTTTTGTATTGTATTAGGTGTGTACTGAATGAAAGATTGTTCTAGTGAATGATACTTGATATTATGATCCCTATCCAGTCTCTCTATAATCGCTTGGTGTCTACAAGTCATATATAATTAATATTGATAAGACAGTCGACTGAGTGACTCTGCCCTAAATCCACAACCAGACAAGGAACAGGAGATAAGGCGGAATCACGCACTCTAAGTCTATTGGTTATTAATTATATATGGCTCTTAATGTTTACACCAAGTCATTATAGCTTACCAGAAAGAGTATTTAGTTTCTTCATAACTATGTGCTTAGTTTAGACTAGGAAGAAATTATTATAGCTAGGATTTAGTTGGGAAACGTACCGTTGTTCTCAGGTGGATCCGGGGTAGGCCCTCCTGCAGTGATCATTAGCACTCTTCCCTCTTTACCAGGGTTTCTGGCCAATGGACAATCTCCCCTGCAGTGTCCCGTTCCACCACATTCGTGGCAGGTCCGACTTACTTCCTCAAATGGGACCTGAGAGATTGGTCGTGCCGGAGCCCTACAGAAGCGGATGATGTGTCCCCTTCTGAGGCAGTTCTTGCAATACAGTTTCCGACACCTTCCGATATGATGGAAGTTGCACTTATTACATTTAGGGAGGGTTCCAGCATAGCGATTGCCGGGTGGAGGCCGTGATGAGATGGGAGGTTCTGAAGTCTCCATCTGAGATTCAGAGTTTCCTGGGGTTAGCAGGCTATTACCGGATATTCATACAGGACTTCTCCAATATAGTAGTACCATTGACCCGACTGACGAAGAAAGTCATTGTATTTCGTAGGGGGCCTGAGCAGCAGGCAGCGTTCGAGACATTGAGACAGAGGTTGTGCGAGGCGCCGATCTTAGCACTGTCAGAGGGCGTGGACGACTTTGTAGTGTACTGTGACGCGTCCATTTCGGGTTTGGGCGCAGTGTTGATGCAGAGAGGACACGTCATCGCTTACGCCTCGAGGCATCAATGGAGCGACCCATGGCAACTAGTTGGTCACATAGGGTTTCAAACTTCTTAGAGTAATTAGCCACATATTGATCACCCTGCCGAAGGGATTGAAGCCCGTCTTTGATTTGAATATCCCATGTTTTGGATGCATGACTGAAGGTGGCTTGAAGAGTAGACCATATTTGTTGAGAAGTATGACATTCAACAACAACTTTAGGAGTAAGAAAAGCTTATTAGAGGGTTCGAAGCCTCTGATCAGATCGGGATTACTCCTTGTAGGACAGATTGACAATGGTCACAACAACATTAGTAGAAGATGGTACAGTTTTGGGTAGTGGTTTGGTGGTACCATCACATAATTCGTAGAGATCAAAACAGATCAAGATGAGTTCAACTTGATTGAACCAGATCAAATAGTTGGTTGAGTCAAGTTTTTTAGTACTGACAAGATGAACCATACTATTAAAAGTGCGAAAATCGTCTGATGTAGGAGTGGTAGATGGTGAAGTTGGTGTCATTGGGGCCATGGGGATCGATTTCTGGGTTTTTTTAGGATAAAACCTAGTGGTCGTCTGATACCATATGAGTCATACGATACGAGGATAATAATCCACGGCATAAGACTTTATGCAAATAGGTAATAAATAGAGAGATTACAAAAGATATGTATAAGAGAAACAGATAAATCTATTCTTTTAGAGGATCTTCATAATCTTTGTTATTATCCTTAATATAGTTTTATTTTCATTGGGTAGGAACATCTATTTCAATATTTCATTAAATATTTGAATAGTATAATATAATGTTTATTGAATCTCATTATGAGATCCTAATGAATTTGTACAAATTACCTGTGAAATTAGCGGCAATGTCTACAAAATCTATCTAAAGTCAATGGTTGAATATTATTGAGGGACATGTATAGGGCCCGTGAATTTGTAGAAATTAAACTATCTAAAAACATACAAATATAAATATTATAATCTCATAGGCGTCTCACCTTCTGAGATACGTCATCAACCTCCTGATTATGAAGCTTGAATATTATTGAGGGACATGCTTAGTGCCTTGTACGACCCAATAACCTATCAACTCTAACAAACTAGACATATATTCCACTCACGTGAGATTTTATTTTCAACCTAGTGTAGTCAAATTATTCGATATTGTTCTATATTTTATTTTCAACCAAGTGTAGTCAAATTATTCGATATTGTTCTATACTGTTAAGAGTCCAAGAATGCAAATCTAGGTCCCCTAGCAAACAAAGCAT
Organism: Lactuca virosa; assembly: GCF_052849685.1. Taxonomy (NCBI): domain Eukaryota; kingdom Viridiplantae; phylum Streptophyta; class Magnoliopsida; order Asterales; family Asteraceae; genus Lactuca; species Lactuca virosa. Next base: position 171,546,899 of record NC_136432.1, read on the forward strand.
TTTTGTAGTAGACTTAAATACGAATATTTGAATATAAAAACCATTAAAATCTGAGATTGTATGAAGAATTTACGATGTTCATAATATAAGACTTAAGTACCAAGCAATCGAAACCGCAGTGACCATAAACATTAATAACCTCAAACACCTCATTAATTATTCTCTTATGTAAGATATCATGAGAAAAACTTAAAGAAATTTTTCATAAGTAATGAATGTGTACAAAAACAAAAAAGACTTAGGCCCCGTTTGATAGTTTTTGATTGAGAAAATGTTGACTGGGAAATGTCTGTCTGAGTAATAAATTCTGACTGGATATGAAATCATGTTGTTTGATTGTAAATCTGACTGAATGTGCTGACTGATGCAAAATGACAATTTTACCCTGATGCTCTATATAGTGATTAATAATAATAATAATAATAATAATAATACAAAAACTTCAAGTATGATAGACATTAAATATATTCTCTTAGGGATTAAAACATAAAAAGTCATCTAGCTTGCTGGTAAACACCATTGTTTGTATAATGGAGACTCAAGTTCGATATCCAAGGGCTCCAAAGGCAAGTGTACTATTGGAAAACCTTACTTCCTTTCTCAGTCAACAATGTTCCAACTTCTAAATGTACAAAAAAATATTAATGACTCAATATATACAAAATGATAAATATATTACTATATTATGTTGTTTTATTTTCGCTACCTGGAGTAGCCTGTTATAAAGACCGAATATTTACAGTTAATAAGTTGAAGGAGCAAATATGGATAAAATAAAAATCTCGGTGACAAAATGTACACAAATTAAAAAAGAGAATTTAAATATCTTCCTACTTTTCATCTTACATATCTACAAATTAAAAAAGAGAAATTAAATATCTTCTTACTTTTCCTCTTACATATCTCCTACCCAATTAAAATGATGACAAGTGTATTAAAATATCATTAATCTTATCCAAATATATGACACATGTTACAATTTCACATAGACCACGAAGAAAAAGCAAGAAGATATTTAATTTTTCCTTAAAAAATATCACATTTTAATTCATTATTCGTTGGAATGGATTTGACAAAAGAAGTCCTATGAATAGTACCACATGTTTTAAAGGGGACTTAATAGTCACTTGTCAACACATAAATTATTTTATAGGGGCTAGACCTACTGTTGTACAAACCAAAAGGGTCTGTACATAACTGTTAACAAAACTTTAAGGGGGTTAAGATAGCATATTTAGTAAACTATCAGCTATCGACTGTTGGCTCGTCTTTGGTACGTCATAGCCCTTAAAAAGGGATAAAGGCCAAAACGTTACCCACAAAGGTGGTGTATTTATTTCACAAAAGAGTGCTATGAAAAGTACATTTCGTGTAATTATACTATCTTTTAGGATTCTTTTTATTGAATTTCAATAAAAGAATTTTTAATTTTTGATCTCTTTATCTATAGATATTCGATTTAGTTTAAGGGTTAATACAAAAAGAAAATCGGATTAAACCTTAAATTTATTTTTGTCTGAAAAAAAACATTGTATTTTTTCATTTTTTCCGATCCGACCATTTTAGTCATTTTTTGCCAAAAAAATTGTAAAATGTAAAGATTTTTTTGATAAAAACTAGAGAAGTTGAGGGTTTATTTGGAAGCATTTAGAATGTTGAAGTTTGTTTTCGGAAAAAATTTACAAAGTTGAGGGCTTTTTCGAGAAAAAATGAAAAAATACAAGATATTTTTCAGGCGAAAAATAAATTCGAGGTTTAATTCGGAAAAGAACACAAAATATAAGGTTTTTTTTAGATTAACCATAGTCTTAAAATCAGGAAGTTGTCTAAATTTTTATTACAAAATTAGTTTTTAGATCCATTTATTATATGAGTTTATTTTTAAAAAATAATAATAAATATCAAAGTCTAAATTTATAAGAAAAATAAGAAAAATAAGAAAAATAGTGAATTACTAAAATTAAAATGGTCATTTTGTTTAAAAAAAATGTAAACAAATAAACAAAAGAAATAATTCAACTTCAATTTAGAAATTTTGAAATTAAAAAGATAGTTGTACTAATGAAATTGATATTCATTTATTATAATTATTACATTTAAATACTATGTAAAATTTAATAAAATGAAAAAAAAAAACAATAAAATGAAATTTGAAAAAAAAAATTATTTAAAATAACCGTAAAATAAAATGTGATAAAACTAATATGAGTGTGATATGTGTCAAAAAAATATTTATTTATTTATTATTATAGAATAGATTTATTTATATTTTTCCATATTACTTATCTAAGTAGATAACTTTAATTTCGAAATTAAGTTTTTATTTATTTTCTATTTATTAAATAATATCTTAATGTTGGTGAATATTAAATAATCGGATATTCTAAAGGACTTTGAAACCATCAGCAACCAACACAAAAGTATGAACTATTATTGAATGGTATGTTAAAATAATCATTTTTATGTATGATTTGAAAACGTCATCTAAATATTTTATCGTATAAAATTTACGTAGTAAAACCTGTATTTTTTGTAATTCATATCCTCAATGTTAACATTGATGTTATATTAGAAAACTTCTCTCCCTTGAATTGTATCAAAAATATTGTTGGGTGTTGATATCAACTTATTCTCTTTCTTGTCACTTTCACTATGTATTGTATGATGGCTTCATGGTTATTTTATAATAGTTGGTTTTTAGTCAATTTAACCTAATATTGGACTTTGTTATTAATTTGCTAGCAATCTAGATAAGTGGTCAGTTTTCATCAATAACGTATTCTTTAGTACATCATGATTTGATGCCGTTTTGGATGTTTTTGTCTTCTTGAGCCATAGTTTCCACTTTATCTACTTTCGAGCTTGTGTCCGTATCATTTTGTTGTTGTTTTCGTTTCGGCCCACAGCTAATCATAGGTAGTTGGCGAACCTAAAGATTTCTTGTATGTCTGTGGTCCTGAGTTTAAGGACCCGATTTAAAGGTTGCACAATGCATAAGTTTGTGCAAAAGTCGAATACTGACATTAATATGACTTGACCTAATATCGGCTTTCTTTGGCCCTAGTGTACAAAAGTAACATAACTTAGTGTTTTAGGTAAGCTGAATTGGTATTTCAAAAACTCTTAGTCTTTCGATAGTCAAGTTATATTAAACTAACATGTAGTCAAAAAAGGAACAAAACATTACAAAATAGAAATAGCTAATGTCAGATTTCGTAATCACCCAATCCGATTGACTTTAAGTTTTGATCCTCTAATATAAATTCAACTAAAAGACTGATAAATTATCTTACGAAAAACAATGTCTCTTAAATCTTCCTACACACACACTCCAAAGTCCAAACGTCACCAATTAGCATTCCAAAAACTATCAACAATATGTCCATCAATTGATACATCTTTAAAATTTTCCAAAGCAAAATCTCTACAAAACGGATTATAATGAAAAATCATTATACCAAGTATTTTCCCGAAAACTAGTAGTGGTATCATTGCCCATTACTTTGAAAATTTTACTCATTTAAATACCTTTTCTGTTTTTCTGTGTAATTAACTAAAGGTGGCAATAGTATTACTCCAAACTCCACATTTTTTTACTTTAGTCATACGAGGCTAAACATTGTGCATTGTTTTTTACCAGCCGTAGTACGACGTGGACATCTTTATCGACGGTATACACTGTGTCGTACCCTCCATTTTACTGCCGGTGAGTAACCGACCGTGGGCTTCCACTGGTGGCGAAGTTGAAGAATTCGAACGTTGGAATGGAGAAAATGACCGTTGGCAAACGGCTTTATTACCGTTTTTTTTTAATTTTTTGATTTTTTTTTAATCTACAAATTTATCGGAATATATATATATATATATATATATATATATATATATATATATATATATTCATTTTACCATTCATTTGAAAACACACACATAATCAAAATGTCTTCCAACACCCCAAACTCTTTCAACCCAAATGCTTCCAACCAATTTGCACTTTTCCGTTGCGATCCGATACAACCACCACCTTACCGACCACAAATGGATTCATCTCAAAACCAAACATTTGTAGGCGGTGTTCCAAGCTATTATTCATAATTCCAAATGTCACAACAATTTCAATTCCAATCCCCACCACCCCGAACAACATCCCAAACTCAAACGCAAACCCAATTCCAATTTCAATCTCAACCGCATTTCACACCTGCAACCGAAACTCTTTCTGATTCCGAGCTCGAAGAACAACCTCAACCAAAAAAAGGAAGGTTGGTCCGAGAAGATGGAGTAAAAATGAAGAGACGTAATTAGCAAGGACATGAGTCAATATATAAGAATATAACAACACGGGAAATGACTAATCGCGTGTTCAATTTTGGTTATGTGTTACGGAGCGATTTTGTATCGGTATGGGTCAATTCCCAGATAATCGGACGTCCGACCAATGTAACTTGAAATAGAATATTGTTAACAAACTCGTGACACATTGGAACGAAATTTACACAAACTTCGAAAAGCAATGGGCTAGCGGCGAAAGTGAAGCGAGTTTGTTGAAAAAAATGCACACGACATTCCAAGATGACATATTGAAGTCTTTTAAGTCCATTCATATGTGGGAAGTTGTCAAAAGAAGCATTAGGTGGAAGCAGCTTACAACATATGAAGACATTGTTAATCTGCCAAAAAGAAATCGAACATCTTCATATTTAAGCTCACAACAAATATCATCGGATGGTCATATTGGCGTTGATCTTAATGATGATAACGACGACATCAAAGAAATACGTCCGCCTCCTCGTCCCATGGGAAGGGACAAAGCAAAAGCTCGAGGAAAAGGAAAAGGAAAAGCGACATCGTCAAATTCTTCAGTCGGAACGGAGCGGTCAACTCGATCGGAGGAAATGATGGCACAAATGGCACAACTGAATACAACTTTGGAAAAACATATGGTTGAAACGGTCCGACTCACATAATATCCGTTGTTGATGCAAGATGTGAGACACCTCGACCCCGAAGATCAGGAGGCGGCTAAATTGGTGAAGGCTCCGATTCGTGAAAAATATAAGCTCAAACACAATTGAAATTTGGATGTTATGTTTTTTTTAGGTTTTTTAGTTTTTCACTTCATTTTTTTAAAGGTTTTTAATGTAATTTTTAATTTCATGTTATTTCTTATTTTTAGGATTTCTAAAATGTAATTTTTAATTTTATTTTAATTTAAATTTTAGTATGATTTTTATTAAAAAAATGAAATTTAAAAAAAAATCATAGGTAAATCATTTACCACACTCTAGTTCATAGGTAAAATTTATAAAAAATATAAAAGATGATGTGCCGTTTAGGTGACACATTTTTACCATTGACAAAAATACACCACAACCTTGAGCCTAATAACTAAAACATCCATCCGAACCGTGTATACCTTCATCGACAAAACCAATAAAGAGTTTTGATAATTAAAAAAATGTCAAAATCATTTGCAAAGAAGAGCATGATTAAACACGTAGAAATTTCAATACCTGATCCAACATTTTCTTTGGGGCCAAAACTTTCTTCCATTTCGTACCACACGCCACGCCACCCCAAAAGAAATGGACATCTAAAAGTATCCAAGCATTTGAGAATTGTTTCAGGAGCTTTGAAAATCGACATAAAGCATATCTCAAAGCTTCCTATGGTTATGGCCGTTTTTTTTTTTTAAACGGCAAATCTAACATACTCCTAAACTACACCTTAAATACACATATGTCCACGACGGGACTTGAACCCTCAACCTCAAGGAAGGAAGGCAACACCGGATACCGCTGAGGTATTTTAAAAGTGTGATTCTTCCTCTTACAAAAATTATTTCAACTTTCCAATTAGCAAACCATCTAACAAATCGATAAATGATTAGATTCTATAGAGTTTCCAAAAAGACAAAACTGCAAGATTGGTCATGTGGTATTCAAAAAACTTTGGATAGGGTCCAAAAAGTTTCTCACTTGCATAGAAGATTCAAAATCAAAGTTTTTCTGTGTTTTTGGTCCAAAAAAACTTGAAAATACGGTTATACCCTTTTACTATCTTTTTATAATTTTTTTAATTTTTCAAATACTATTTTAATTTAAAAATAAAAAGAAAAGAAAATAATGATCCTCTCTCTCTTTCTCTCTCACACACACACACACAACTGCAAATTAAACATTTCTCTCACAAAACACCCAACCCACTAGGGATGGCAAAAAAACCCGAACCCGACGGGAAAACCCGATTCCCGAAGTTTTCGGGTCGGGTCGGGTCGCTCTTATCAGGTGTCGGGTCGGGTATCGGGTCCTTATCGGGTATTTTTTTCGGGTTCGGGGTAGGGAGTGGGGAGTGCTTGCCCCGACCCGCCCCGCCCCGAATATATATATATATATATATATATATATATATATATATATATATATATATATATATATATATATTGCACTTTTGCCCCTGGAAGACTAACCCTAAAATCACACATTCACGCTTCTCTTCTAGGTTCCAGACTTCCAGCCGACTCATTATTTCAAATTGACAAAATCAAATTTTCAGCTATGGTCCGATGATCGGTCGATCGTTTTCATCATTCATTTTCATCGAAGTCAACTAATCGAGTACACCATCGTCGATCAATAGGAAGCTATTGCGACCAGCGACCATTGTCTAGCAAGCAGCGACCTGCGACCCTTCTCTTCTTTAATCAATCGACGCACAACTCTTCTTCTCTTCGATCGACGCCAAGCACAAGAAAAAATCGTAATCAAACTCGAAATTGGACCTCTGATTCGTTCTTTCTTGAAATTGATAACATGTTGATCTGATTTCTCTTCTCTTCTTTAATCGACGCCACTAGTTGACATTTCACCCTTCAAATACATTGTTGAAACTGATTTCTGTTTACTTATTGATCTGATTTCGAATTTGAGCTTGTTTGTATTGTTAATCTGATTTTGTGCTAATTTGTACTCTTGAAATCGATTTCTGATTTTCTGATTTCGGATTTGGGCTTATGTGAACTGTTTGAATCTGACTTTTTGCTAATTTGTACTCTTGAAACTGATTTTTGATGTTCTTATTTAGAATTTATGCTTATTTGAACTGTGAAGCTGATTTTTGTGCTGTTGAAACCTAATCTGTGTAGAATTGTTGAATTTGATATTACATTGGTTGAAACCTAAGCTGATTTTTGTACTCTTGAAACTTATTTTTGATGTTCTTATTTAGAATTGTTGAAACCTAATTTTTTCTGCCACATTTCGGGTTTTTGGGTCGGGTTTTCGGGTATTTTATCGGGTTTCGGGTTTAGGGTCGGGTTCGGGGAAATTTTTAGCCCCGACGGGGCGCCCCGATAAGAAACACATCGGGTATCGGGTCGGGGTCGGGGACACATTTAGAAATCGGGTTCGGGTTTGGGAAATCATGACCCGCCCCGAACCCGCCCCGTTGCCATTCCTATAACCCACCCCTCTACTCTCCATCATACCCCCTCTTTGACTCTGTTTCTATTTCTCCATTCTTCTTCTTCTTCGTCCTTATGCATCTGCAAATAAGATTGAAGAAAAACCCGGTTACAAATTGACCCCCGTATCGATTTCCCCCAAATCCAATATAGACTCATCCATGGTCCTCCATTCAACGAAATAAGGCAGGGCATCAGCGGAACGAGGAGAATGACGATCACTTTTCACATTGTTCGACTTCCGCCTAGAATCGATCGTCTTAGCATTTGCGTGGCCTAAAAGGAACTCTTCCTTCGTCAGATCTGAGAACGTGTGGGTGACCCGATTTTTGCTTCCTTCCCTCCAACCTTTCTCCTTCTATCTTCCAAATCCAGATGGGGTTTTCATATTAGGGCTCCTATATCATCTTCCTCCATCGTCTATTAGACGTCGCAGGTAAGGAACGAACTAAACAATCAATCCTTGTAACACCCATATTTTTCAGGCCAATTTAAAACATTTTAACCCATTCAAAAACCATTAAGTCATTACAACTTGTTTTCAAAATAGTTTAAACATCAGAGTATCCCCATAACCAAATCACAAAATCATGAAATATGAGGAGCGATACGATCACGCCTTTGCCTTGCCACGATCACCTGATGTACCTGAAACAATAAACTGAAAACCGTAAGCTCGAAAGCTTAGTGAGTTCCCCCAAAATACCCGTACACACATAACCATACACGTACAGCAATTAACAGCATACATTGGGCCCAATCAACCATCAGGTTGGAATACCCCAGGCCCTCAACCGTCGGGTTTGAATGCCAACATACTACGAGTCCAATCATCCTCGGGATGGAATACTCTCGGCCCACAACCATCGGGTTGGAATGCCCACACACCTATACATACCGTAACTACTATGGGTCCAATCATCCCTCGGGATGGAATACCCCAGGCCCTCAACCATCAGGTTGGAATGCCCACCTACTATGAGTCCAATCATCCTACTGGGATGGAATACTCCTGGCCCTCAACCATCGGGTTGGAATGCCCACCTACTATACATACACTAACTACTATCTACTATGGGTCCAATCATCCATCGGGATGGAATACCCCAGGCCCTCAACCATCAGGTTGGAATGCCCACCTATTATGAGTCCAATCATCCTACCGGGATGGAATACTCCTGGCCCTCAACCATCGGGTTGGAATGCCCACATACTAGCAAACATGTGCACCTATTAAATAATCATATAACAGTCTACAAGACAACATACTAGGGCCCTATCATCCTACCGGGATGGAATACCCTCTACTACTGCTCAACACGTGCACATATAACAGGTAATCTCCTACCAGCATACAGACGGCCAGACCAACTACAGGTCACTAAGCATAGCCACATCCAACCTACCAGAATACCGATCTAACAGGGCATACCATCATATAGCCATCCTATCTACCAGGATGTCAACTAACATAATACAGCAGTAACTATCTCAAATAACAAATCAAAGGGCCGACCTTGGTACCTTAGACCCTTGGGTATAGTGAGGATAACCCACCTTGCAACTGCCGAACCGAACCACGAAAGCAAAATCCCGAAGCACTGCCCCAAACTCCAACACCTATAGCCATCAATGATCCATTGACATAAATATCCAAATTACCATAATACCCTTGAAGGTCAAACTGGTCAAAGTCAACCTTCCTGATTGACCTTACTCGCCGAGTCAACCCGCTGACTCGCCGAGTTCCTGAACTCAGAAAACTCTCATATCACGACTCGACTCGCCGAGTCACCCCATTACTCGTCGAGTTCAAAAATCTCTGAGTCGTATCATGTCCAACTCACTGAGTCACCACTGAACTCACTGATCTGAGTCTTAACCAGAAGAGGTTGGGGTTTTGCGTTCTGACTCGCCGAGTCCAAGAACAGACTCGCCGAGCCCACGACAATCTTCAACAGACTCGTCGAGTTGTTCCTCCAACTCGTCGAGTTCATGCCTATCTTCAACAGACTCGCCGAGTCCAAGATCAGACTCGCCGAGTCTCTTCAGTCCTTTATTCATACAGAGGCTTTTCGAGTCATGCAGGGGCTCTAAACTGTAGATCCACTCTTCTAGGGCATGACTCTCACGTAAAGTTGCAAACTTTACGTGGAAACAAGGAGCTATAAGCCCAAATCACTCTAGGGCTAAGGTTAAGGACAAGGATGCTTCACCAACAAGCCAAAGGCTGATACTTTGTGAGTTTCTGGACCAAGACAACTCTAGATCTGAAGTAGCAACCTCAGATCTAGACCCCTAACCCGAAATAGATCCTTAACATGCAAGAAGGGCCCCAAATCTCATTCTTGAATAAATATAAATGCAATAGAGTCAAGGTAGCAGCTTGTTACCTCCAAAATGTGCCCAAACTGCAGTAGATTCTGGATCTACACCACTCTCTTGATGCAAGCCCTTTTTGATCTTCAAGTTTCTTCCACTAGAAACAACTTCCAAAGCTTCAATCTCCCTCTAAAGGCCTCACACACACGAGCTTAGGGTTTTCTGGTTCTCAAGGGAAATAAGGAGGCTGGGAGAAGGACATAAAGTCCTTTAAATAGGGTGCAACCCCCGAGATTAGGGTTTTTCTTATTCCAGCACCAACTCGTCGAGTCCAGCTTCCGACTCGGCGAGTTGGTCACTTAATTCGCGACCCAAGACTCACTCCGACTCGGCGAGTAAGCATACCTACTCGTCGAGTCCCTTTTTCAAAATTACACTTTAAACCCTTAAATCATACTTCTGAAATTTGGGATGTTACAACTCTCCCCCGCTTAACTTAGGCTTCGTCCTCGAAGCCTACTGCAGTATACGATTCTGAATATACCTCTTGCACTGCAGACTCCGATTTCCCCATCAACTCAGGCCCTTCCAGACCCTACCAATGTGCCCCTTTTAAAATAACTTCTTCTCGCGTGGTATCCTTGCCAATACTCCCGGCCGACCATCGGCCTTTTCTACTTAATGTCAGAACGCATCAAACCAGTGTCACCCGATGATACTGCCACCTTCCTGACATGAACACACCTTCGAGACTTGCGAAAGTTAGACACCACAATAATCCACTGAGCTTTGCTATAACACTAATCCACCTTTCCTTTGTCCAAAATTGGCGATAACCCGGGTAACCTGCAATAGGGAACGAATCCTGTTTCTATCCCGAATCTACTCCCTTTTACGATGACAGGATACTGCATCCTTCAGCTTCTAGCAACTCCCATGAATCAGCCAGCCATATCACATAACCATTCGTACCTAGCCCAATCAGCCTCGGGCTGGAATACCAGGTACGCCTATAACGGGTCCCGTCATCCCAAGGATGGTATACCCTCGCATTCCATGCATGTTTGGCCCAATCAACCCTCGTGTTGGAATACCAAACACACCAGGTCCAATCAATCATAGGGTCCGGTCATCCTCATGATGGAATACCCTATATTGGAATACCACTTCTCACATAACCCATGCCTACAACCATACTTGAAGCCCAAAGATCCAACCTTGCAGCTCCCTCAATCTACTCTGATTCGACACAACCGAGTGTAGCTCACTCAAATCTCGATATCACGTCTACTCCAAACGTACCATGACAGGAAACATTACTCTTGCGATCACTAGGTCCACGACCTACGACTGAAATATCCTCACACGGTTCTTAGCCCGGTCTAGACTGCTCCCAATTCTATCAACTCCGCGATCTCTAGCTCCTCTGTCCAAATCTTCAATTCGGAGTCACTCACCTTCTCCTCTTCCAAGGAGACCTGAACCATGACCTCGCATCATCAGTTGGTACCGAAAGTCGGAACCTCACTCTACATCATCCACTTGTGGAGCACGTCGCTATCCCATAACACGTACATATACTCAGAAACTGATTACATAACCTACCATCCATAAAGAGTCTTTCGCATGCCCCTCAACATTTCCGACACTTGGGAACAACCCCACTGATTATTATAGTATAGCAGTATCCTCACTGCTCGCTCAAAGATCCACCATACATACAGGGTTCTTACCATAACTGGAACGCCTCATCGCACCATTTCCCGTAATCGTCATCCAACTGCGTCAGGCGACATTCTCCCAAACCACACCCCATCCGAGAATTTCCAATTCTCCCCCACTTAGAGCACTAACTACTGCCTACCAGCGGCGAAGCTGGTACGCAACTCATTCGTCCCAATCCGAGACGACGAACTTCAAGTGATCCGAGTTCCCGCTGATGATCCCGAATATCTGGATCATGACCTTCCTCTCTCTTGAATGCATCACCAGATACTACCCCTCGATAATTTCTCAATAATAACTTCTCACTATCATCTACTATGCTCTAATAACTTATGCAGGAAACAAACAACTCATAATAACATGAAAAAGATATAGAAGGAAAAGACATACCGGCTGCCATCTCTGGCGCTGTCCCGATCTCCTCGGCCACAAGCTGATAAGCACGTCCTGGAGCCTTCGGAGGCTCTGCTCGACCCTGCCCCCCGTCAGTAAGTCTCAAAGTGGCTGGTGCTGGGACCTGCACTGGCCTGGCAGCCAAGAGAGGACACTGGGCCTTCATATGGCCCATCTGATCACAATGATAACAAAGTTGGACTCCGGTAGCTGGAGCCTGCTGCCTACAATCCCTGGCTATGTGGCCCTCCTTGCCACACTTGTGGCACCCAGAAGAAGATCGACAAACTCCATCATGTACCTTACCGCACTTCCCACAAGTGCGACTCCTCTGGCTTTCCTGACGATAATCAGCGGCCCTCATTCGTTTCGGCGCAGGCTGCGACCTCACCGGGGCCTGCCTCTGCTCCCTCAGCTAGAACTCAATCTCTAGTTTGCGCCGCCTGGCGGCCTCCTGCAACTCCAAAAAAGTATCACATCTCTGCGTGGACACAAACTGTCTGATGTCCCTCTTGAGCATGCTCAGATACCGGGTCATCTGAGCCTGCTCCGAAGCAAACTCAGGGCAGAACATTGCCCTCTCCGTAAACATCCTGGTGATCTCCGTCACCGACTCTGAATCCTGTCTAAGCTCCAAAAACTCCTGAGCCAATCTCTCCTGCTCTACCCACGGAACATAACGAGTACTAAACATATCCCGAAACTGATCCCAAGTAATCGCAGCTCGCTGCGCGTCAGAGTATGATCCTGTAGTCAACCTCCACCAATCCTTCGCCTCGAGCCTCAAAAGGTTCAGAGCACACCTCACCCTCTGCTCAGTAGGGTACGAACACGTGAAGAAACATCCCTCCATGTCCGACAACCATCTCATCCCAACAATCGGATCATGAACTCCGTCAAAGGTAGGGGGCTTCGTATTATCGAAGTCCCGATACTGGAAGCCCCGACCGGCTCCTCCCCCTACCGTTGTTACAGCCGCTGTAGCTGCCGCGGCGGCCGTCTCAGTAAGAGCTTCATAACGATCATCGAAGTACTCCCTCATAGCGGACTTAATAGTCCCAAACAACTCCGGAATATGACCCCGGACAATCTCGACCACCTCCTCGCGGATGATCTCCCTGACCCGACCCTCTGTCAACATTCGCCCCTCCTGACCAATAATCTGAGGTGCCGCTGGGGCCCCCTGATCACCCTGACCTGATCCCGATCCGGATCCAGCCACAACACGCCTCGTAACCACCATACTGAAAATAGAAGAGGAAAAATATCAGACAATCCGCCTAGATAACCGGGGACCAACTCCCTTCTAACCCCTATGGGTTGTGACTTCCTTGCTACGCGTATGGGTCATGTGCTTTCAGTAGTACGGGCCCATACTACCTTCCACACCTACCCATATTTGTCTCAAGTATCGCCACAGCACCCTAACAATACACATAACATAGCGAGCGCTCAGTCCTCACTCCTAGAGGAATGTTAAATATCTCATAACTGGCCTCCCGGCCTCTCACTACTCACCCATCCATGAAACTTTCACCAACCCTGCAACGCTAGTGTATGCTGGTCATACATAACGCTGGACCCTATAGACTTTCGAATATCCAATCCTACCCTAAGCTCCCAATCAGAGAAGAACAGAACATAAGGCCAAATCAAGCATTCTCAGGCTATAAGATCTTAGTTATGTACAACCGTAATGCCTACACTAAATAACCACAGTAATGATGTCAATTTCATATAAGGAAAACCCTAGGCTAACAGGCATCATGTAATCAGGCAATTCTATCATGCAATCCCTGAAGATCCCTAGCCTAGTACTAGCATGCTGTTCTAATCATATCACATAATCAAATAACTTGTATGGTATTTTGGGGTCTACTTACTGGCTCCAGCTGATCGTACCCTCTGCATCCTCCTTTACTTATTTTGAAAACCATTTGAAAATCTTCCCTTGATTTGAGACTGGATTCACACGAATGCTCCTCCAATTCACTCAAACCAAGGCTCTCATACCAACTTGTAACACCCATATTTTTCAGGCCAATTTAAAACATTTTAACCCATTCAAAAACCATTAAGTCATTACAACTTGTTTTCAAATAGTTTAAACATCAGAGTATCCCCATAACCAAATCACAAAATCATGAAATATGAGGAGCTGTACGATCACGCCTTTGCCTTGCCACGATCACCTGATGTACCTGAAACAATAAACTGAAAACCGTAAGCTCGAAAGCTTAGTGAGTTCCCCCAAAATACTCGTACACACATAACCATACACATACAGCAATGAACAGCATACTATGGGCCCAATCAACCATCAGGTTGGAATACCCCAGGCCCTCAACCGTCGGGTTGGAATGCCAACATACTACGAGTCCAATCATCCTCGGGATGGAATACTCTCGGCCCACAACCATCGGGTTGGAATGCCCACACACCTATACATACCGTAACTACTATGGGTCCAATCATCCCTCGGGATGGAATACCCCAGGCCCTCAACCATCAGGTTGGAATGCCCACCTACTATGAGTCCAATCATCCTACCGGGATGGAATACTCCTGGCCCTCAACCATCGGGTTGGAATGCCCACCTACTATACATACACTAACTACTATCTACTATGGGTCCAATCATCCATCGGGATGGAATACCCCAGGCCCTCAACCATCAGGTTGGAATGCCCACCTATTATGAGTCCAATCATCCTACCGGGATGGAATACTCATGGCCCTCAACCATCGGGTTGGAATGCCCACATACTAGAAAACATGTGCACCTATTAAATAATCATATAACAGTCTACAAGACAATATACTAGGGCCCTATCATCCTACCGGGATGGAATACCCTCTACTACTGCTCAACACGTGCACATATAACAGGTAATCTCCTACCAGCATACAGACGGCCAGACCAACTACAGGTCACTAAGCATAGCCACATCCAACCTACCAGAATACCGATCTAACAGGGCATACCATCATATAGCCATCCTATCTACCAGGATGTCAACTAACATAATACAGCAGTAACTATCTCAAATAACAAATCAAAGGGCCGGCCTTGGTGCCTTAGACCCTTGGGTATAGTGAGGATAACCCACCTTGCAACTGCCGAACCGAACCACGAAAGCAAAATCCCGAAGCACTGCCCCAAACTCCAACACCTATAGCCATCAATGATCCATTGACATAAATATCCAAATTACCATAATACCCTTGAAGGTCAAACTGGTCAAAGTCAACCTTCCTGATTGACCTTACTCGCCGAGTCAACCCGCTGACTCGCCGAGTTCCTGAACTCAGAAAACTCTCATATCACGACTCGACTCGCCGAGTCACCCCATTACTCGTCGAGTTCAAAAATCTCTGAGTCGTATCATGTCCAACTCACTGAGTCACCACTGAACTCACTGATCTGAGTCTTAACCAGAAGAGGTTGGGGTTTTGCGTTCTGACTCGCCGAGTCCAAGAACAGACTCGCCGAGCCCACGGCAATCTTCAACAGACTCGTCGAGTTGTTCCTCCAACTCGTCGAGTTCATGCCTATTTTCAACAGACTCGCCGAGTCCAAGATCAGACTCGCCGAGTCTCTTCAGTCCTTTATTCATACAGAGGCTTTTCGAGTCATGCAGGGGCTCTAAACTGTAGATCCACTCTTCTAGGGCATGACTCTCACGTAAAGTTGCAAACTTTACGTGGAAACAAGGAGCTATAAGCCCAAATCACTCTAGGGCTAAGGTTAAGGACAAGGATGCTTCACCAACAAGCCAAAGGCTGATACTTTGTGAGTTTCTGGACCAAGACAACTCTAGATCTGAAGTAGCAACCTCAGATCTAGACCCCTAACCCGAAATAGATCCTTAACATGCAAGAAGGGCCCCAAATCTCATTCTTGAATAAATATAAATGCAATAGAGTCAAGGTAGCAGCTTGTTACCTCCAAAATGTGCCCAAACTGCAGTAGATTCTGGATCTACACCACTCTCTTGATGCAAGCCCTTTTTGATCTTCAAGTTTCTTCCACTAGAAACAACTTCCAAAGATTCAATCTCCCTCCAAAGGCCTCACACACACGAGCTTAGGATTTTCTGGTTCTCAAGGGCAATAAGGAGGCTGAGAGAAGGACATAAAGTCCTTTAAATAGGGTGCAACCCCCGAGATTAGGGTTTTTCTTATTCCAGCACCAACTCGTCGAGTCCAGCTTCCGACTCGGCGAGTTGGTCACTTAATTTGCGACCCAAGACTCGCTCCGACTCGGCGAGTAAGCATACCTACTCGTCGAGTCCCTTTTTCAAAATTACACTTTAAACCCTTAAATCATACTTCTGAAATTTGGGATGTTACAATCCTCTTGATTGATCGAACAGGAAAACAATAATAACAAGGTGGAGAATTGGACTTATAGGGGTCGCAATGGGTGACGAGGCCGGTTGGAGATGTGATCGACGGAAGCAGCGGCTAGTGACGGTGGTGGTTCACAGCAACGACGACGTGGTGGCAGGGGCTGCTCCGGCGGCTTCTGTCGCTTCGTTTCCAATAAGCTCGACGAGAGGG
Source organism: Lactuca virosa (assembly GCF_052849685.1). NCBI lineage: Eukaryota > Viridiplantae > Streptophyta > Magnoliopsida > Asterales > Asteraceae > Lactuca > Lactuca virosa. Next base: position 171,563,361 of record NC_136432.1, read on the forward strand.
AGGGCAGGAAGAGGATGGTGGTGACCGGAAACCACCGAAATAAGGTGGTGGGGGCTATTGGTCGGTAATCCAAGGAAGAAGGGGGTGGAGTTGGGTGGTTCCCGGTGGCACAACCCTAAGAGCGACAAGGAGGCTGTGGTGGTGGTGTTTATGGGTGCTTGGGTGGTACCGAGTTGACTTTCACAAGGAGAGAGAGAGAGAGAGAGAGAGAGAGAGAGAGAGATTTTAGATTTTAGTTTTTATTTTTGATTATTTAAATACCAAAATAAATAAAGAAAATAGAAAAATAAATGAAAAGGGTAAAATCGTCTTTTCAAGTGTATCAATGACCAAAAACTCAGAAAAACCTTGATTTTGGACCTTCCATGCAAGTTGAAAACTTGTTGGACCCTATCCGAAGTTTTTTGAATACCACAGGGACCAATCTTGCAGTTTTGTCTTCCAAAAAAAGGTTTTGATCGTTGGTAAAAAATTGTTTACATTAGGCTGTGGGGAGTGGTCATCACCAACCCACCGAAAAAGTGGTGTCACATCTGCGACACATCAGCTTCACCACCAACCCACTACACATAGGAAATGGTCACAACTCCATAATTATCTTTTTTTTATTTTTTATTTTTTTTATAATTAAATTAAATAAAAACATAATTTAAAACATAAATATATATTTTAAAAACATAGAATAATAAAACCATATTTTATATATATATATATATATATATATATATATATATATATATATATATATATATATATATATATATATATATATATATATATATAGAGAGAGAGAGAGAGAGAGAGACTTAATTTAATTAAAAGATAATTATAAGGGTATAATGAGAAACAAACATACATTTTTAGGGACCATATATGTGACTACTATAAAAAAGAAAATAGATGAAAGACACGTTGCTGCTTATTTGTGATTGGCTGTCTTGGCTAGTCTTTGCACTCACGCCACACCCAAGCCTCCAACCCTTGGGGTGGTGTTCACTAGTCTTTTGGGATGCCACGTAGACTTCTACGCATGGGTTTCTATCCTACTCCGGATAGCCTTAATTTCCTAAGTTGTCTGTAGTGTTACATTCCCTAGGAATGGATTATTTTTAATCTTATTAAATTGATTAGTTGTTGCTATTTTCAAGAGCAAAGTCAAGGTTTTGAGCAAACCAAATGGTTGTAGTTGCTAATCCATCTGTTAGTTTCAATTTAATGATGTATCAAATCCACATGTTGGTAGTTTTAGTTTTTTTTGAACGGCGGACAAAATATTATTAAAACAAGAGAAAAAACAGAAAGACACAAGCGAGAAACTCGAGCCTAATTACAAGAAACAGTCTAAAATAGGCAATGAGTTCCAAGCATGTCAGCTTAAGGAATTACAATTGGACCTATTTTTAATCCTATTAAAAGTAATTAAGTTAATATCATCAGCCGTAAACATGATCGCCCGCCTCTCATTTATGAAAATCCAAACATTCCTCACCTTCCAATTCAACCAAAGAGTGGTGTAAACTAAAGACAACATCAGGTTCATCATCTTTTTACTTCGGGTAGTTGATTTGAAAAGCTCCATCAAGTCAGCACATGAGTTCGGCAGCCTAACAAGAAGAGTTGACCATCTCGCCAACCAATTCCAAAGAACTAGAGCAAAACTAGAACAGGAGAAGAAAACATGATCTACAGACTCCTCAACTTCTTTACAAAGGGACAAAGGGAGGAAGACAAAGCAATACCATGCTTTTGAAGGTTAAAAAATGTCGGAATCCTATTTTGAATTAACTTCCAAACAAAACAATTAACTTTTAACGGGACCAATTTGACCCATTTAAAAAACTCCATGTTGCCGCCCCTGTTGAAATGCTTTGTTAACAACAGACTCCTAATGTTGCTAACAGAGAAGACATCACCATCTAACACCTCCCCAAATTGCTAGTCTCATCTATCCTATCTTTATCTCCACTTAGAATGACCATACATTTTCTTCTTGTTGCTCGAGAAGCTACAACGTATAATTATTGGTTTATAAATGTCCTTGACTATAGTTTATTATCATTGCAAAGCAAATGGTAAAAGGTAGTTCCGAGTTTAACGATAATTTTGATTCATTCGATGATATTATGATTTGAAGAATATGGCTTTTTTCCTATCACAGGTTTCAGACATCACATAGGCTTCTACCGACCATTTTCAAAGATTAGTATGTGCAACTTGTACCGTTGAATAATCTGACAACTTTGTTAAGGTTTCACATTAGCAAAATTGGTGCATCTATTTTAAGTTCAAGTATGTGACTAAGAACATCGTTGAAATGTAATGAGTTCAACAATGCAGTTGTATACACCATATATATCGTCTTTCTTTTCTACAGTTTGAGATCTGCAAACCAAATATGAACTTAGATAATTACTTAAGTCCCTTGGTATATGAATCATGATTGCATCATTAAGCTCGTGTGCATCGTTCTGTGGAATAAGTGTTGTTTTTTTCTGTAATTAATAAGGGTCTTCATAATTGTTTTCCAAGTTTGAATACAAACTATTAGCAATTAATATAATCTTATCATAGGCTGATTGTAGTAGAATGTCAGTAAGAACTTTAACCAATTTGTTTTCATTATCCTAAAAGAACTGACCCTCCAACCAATTTGTAGTAGTCATTCATCAAATTCCAATATCTCAAACAATTCAACTATGTTTGTAGAGATTGACATGCCCCTAGGTACGAAGAGTTTAATCCAACATTTATTGTACTAGCGTTTGAATTTATGAATCCAAGGCAATGATTAACCATCATAATTCATAAGGCATTGCCATATCATTTTCAAATTTGTCATCTACAATCGAGCACTTTAAAGAAAAAACAATTGCGTATAGATGTTTCATCTGATATGTATTGAAATGGAACTTTACATGTTATATAGTAGGAATTATTTTAGAATAATATAAACCTTTTATAAACAAATAATGATTTTGATAAAATCTATGTATTTTTTTAAAAGACTTATAGTGTATCATTAATTTATTATTACAAACAAATAAAAAAGAGTGCCATTGAAAAAATTAACATTAATTTATGACAGTTAATGAATAAAAAAAATTCAAAGTAATATAAGAAAAATTTAATTTAAATTACTTTAATTAAATAAGCTCAATCATAAAATTATACATTAAGTACCATCGAATTAAGCAAAATCCCCACCAACAATTGATATATGACAAAATTGCAAGAATGGTCCCTGTGGTATGTCAAAACTAGCAACTTTGGTCGAAAATGGGTTTGGCTCGCAAGGATGGTCCAATAGTTTCGTTTTGTTGCGATTTAGTCCAAAAATTTTAAAACTTTTTATAATGACGGATTTGCCCTTGGTATTTTCCCTTTTTAATTTTTTTATTATAGAAATCAAAAAAAGAAAAAGAAAATCTCTCTCTCTCTCTCTCTCTCTCTCTCTCTCTCTCGTCATCACCAAGAACATTACCCAAGAACATTACAATGGAAAATGCCCTAAAAATCCGAATTATCAAAAGATAATAATGCAGAAATTTTATTTGGATCCTTGAATTGATCTGGATGGATAAAAGGGAAAGGGCTTTTTGTGCCCGTGTTCGATGTTTGATCGGGTGATATGAACGCGAATGAACCACAGTAGACACGAAGGAAACAGGAATGAAATCAAACATTAGCCTCCGATTGATGACCGATCGTGAAGAAGATGAAGCGCCTCCGGACTAATGACGGGACCAGAGAAAATGAAGAATAGTAAGAAATCTTAAGTAACATTTTGATTGAGGGGTGTGGTTCGACAGTGGATGGCGATTCGCGAAGGGAAGGAAAGAAGGCTCGTAGGCGGCTAATCCTGATGCTCCTAGGTCGATTGATAGCGACGAGGGAGATCATCGGTGGGTATAACGTGGTTGTCGACCATGAAACATGTGACAACCCGAAATTTCTATCTTGTATAACCATTCACTTCAATAGAAGTCAGAATTGTTTCTTCTAACTTTTAAGCTTTTTGGAGTCAGTTTGAGTGTTCTAAAGCCTAGTACTTCAAGAGATAACTGGAGGGAGTATACTTTAGGGTAAAGTGTGCAACATTTAAGTTCCAAAACTCCAAGAGTTTGGAGTTTACGGCCCAAATAGTGTTAGGGCCGTAAACCCTAAAGACTATATAAATGACACTTAGTCATTTTTAGCTTTTTTTCACATTTTCAAGTCTAGAAACCATTTCTCTCTCAAGTATCATCCAATTCTTCTTAAAGATCTTCAAGAAAGTAAGTATTTCTTTCCTTGTTTAGTTGATCTCTTCCTTAATCTAGTGATCTTACATGATTTCATCCATGAAATCATTCCATTTGCTTAGATCTTCAAGCATTCTTCATTTCACCAAGAACACCAAGAACACACACTAGTGTTCTTGGGCCGTGAACTCCCTTACAAGCTCCTAGATTGTAAGTATTCTTACCTTAGCTTGTTATAAGGCTTGTTTCACTTCTTATTCAACTAGAAAACACCAAGAATCACAAGTCCATAAGGTGTTTACGGCCAAGACATGTTCTTGAGCCGTAAACCCTAATGAAGGGGGCATAGTGAGCCCTAGTCCCTTCCTTAGCCTTGGATGCAAGCCTAGATCACTTCCTTGAAGTGTTTAGGACCTTAAACATCAAAAAGATCAAGAACACATAGAGTTTACGGCCGTAAACTCATGGAGAAATGACCATGGGCCGTAAACTCTATAAAGTGGTGCAATTGTGCCACCATGACTTCCTAAGGCTTGGACTTGACTATAAGATGCTAAATCATGACTTGTAAGACCTTTTAGCACAAAATGGTACATTATACCATGAGTTTACGGCCGTAAACTCATGGGTAAATGACCAATGGCCGTAAACTCAAGTGTTATGACCATTATGGCCATAAGCTCAAATGTAGGGCCATACTCCCATTAGATACAACCCTTTGGTACTACTAGCACTTGAATCAAAGTGTTATCCATGTTTTAGGGTGTCTTTACTTGATTAATTAGTTGTTAAGTGACTAATTAGATGCATATATGTGTCATTATATGTTAAATAGGATCCGTGTGTGTGTTCAAGTCTTCACTTGACACTTAGCATCCTATACCATCCGTTCATCCAAACCACTCACTACAAGTGAGTTCATACCCCTTAATCAATCTTTTAAATGATTTTAAATGCTTTTATGGGGGGAATACAAGTTGAACTATTATAGTTATTATATCAATCACATGTGATTAATAACTACCAAACAAGTGGATTTCTTACTTTTCAAACTATGTTATCAAACAAACTACTTTAAACTGTTTTACAAACTCTTTTACATGTTAAATCCTTTCATTAAACTCTTTTAAACTTATTATTTTGTTAAATGTGTATCTATATAGATATAGTTATATAAGTAGGATTGAAAGGACTTAGGACTGATAGCTCACCTTACCTCATGTTCCTTGTTTGGTTGTGGACTTAGGGTATCGGTTGTTTGTCCGAAGGTCGTTTGAATCCTAGTTATATATTATGTATATGTATATAGATATAAAAGTTCCTTCTTTCAATTCAATACCTTTGGGTAGCAAAGGTATACAAACATGTTCATACATACAAACAACATTACTAGTAAACTATAATAGGTATAGTTTAGGAAGTTACTAATACTATTACTAGAACAACGAAACATACAATGAGTCAGTTCATACATGAGTCAACATACTATTATGAGAAACAGAGAGAACATACATACATACTAGACAGAGAGAGAACATACAATACAGCTAGTACATACTATACATTATACAAGAGAACATACTATTATGAGAAATAGAGAGAACATACATACATACATACTAGACAGAGAGAGAACATACAATACAGCTAGTACACACAATACATATACAAGAACACTACAACAGTTATGTGAGCCACGTAACGGGGCATGGCATCACCTGTCATGGCTCGTTTTGTATCCAGAATCTCCTTAAGTGGAGAGCGTTGAGTTTGTGTATAGATGTAACATCCCAAAATTCAAGGCCAAAAATTTCATTTTTAGATAAGTTATTACATAAAACCCTCAGTATAAAAACCATTCATAATAATATCTCGTGTCAAACCAAAGTGTCAGTAATCAAAACATATTATCATAAAACCATATCAGAGTGTAATCCCCAAAGATCTCATGTGCGGAAAACATAGTGTGATGCGCTGCGATCAAGTCGGCTCCTTTCCTTTGAAAACGAGTACCTGAAACCAAAACTGTAAACTGTAAGCACGAAGCTTAGTGAGTTCCCCCATCATACCACATACCATACAATCATATAACATACATATACTGTCAGGCATATCTGGGTGCCCGACCTACCCCTTCGGCCCTGTCGACCGGATAATGCCTAGCATATCTGGGTGGTTGCCTCCCCTTCGGTCCTGTCGACCGGATACTGCCTAGCATATCTGGGTGCTGGCCTCCCCTTCGGTCCTGTCGACCGGATACTGCCTAGCATATCTGGGTGCTGGCCTCCCTTCGGTCCTGTCGACCGGATACTGGGGACTATTTCACCCCACTACCACTACCACATAACATGTATCACATAATCATATTCTATCTAGTATGACTGGGTATGACTACCCCTCTTTGGCCCTATCGACCGGAGATCTTAGGGACTATCTCCCCTACTGCTACTGGCATATAACATCATATCATACTAGCACATAACATATCAGGTAGTAGCAAACCTAGATGAATATCACAAAGACAATCATCTAATATACAACTCCTACTGGTGGGCCGGCATTGTGGCCGTAGACCCACCGCTACTGGAAGGTAACTCATCTCACACTGCTGAAGTCCCGTAGACACAATCCCACACTGCTGAAGTCCCGCAGACTCAACCCCAGCTGTTGGATGACAGATTCTCGAACTGTCAATAACAAACATCACCCAATTAATAATTGGGTCCCACTACATACCCATAAGTACATTCTTTGGGTAATTACTACATTACCCCTAGCTTGGCTTATTCAAGCCCAAGGCCCAATCCATAGGCCCAAAGTCAATTAGGAATCAAAGCCCAACACATGGCCCAATTTTCCAAATTGGGCCTAGGCCTATACATGGTCTCATTCTAAGGCCCAACATCATATAATCATTAAGGCCCAAACTATGGCCCAATTTTCCAAATTGGGCCCAAACCCCTTACATGGGCCTTACCCTAGGCCCATTAAATTATTCCAGCCCATTTGCTTAATCTTGGATTGCCCATTTAATAACCCAATCATCAAGGCCCAACAAGAAACCCAAGTGAAATTAGGGTTTCACATAAAATAATGATTAGGGTTAAGTTTCCTACTTAACCCATTAAGAACTTAATCCATTAAGGACTTAATCCATTAAGTTCAATATTGCTTAGATTAATTTTTGCCAATGATTATTATTTAATATTCCAAGTTATTAAATAATTTCCGCGTGTCCCGATTAATTCTCAAAATTAGGGTATTATTGGCATTAGGATTTTCCAAACCCTAATTAGGGTTTCCAACCCAAATACTAGTCCATTTATTAATTTGTTGGCCTCTTAGATCAATTAGGGCTTTATTGGGCCTCTTAGGCCCACTAGAATATTATTAAGTCTATTAGGGTTTTATTGGGTCAATTAGAGTCCATTAGACCCATTAGGGTTTTCACTAAGCCCATTTGGCTTCATTGGGCCCATTAGGTTTTACAAGGCCCATTAGGGTTTCAAGCACCCCATACGAATCAAACTCACAAGGCAAGCACACCGCCACCCGACAAGGCGGCCGGTGGCGGCAGGAGGCGGCAGCCACCACCATACGGTGGTGGTTCGAGATTTCTATTATTATTCCATTTTCTAATTACATATTACAATGCTTAACCCCAACATAACACATAAAAAAATAATAAATAAATAAAATGAACACAGCCACCTTGCGGTGGCCGTCAGTGGCGAACGGCGGCAGCCACCACCACCTCATGGTGGTGGTGGGTTTCCTTTGGTCTTTCCGACTGAGCAAGGTACAAACGCACCATACAACACCCACAACGTCTAATAACTCCACACAAAATCGACTGGAACTAACACACACCAACTTTACACACATCCAGGCGAGAGGTACACCCAAAACAGCCACCACCAGCGGCGGCAGGCGGTGGTTTGCATCGACAGCCACCACCTCACGGTGGTGGCGAGTTTCCTTGAGTCTTGGCCTATCAACACATGACCACCCGGGCATGATTGACGCGAACCCAACACCAAAGCGCACCCCGAACTCAGCCACCCTCGTGGTGGCGCAAGGCGGTTGAGAAAGAACACCAGCCGCAACAACCGCCCGGAGTGGCTGCTACGACGCCATTACGGTTTACAGCCTCTTCGACGGAACATGGCAGAAGAAGAAGAAGGAACACGGAGAGGCGGCTCAGCAGCGACATGCCAACGACAGTAGCTCTAACGGCTGGAGATGGCGGCTCAGTGGTCGGAGAGCAATGAAACAGTAGCGGTAACACCCTTGCCGGCAGATGGGATGCTGGTAGTGGTTTCCGATCTCCAAGATGATAGTGGTGCGGCGCCGGAGGTCAAGAAAGGAAGGTGGCGACGGAATTTCATCCGATCGGGGCGTGAGAGAGATGAGACGGGATGATGGCGGCTGATGACTCCAATAGGATTAGGGTTCCTATAAAGGTTATATACCCTGGTCTCCAAAAGTTAATCCCATAATGACACTAACAACCCCTCACTTCCAGATTTATTTTCAAACTCAATCCATAATTTACCAATTCGACCCTGCCCTCTTAAATTCTTTTCAAATCAAACCCAAAACTTACGCTTTAGCCCCTGGCCCATAAACTATGGCAATTAACTCCTCGAACCCAACACCCTGCATATATAATTATTTATTGTAGGCTACCATTCGTCCATTAATTTATTTATTTAACTAATAAATAAACAGGTGTTACAACTCTCCCCCACTTAAATTAGATTTCATCCTCGAAATCACTCCTTACTATTTCTTATATGCCAAACCACTTCTAGTAACATGATCACCGTCTTGGGCACACCCTTGCCTTCCCAGGGTAGCTGTGACCAATCTTCGCAAAGCCCTAATATCCTCATATGAACGAATTCCTCGCAACAGGGTCACATCTACTTCGTCTGAATCTACTATCTCGAGATGGTCTGATTCCCTGACAGACCACTCATATTGATTCATCATCGATGAATCCAGTTCGTTTATCCCTCGACCGACTACTCAACATTTAATAGCTCGAAGCTCCCACTATAAAACAGGTTCACAGACCTAATTATCCTTGCAGACCACTAATACTTGGCCAAGGCTCAGATACTCCCGCTGTGAGTGACTTGTCACTCCCCAAGTCATCTAACCGTCCGTGTGTACTTGCAACCTAAATCACGAATACTAACACTGCCCAAACGCAGAAACTGCTCGAACACTGAACTTCCTGAAGCAGTATGCTACTACATAGATGCTTCCTAAAATCTATCGAGACCTTCCTGGTCTCAATTCATCCATCAGTAATCTGAAATACCAAGTTCCAGCCCGACTGCGGAGTCAATAGGACTCCCACTTAGTCGTCTCACACGACTTCTGCACGAAATCCTTCTCTGGAACTAGTTGCCACTAGTTGTCATGCCACTGCAACTCTAACAACCTTCTGATCCAACCGATCAGGTCCATACGTCGAATCCTGACCTCGTCAAACCCAGGTTAAAAGTGATGGCTACCTAACCGATGATAGCCTTATATCATACACGAACCTAAGCAATCCATTACTTCCCTAATCTCATAACTACAGTGACGTTCCAACTGTCGTATCGTTGGCTCAACCAGATCTAATCCATTTGGGTAATCCCGAAATCCAATCCGTGGATTTCCATATCCTCACTGCTGCACCTGAACTGGTGGGTACTACTGTTCCTTCCGCGTCCTAACAACGCACTCATGTTATCTACCAACCTAGTGAATGCTACGGCTACACCCGCAGACTTACAACACTCTATCACTATCTGACCGCTAGTGAATGCTACGGCTACCCCCGTAGTCTTACAACACTTCCCATGCTAACTGACCACTAGTGAATGCTACGGCTACCCCCGCAGTCTTACAACACTTCCCATACTAACTGGCCACTAGTGAATGCTACGGCTACCCCCATAGTCTTACAACACTTTCCATACTATCTGACTACTAGTGAATGCTACGGCTACCCCCGTAGTCTTACAACACTTTCAAAACTACCTGATCGTTAGTGAATACCACGGCTACCCCCGCAGTCTTACAACACTTTCCAAACCGGGTCGAACACGCACTCGACCTAACACACCACTGAACTTGAGTCCTAACCGGAACTATAACCTGGTTCCCAAAACCTGCTATCACGTGACCCCACTGCATCAGTACCGTACCCATTCCCGTGATCAAAGCATCACAGTAAACCACAAAATCATCTACACCCTCTGGCAGGGTGAGAATCGGTGCCTCGCACAACAACTGTCTGAGAGTCTCAATGGTTGTCTGCTGCTCAGGCCCCCAACGAATGGCCACCGACTTCTTGGTCAGTCGGGTTAAAGGAACCGCAATCTCGGAGAAGTCCCGTACAAATCTCCGGTAATAACCTGCTAGACCCAGGAAACTCTGAATCTCAGATGGAGACCTCGGAATCTCCCACTGCATCACGGCCTCTATCTTGGCCGGATCGACCAGAATACCCTTCTGGTTGACAAGGTGCCCAAAAGATTGCACCTCGCGCAACCAGAACTCACATTCGGAGGATATTATAAAGAGTCTCTCCCCCACTTAGATTCAACTAAGTCTTCACGGCACGCGAGATTTGAAGAATTCCCAATCCTTCTCGCTTTCTAATATCCCACTGATGACAACCTGTGCTTGCCCATTATGCCCATGCTAGTAATCAATCACTGGTTACACCCTAAGATCGCCCATCCTCTGAATCTTGAAGATTACTCTTGAAATCTGGTCCAGTCTGACACCTCAATCCATCTATCATGTGGACCATTGGAGGTCTAAATTCTCACTCTGGCTGACGAATCCTCGTCCTCAAATCCGATCTTGCAGCACTACTGAACTCTAACTGATCACAACCCATGCGAAAGTACATTCCTCTTGAATATCCTCATTCAACACTCACAATTCTGAAGCAATACCGATTCCCAATATCCACCTTGAAGTGGCATAAGATGACATTCCCGTGAACATCTAACGAAATCCTGGTCTTGATGACAGGAACCAACTATAGAATCTTCCTTCCCAAAAGATTCTAAGGGTCCACAGACCTTGGGTTCCAAACGAACCCCTAACTTTCTCACGATAATTCTGGCCCACAAGGCCCCGAGACAACTACCGAGAGCTTCTAAAGTCATACATTGGCTAATCGAAAGACCACCAAGGTTCGTTCCCATAACTCTATAAGTAATCTCCGATGAGATGAACTCTTGTGATTGCACATTGCCTGGCCCAGGCTATGATCCTGACCCGGAACCAGAATCTGGATCTCACTCTTGGGTGCTTAACACCATATTGAACTGACACCCCAAGGATTCGAATATACCCAAGAATCCTTACTACCTTCTGCTGGCATAACCAACTCTGCCACACCTGTTGCAGCCTAACCCTTGGAGCAACAAACTCCCTCGTGTACTTTCTCGTACGTGTTGCACTGACTCAGGCCCTGCTGGCCTTTCACCCGATGATCAGAAGTCATGGGTCTCTTCCCGGGACCCATATTGAGCTGACATCCCAAGGATTCGAATATACCCAAGAATCCTTACCACCTTCTGCTGGCATAACTAACTCTGCCACACCTGTAGCAGCCTAACCCTTGGAGCAACAAACTCCCTCGTGTACTTTCTCGTACGCGTTGCACTGACTCACGCCCTGCTGGCCTTTCACCCGATGATCAGAAGTCATGGGTCTCTTCCCGGGACCCTCTACTATACTCACCTAGCACGAACCTCTCTTCTCAAAGTGCTCCAAATCGATCTCACATATGCACCCTATTGGAAATCATATCCTTCAGGGTCTGACGCCCTGTCATGCTCATCAACTCACTTGCCAATGGCTAAGCTGCAACAACGGGAACATCCTCTGTCCCTAAACCGGGTCATAAACACCTCCCTGAAGCTTCTCAGACTCTCCAAGACTCTCACCGATTCGAGTATGGATCCTGTGCTTTCAGTAGTACGGGCCCAATACTACCTTCCACACCTATCCATACTTTCCTCAGTAATCCTCCTGAATCCTCCAAGTCACTTCCTCAAACTGATACCCTGAATGCTCGCTAACAGCGCAACCAAACCCACTAAAGCACTTCCTAGGCTTTTCTAGGTTTCCGTACTCACCCAGTCCTCAGCTGCTGAAGGACTTCCAACTAATGTAAACTAGCTACCTCATGAATATAGCCACTCGCAATTTAGCATATTCACTTAGTAGCTAGCTCGCATTACCAAGAGTCCCTCGAAGCAAAAAGCAAGCAGCATTCATACAATGGAAATCTAACCAACATATTCCCATCGAATCAGTTTATCCTCCTATCAGGAATCTATACTAGCATGTAACTCGAAAGGCTCATACAATCAGGCATAACCTAAACAGGCTATCCTATCACTGACTGATCAGTACTATCATGTAATTCAGCAAGCACATACAGCAGGCACATAAGTCATCTTCCTAGATCCTTAGCCCTAGTCTAGCATGCAGTTCTCATAATCATATCATATCATAACACAACATGTATAGGTATCTTGGGGAAAACTTACTTGAGCTCGGCTGATTGCACGCATCACACACCTTGTTCTTTTCAAAATTCTTTTATCCTTCCAAATTCTTTTCAAACTCTTTTTATAAAATGATTTTCTTTTGACAGTTTTCATACCAAGCCCTCAGTTTGAGTCTAGACACACCCGAGAGTGTGCCCGAATCCCTCAAACCAAGGCTCTGATACCAACTTGTAACATCCCAAAATTCAAGGCCAAAAATTTCATTTTTAAATAAGTTATTACATAAAACCCTCAGTATAAAAAACATTCATAATAATATCTCGTGTCAAACCAAAGTGTCAGTAATCAAAACATATTATCATAAAACCATATCAGAGTGTAATCCCCAAAGATCTCATGTGCGGAAAACATAGTGTGATGCGCTGCGATCAAGTCGGCTCCTTTCCTTTGAAAACGAGTACCTGAAACAAAAACTGTAAACTGTAAGCACGAAGCTTAGTGAGTTCCCCCATCATACCACATACCATACAATCATATAACATACATATACTGTCAGGCATATATGGGTGCCCGACCTACCCCTTCGGCCCTGTCGACCGGATACTGCCTAGCATATCTGGGTGCTGGCCTCCCCTTCGGTCCTGTCGACCGGATACTGCCTAGCATATCTGGGTGCTGGCCTCCCCTTCGGTCCTGTCGACCGGATACTGCCTAGCATATCTGGGTGCTGGCCTCCCCTTCGGTCCTGTCGACCGGATACTGCCTAGCATATCTGGCTGCTGGCCTCCCCTTCGGTCATGTCGACCAGATACTGGGGACTATTTCACCCCATTACCACTACCACATAACATGTATCACATAATCATATTCTATCTAGTATGACTGGGTATGACTACCCCTCTTTGGCCCTATCGACCGGAGATCTTAGGGACTATCTCCCCTACTGCTACTGGCATATAACATCATATCATACTAGCACATAACATATCAGGTAGTAGCAAACCTAGATGAATATCACAAAGACAATCATCTAATATACAACTCCTACTGGTGGGTCGGCATTGTGGCCGTAGACCCACCGCTACTGGAAGGTAACTCACCTCACACTGCTGAAGTCCCGTAGACACAATCCCACACTGCTGAAGTCCCGCAGACTCAACCCCAGCTGCTGGATGACAGATTCTCGAACTGTCAATAACAAACATCACCCAATTAATAATTGGGTCCCACTACATACCCATAAGTACATTCTTTGGGTAATTACTACATTACCCTTAGCTTGGCATATTCAAGCCCAAGGCCCAATCCATAGGCCCAAAGTCAATTAGGAATCAAAGCCCAACACATGGCCCAATTTTCCAAATTGGGCCTAGGCCTATACATGGTTTCATTCTAAGGCCCAACATCATATAATCATTAAGGCCCAAACTATGGCCCATCTATGGCCCAATTTTCCAAATTGGGCCCAAACCCCTTACATGGGCCTTACCCTAGGCCCATTTAATAACCCAATCATCAAGGCCCAACAAGAAACCCAAGTGAAATTAGGGTTTCACATAAAATAATGATTAGGGTTAAGTTTCCTACTTAACCCATTAAGAACTTAATCCATTAAGGACTTAATCCATTAAGTTCAATATTCCTTAGATTAATTTTTGCCAATGATTATTATTTAATATTCCAAGTTATTAAATAATTTCCGCGTGTCCCGATTAATTCTCAAAATTAGGGTTTTATTGGCATTAGGGTTTTCCAAACCCTAATTAGGGTTTCCAACCTAAATACTAGTCCATTTATTAATTTGTTGGCCTCTTAGATCAATTAGGGCTTTATTGGGCCTCTTAGGCCCACTAGAATATTATTAAGTCCATTAGGGTTTTATTAGGTCAATTAGAGTCCATTAGACCCATTAGGGTTTTCACTAAGCCCATTTGGCTTCATTGGGCCCATTAGGGTTTACAAGGCCCATTAGGGTTTCAAGTACCCCATACGAATCAAACTCACAAGGCAAGCACACCGCCACCCGACAAGGCGGCCGGTGGCGGCAGGAGGCGGCAGCCACCACCATACGGTGGTGGTTCGAGATTTCTATTATTATTCCATTTTCTAATTACATATTACAATGCTTAACCCCAAAATAACACATAAAAAAATAATAAATAAATAAAATGAACACAGCCACCTTGCGGTGGCCGACAGTGGCGAACGGCGGCAGCCACCACCACCTCATGGTGGTGGTGGGTTTGCTTTGGTCTTTCCGACTGAGCAAGGCACAAACGCACCATACAACACCCACAACGTCTAATAACTCCACACAAAATCGGCTGGAACTAACACACACCAACTTTACACACATCCAGGCGAGAGGTACACCCAAAACAGCCACCACCAGCGGCGGCAGGCGGTGGTTTGCATCGACAGCCACCACCTCACGGTGGTGGCGAGTTTCCTTGAGTCTTGGCCTATCAACACATGACCACCCGGACATGATTGACGCGAACCCAGCACAAAAGCGCACCCCGACCTCAGCCACCCTCGTGATGGCGCAAGGCGGTTGAGAAAGAACACCAGCCGCAACAGCAGCCCGGAGTGGCTGCTACGGCGCCATTGCAGTTTACAGCCTCGTCGACAGAACATGGCAGAAGAAGAAGAAGGAACACGGAGAGGCGGCTCAGCAGCGACATGCCAACGACAGTAGCTCTAACGGCTGGAGATGGCGGCTCGGTGGTCGGAGAGCAATGAAACAGTAGCGGTAACACCCTTGCCGGCAGATGGGACGCTGGTAGTGGTTTCCGATCTCCAAGATGATAGTGGTGCGGTGCCGGAGGTCAAGAAAGGAAGGTGGCGACGAAATTTCATCCGATCGGGGCGTGAGAGAGGGGAGACGGGATGATGGCGGCTGATGACTCCAATAGGATTAGGGTTCCTATAAAGGTTATATACCCGGGTCTCCAAAAGTTAATCCCATAATGACACTAACAGCCCCTCACTTCTAGATTTATTTTCAAACTCAATCCATAATTTACCAATTCGACCCTGCCCTCTTAAATTCCTTTCAAATCAAACCCAAAACTTACGCTTTAGCCCCTGGCCCATAAAATATGGCAATTAACTCCTCGAACCCAACACCCTGCATATATAATTATTTATTTTAGGCTACCATTCGTCCATTAATTTATTTATTTAACTAATAAATAAACGGGTGTTACAATTGATCTATACTGGATTGACTATCCTACACCTTGCTGCTCGCTACAGTGGGACTTGCAAGTCTACGGGTGTCAAACGTCATTCCTTCCGACGTCTTTCATCGTCGTGTTTTTAGTCGGTAGTATGGTACAGGCATATCACATGGTACTTTAAATAATAATTGGTTTAAGGTAGTTAGTACAGCAGTAGTTACTTAATACAACACTACAGTACTATTTTATTTCCCCATTGCATTCACTTTGTGACCTTCACACAATGAACAGTAATGTAAAAACTATATTTTGGTTAATGATAGTCAGATTTGGGAAAATACATACTCTTACAAGAGACTTACATACAAACATTTGATGCCTTGGTAGAAGGCTACTTTTAGTAGAAAACATAGGGTTTTCTAGGAGATATAAACATTTACAAACATTTACAAACTTATTCATCAAGTACTTACAAACACTTTCATACAAACAATGACACTAAAATACTTATGATCTCACCAGCTTTAAAGTTGATAAACTCTTTCAAAATAACTTGTATTCTCAGGTCACCAGTAGACAGGTACCGGTGCCAGGTTTTGAGAAGATGGAGCTCGTTCAAAACTCATCTTTTATTTTGATTCATATTTTTGGTGTCTATTAAACTTGACAGAACACACTTGTATTAAAATTATATTATTAATGCAATGGATGACGTTGTTGCTTGTTTACTACTATGCATTGTTGTGATACTGTACATGACGTCCTCCGCCCCCGAACGTTTCCGCCGTTCCGGTTTTGGGGTGTGACAGATTGGTATCAGAGCATTGTTTATAGTGAATCGAGTATATCAACCCATAAAAGATATACGAACTATAAACACAGCGGGATTTAAAAATACTCTTATAAAGAGTTTATACTTTTAAATAATAAAATATTTAACCAAGTATACCTACCTGCATTCATGCTAAAATCAGTGTCACTAGGACAGAACAAAAGTATTACGATTGTTGGGCAGCACAAGTAGACTTAGAGACATATAGTCAAATCTGGGAAGATATAGCCTGATCAACTATATTATCCGAGGAGTGACTAGCATGTGCCTAAGTGTGGTTGTGAGGTTGCAACAAGTCTAAAAACTTACCAACAATACCACAACAAAAACCTTAGAACAAAACATAAACCTAAAATACTATAGGAGTATTTTGTGTTACTATAAATTACTTATGTGCTTATTTCTTATATCCCTTTTCTCGCGTAGATATCATGGCTGGATTCCATCTTCTCGGAGACCCGTACTATCCCAACAACGGCAATGCAGGATGGCTGGGAGAAGAGCCAGAAGATGATCACCCAATCCCTTTGGATGATCACCAAGCTGAAGGCTTTTCTGATGGTTCTGACTCAGAGCCAGAAGTCAACAACCTACCCCCAGTGGCTCAAAACCCAAACCCAAATCCTAACCCTCGCCCAGCATTTCAAGGCCCCACACCTCTGTGGGCAACAAACTTGAATAGATGGAGTCACGAGCAAGGTCAGCCGTTACCTTACAACGGAGACCGAAGCTTCTATGACTTAAGCGAGGGAGGCTCAGCGGACAGAATCTTTCCTATTCTAGTCCGCAGGGTTGCTCGTACTGATGAGCAGGGTAGAGCGGCTATCCATCAAATTCTGCAGGTTGATGCTGACACTAGAGTCAACACAGTCCACATTCGTCAGCTGGAGGCTGCTCGCGAAAGGACTCAGAACCAGAATGCAGCTCTGCAGAGAGAACTTGCTAAAACCCAAGCCGAAGTCCTGGAACTTCGAGCTCGGAAAGTAAGATCCGAAAGGCGCATGAGGGACATAGAACGCCTTCTGTCGGATTCAAGAACCCACTCTAGTAGTTCTCGTCGCAGATAGAGTCTCCTCGACTTCTCTTTTGGATATAACTTAGTTTATGTAAAAACTCTAGTTTAATTTCCTATCGTTATGGTAAGTTTGGATCTGTTAAGTCTTAATCAGGTCATAGTTCTGTCAAAATTTTCCCATCTTGGTTTGATGTAAGACCTACTTCTAGGTCATTTTTCCCGAACTTGTTACATCTGTAATACCAGTATTATTGACAGATATCTAATCTCATGGAAATTATTATCCAAATGCTATCATCTTTTAGTACTAGATCTACATTCAATCGTGCTATTCAATTGTGCTGTTGGGCTATGGAGAGTTAGCCCATGAGTTACTCTCATCATTTATCCTTATTTTATTCTTATCAATATCTTCATCTTTGTAAACTTATAGATAAAAGATGCCTCCACACCGATCCACAAGACGCGATCCTCCGATAACTGCCACACCACCTGCTCCCCAAATCGATACGGCAGCTCTGAATGCTGCTGTAGTTGCGGCTGTGGCTATAGCCATGGCTCAATATCATTCTTCGAGTGCCACCGGAAGTGGTACACCTGTTAATTCCACCCACGGCGAAGCTCCTGTGCGCTTGAGAGAGTGCTCCTACAAGGACTTCACAAACTGCATGCCACTGTCCTTTAAAGGGACTGGCGGAGACATTGCCCTCTCGCAATGGTTCGAAAAGACGGAGTCGATCTTCGAGATCTGCTCATGCTCGGAAGGAAGCAAAGTCAAATTTGCTGCTTACACCTTCAAGGCAAAGGCCCTGACATGGTGGAATAGCCATGTCAAGTCACTATCTCTTATAGTGGCGAATGTCATCGGCTGGGAAGCTCTGAGAGAGTTAATGATCGAAGAATACTGCCCGAGGGGCGAAATCCAAAAGCTGGAGCAGGAACTATGGAGCCTAACCATGAAAGGCTCCGACATTGTGACCTACACCGCCAGGTTCTGCGAGCTGGTGGCCCTCTGTCCCAACATGGTTCATACAGAGGGAAAGAAGATAGAGAGATACATATGGGGGCTGGTGCCTCCATTCCAGGGGAATGTTTTGGCTTCAAACCCCACTACATTCGATAGTGCCAAGCGGTTGGGACAGCGGCTTATTGACCATGGGGTCCGTACCCCTTCAACAACAACAACCCTGGCCATCTCAGAACCCGCCAAAACCGCTGATTCCAAGCGGAAGTTCTGGGATGACAAAAAGAAGAAGAAGGCTGCCAAATAGCAGCAGGTCGTGGCAGTTCATGCTGCGATAGCACCTGCCGCTGCTGCTTCGGTAAGGCAGTATGCTGGAAGTTTGCCTAAGTGCAACCAGTGCAACTTCCACCACAATGGAGCCTGCCATGAAATGCAGTGCTCTAACTGCAACAGGAAGGGGCACACTGCCCGCTTATGCAAGGCTCCAGCAAAACCAATCACCCAAGTCACCGACGCTGGTGTGGGCCAAGCTTGCTACGGTTGTGGCGAGGCGGGCCACTACAAAAGGAACTGCCCGAAGGCAGGGAACGCCGGTGGAGTGGGAAGAGTTCTAGCCATAGGCCACGAGGAGGCGGTTGTCGACCCCACAGTGGTCACTGGTACGTTTCTCCTCGATAACTCTTATGCATGCATACTGTTTGATAGTGGAGCGGAGAGGAGTTTCGTGAACCAAAATTTTGCTCATTTACTTAAGCAAAAATCACGAGCACTTAAAGAACCGTTCACTGTAGAAATGGCTAATAGAAAGACGGAGAGCACTAGCAGTATATACATAGGGTGTACCCTAACTCTAGATAGCCATTCATTTTCAATCGACCTCATGCCGGTCTCAATTAAAAGTTTCGACGTCATTATCAGCATGGATTGGTTGAGCCTTCATCGTGCCGACATCATGTGTTATGAAAAGACTGTTCGCCTTAATCTGCCGTCTGGCAAAACTCTAGTAGTTTATGGCGACAACCCCGGCACGAACCTTCATATCATATCAAGCATTCAAGCCCAGAAATTCTTGCGAAAGGAATGTCACGAATTCCTTGCTCATGTTGTAGATGTGAGCCAAGAAACAAAAGACATTAAGAACATTCCAGTAGTACGCGATTTTCCCGATATCTTTCCAGAAGAACTCCCAGGATTACCTCCGCAACGTCAAGTCGAGTTCAGAATCGACTTAATTCCAGGGGCAACCCCAGTAGCCAAATCGTCCTATCGTCTAGCACCTGCAGAGATGCAAGAACTATCCAGTCAACTTAACGAACTGCTCAGCAAGGGCTTTATAAGACCAAGTTTCTCACCATGGGGAGCTCCGGTCTTGTTCGTCAAGAAGAAAGACGGATCGTTTCGCATGTGCATCGACTACAGGGAGCTCAACAAGCTAACCATCAAAAATCGTTACCCTCTGCCTCGCATAGACGATTTGTTTGACCAACTACAAGGGGCAAACTTCTTTTCGAAAATCGATCTAAGATCCGGATATCACCAACTACGAGTGCTAGGGGAGGATGTTCCGAAGACAGCCTTCCGAACTCGTTATGGGCACTACGAATTCGTAGTGATGCCGTTCGGATTAACAAACGCGCCCGCTGTATTCATGGATTTAATGAATAGGGTGTGTCGTCCTTACTTGGATCAGTTCTTCATCGTCTTCATCGATGACATACTTATCTACTCTCGTAGTAAAGAGGAGCATAGTCAACATCTGCGACAGGTCTTAGAAACGTTGCGTTCGGAGAAGCTCTATGCGAAGTTCTCGAAATGCGAATTTTGGATCCGAAGAGTCGAATTCTTAGGGCACGTGGTTAGCGAAGAGGGAATACACGTGGACCCTTCCAAAATCAAGGCCATTGAGAGCTGGTCAGCACCGAAGACGCCTACCGAAATTCGTCAATTTCTAGGCCTCGTTGGCTACTATCGCGGGTTCATTCAGAACTTCTCACAAATTGCAAAACCTCTCACGACTTTGACCCAGAAGGGCGTGGCCTTTGACTGGGAAGAGAAGCAGGAGAGAGCGTTCCAAACGCTCAAGCGAGCCTTGTGCACTGCACCAATACTATCCCTCCCCGAAGGGATAGAAGACTTCGTTGTCTATTGCGATGCTTCAAATCAAGGGCTCGGCTGTGTTCTGATGCAACGAGGTAAGGTCATCGCCTATGCCTCGAGACAGCTGAAGACACACGAGGTCAACTACACCACTCACGGTCTTGAGCTAGGAGCAGTTGTGTTTGCTCTAAAGATCTGGAGACACTACCTGTATGGTACAAAAAGCACTATCTTTACAGACCACAAAATCCTACAACATATATTCGACCAGAAGGAGCTCAACATGAGACAACGACGGTGGGTCGAGCTACTCAGTGACTACAAATGCAAAATTCGTTATCATCCGGGTAAAGCCAACGTAGTAGCTGACGCCCTAAGTCGGAAAGAATACCCTGGTCGTAGAGTCAAATCATTGACTATGACTATCCATTCACACTTGTCCATGCAAATTAAGGAGGCTCAGCTCGACGCTTTGAAACCTGAAAATGTGGCGAGTGAATCCCTGAGAGGGATGGCTAAGAACTTGAAAGTCAAGGGTAGCGGAGCTTTTTATTTCATGAATCGGATCTGGACACCGAAACACGGTGGTTTTAGAGACTTGGTCATGACCGAGGCGCACAACACTCGTTATTTCGTCCACCCAGGTTCAGATAAGATGTATCTGTATCTTAAAAAGCTATACTGGTGGCCTAACATGAAAGCAGAGATTGCTACCTTCGTGAGTAAATGCCTTACTTGCGTCAAGGTCAAGGTCGAATACCAGAAACCCTCAGGTCTTCTACAACAGCCTGAGATACCGGAATGGAAGTGGGAGCGAATCACTATGGACTTCATAACCAAGTTGCCCAAGACAACGGGTGGACCTGATACCATATGGGTCATCGTCGACAGATTGACCAAGTCTGCACACTTCCTACCTATCAAAGAAACAGACAAGATGGAGAAACTTACAAGAACTTACATACGGGAGATTGTACGACTACACGGTGTTCCCTTAGCCATTATCTCGGACAGAGATAGTAGATTCACTTCGAGGTTCTGGCAGTCGCTACAAAGTTCCTTAGGAACTAGGCTGGACATGAGTACAGCCTAGCATCCACAGACCGACGGACAAAGTGAGAGGACTATCCAAACCTTGGAAGATATGTTGCGAGCCTGTGTGATCGACTTTGGGAAAGCATGGGATACTCATTTACTCCTTGTCGAATTTTCCTACAACAACAGTTATCACACGAGCATAAAGGCTGCTCCATTCGAGGCCCTCTATGGCCGAAAGTGCAGATCCCCTCTGTGCTGGGCAGAGGTGGGTGATACCCAGTTAGCTAAAGGACGAGTTCCTGACAGCACTCTCACGGGTCCGGAGATCATTCGGGAAACGACAGAGAAGATCGTTCAGATTCGTGAACGATTGAAAGCCTCTAGAGACCGACAGAAAAGCTACGCAGATAAACGAAGGAAACCGTTGAAATTCCAGGTGGGAGATCGTGTTCTATTGAAGGTCTCACCCTGGAAGGGCTTAATACGCTTTGGAAAGAGTGGAAAGCTAAATCCAAGATACATAGGGCCTTTCAAGATTCTGGCTAGAATCGGCCATGTAGCTTACAAACTTAACTTACCCCGCAAACTCAGTAACGTACATTCTACTTTCCACGTCTCGAACTTGAAAAAGTGTTTGTCCGACGAGACTCTTGTAATCCCACTCGACGAGATCGAGATCAACGAGAGCCTCAACTTCGTGGAGGAACCCGTAGAGATCATGAACCGGGAGGTCAAGCAAACGAAACAAAGCCGTATCCCGATAGTGAAGGTTCGCTGGAACGCCAAGCGAGGACCTGAATTCACTTGGGAGCGAGAGGATCAGATGAAACTGAAATATCCTCGTCTTTTTCCTTAGTTATTTGTAACTACTTATTTTCTTAAACTCTAATTTCGGGACGAAATTCCTTCTAACGGGGGGATGATGTGACAACCCGAAATTTCTATATTGTACAACCATTCACTTCAATAGAAGTCAGAATTGTTTCTTCTAACTTTTAAGCTTTTTGGAGTCAGTTTGAGTGTTCTAAAGCCTAGTACTTCAAGAGATAACTGGAGGGAGTATACTTTAGGGTAAAGTGTGCAACATTTAAGTTCCAAAACTCCAAGAGTTTGGAGTTTACGGCCCAAATAGTGTTAGGGTCGTAAACCCTAAAGACTATATAAATGACACTTAGTCATTTTTAGTTTTTTTCACATTTTCAAGTCTAGAAACCATTTCTCTCTCAAGTATCATCCAATTCTTCTTAAAGATCTTCAAGAAAGTAAGTATTTCTTTCCTTGTTTAGTTGATCTCTTCCTTAATCTAGTGATCTTACATGATTTCATCCATGAAATCATTCCATTTGCTTAGATCTTCAAGCATTCTTCATTTCACCAAGAACACCAAGAATACACACTAGTGTTCTTGGGCCGTGAACTCCCTTACAAGCTCCTAGATTGTAAGTATTCTTACCTTAGCTTGTTATAAGGCTTGTTTCACTTCTTATTCAACTAGAAAACACCAAGAATCACAAGTCCATAAGGTGTTTACGACCAAGACATGTTCTTGAGCCGTAAACCCTAATGAAGGGGGCATAGTGAGCCCTAGTCCCTTCCTTAGCCTTGGATGCAAGCCTAGATCACTTCCTTGAAGTGTTTAGGACCTTAAACATCAAAAAGATCAAGAACACATAGAGTTTACGGCCTTAAACTCATGGAGAAATGACCATGGGCCGTAAACTCTATAAAGTGGTGCAATTGTGCCACCATGACTTCCTAAGGCTTGGACTTGACTATAAGATGCTAAATCATGACTTGTAAGACCTTTTAGCACAAAATGGTACATTATACCATGAGTTTACGGCCGTAAACTCATGGGTAAATGACCAATGGCCGTAAACTCAAGTGTTATGACCATTATGGGCATAAGCTCAAATGTAAGGCCATACTCCCATTAGATACAACCCTTTGGTACTACTAGCACTTGAATCAAAGTGTTATCCATGTTTTAGGGTGTCTTTACTTGATTAATTAGTTGTTAAGTGACTAATTAGATGCATATATGTGTCATTATATGTTCAATAGGATCCGTGTGTGTGTGTTCAAGTCTTCACTTGACACTTAGCATCCTATACCATCCGTTCATCCAAACCACTCACTACAGGTGAGTTCATACCCCTTAATCAATCTTTTAAATGATTTTAAATGCTTTTATGGGGGGAATAAAAGTTGAACTATTATAGTTATTATATCAATCACATGTGATTAATAACTACCAAACAAGTGGATTTCTTACTTTTCAAACTATGTTATCAAACAAACTACTTCAAACTGTTTTACAAACTCTTTTACATGTTAAATCCTTTCATTAAACTCTTTTAAACTTATTATTTTTGTAAATGTGTATCTATATAGATATAGTTATATAAGTAGGATTGAAAGGACTTAGGACTGATAGCTCACCTTACCTCATGTTCCTTGTTTGGTTGTGGACTTAGGGTATCGGTTGTTTGTCCGAAGGTCGTTTGAATCCTAGTTATATATTATGTATATGTATATAGATATAAAAGTTCCTTCTTTCAATTCAATACCTTTGGGTAGCAAAGGTATACAAACATGTTCATACATACAAACAACATTACTAGTAAACTATAATAGGTATAGTTTAGGAAGTTACTAATACTATTACTAGAACAATGAAACATACAATGAGTCAGTTCATACATGAGTCAACACATACTATTATGAGAAACAGAGAGAACATACATACATACTAGACAGAGAGAGAACATACAATACAGCTAGTACATACTATACATTATACAAGAGAACATACTATTATGAGAAACAGAGAGAACATACATACATACATACTAGACAGAGAGAGAACATACAATACAGCTAGTACACACAATACATATACAAGAACACTACAACAGTTATGTGAGCCACGTAACGAGGGAAAGGCATCACCTGTCATGGCTCGTTTTGTATCCAGAATCTCCTTAAGTGGAGAGCGTTGAGTTTGTGTATAGATCTATACTGGATTGACTATCCTACACCTTGCTGCTCGCTACAGTGGGACTTGCAAGTCTACGGGTGCCAAACGTCATTCCTTCCGACGTCTTTCATCGTCGTGTTTTTAGTCGGTAGTATGGTACAGGCATATCACATGGTACTTTAAATAACAATTGGTTTAAGGTAGTTAGTACAACAGTAGTTACTTAATACAACACTACAGTACTATTTTATTTCCCCATTGCATTCACTTTGTGACCTTCACACAATGAACAGTAATGTAAAAACTATATTTTGGTTAATGATAGTCAGATTTGGGAAAATACATACTCTTACAAGAGACTTACATACAAACATTGGATGCCTTGGTAGAAGGCTACTTTTAGTAGAAAACATAGGGTTTTCTAGGAGATACAAACATTTACAAACTTATACATCAAGTACTTACAAACACTTTCATACAAACAATGACACTAAAATACTTATGATCTCACCAGGTTTAAAGCTAATAAACTCTTTCAAAATAACTTGTATTCTCAGGTCACCAGTAGACAGGTACCGGTGCTAGGTTTTGAGAAGATGGAGCTCGTTCAAGACTCATCTTTTATTTTGATTCATATTTTTGGTGTCTATTAAACTTGACAGAACACACTTGTATTAAAATTATATTATTAATGCAATGGATGATGTTGTTGCTTGTTTACTACTATGCATTGTTGTGATACTGTACATGACGTCCTCCGCCCCCGAACGTTTCCGTCGTTCCGGTTTTGGGGTGTGACAGAACATGTGAGGGAACGAGATGGGTATGGCAGTAGTGAGGGTCGATTTCCTGCGAAAGCTTTGTTTCCGGAAATCGATGGGGCCGAAGAGAAGGAAAGGGAAGGCAATGAAGCTTCTCTCTTCCTGTTCTGATAATAAGGTGCGATGCGGAAGGGAGAACCGGTTGAGCTAGGAGAGCAGCAACATCGGTGCAGGTGGTGTGTTTGGCAGTGGAGATTGACGGGAAGAAGGGCAGGTGCGATGGGGGGTGTTCGACGTTGTTGTTTGCTCGATAATCATAGGTTTCCTTTCATCTCTCTTCTTTTTTACTTTGACTGTAAATCCATGGGGTTTATTCAATAGATTTAGGTTAAGATGAGTGTTTGCTGATTGATTCTTGACAAAAATGGATAAATGGAATGGATGAATGAGGTTAATCTTTTACAGGAAAACGATGGGTGTATGTTTGTTTTGCTTGACAGAATCGATAGGGTGTAAATCACTAGGTTTAGGTTTGTGTTTTGGTTGCTTGAAATTGCCATGGAAAGAAGATGAAGTAATAACAAGGAGTGGTTGTATTTCTCATTTGCAGGTATACATGAAAAGAACAAGAATGCTCTTGTGTTCTTGGCTGGGAACGAATGCATAAGGGAGGAAAGGATATGTGTTGATTGTATTGGTTTATGAGAGAGAGAGAGAGAGAGAGATTTTATTTTTGTTTTATTTTTAATTGTTGTAATAAAAGAAAAATGGAAAATAAAATAATAAGGGGCAAATCCGTCATTATAAAAAAGTTCATAGGAAATTGGACTAAAATCGCAACAAAACGAAACTATTGGACCATCCTTGCGAGCCAACCCCATTTTGGACCAAAGTTGCTAGTTTTGACATACCACAGAGACCATTCTTGCAATTTTGTCTTGATATATTAACATATTTTTCCAAACAAATTGTCCTTTTTTTGTTTATGATCAAAACTAGTTTTTTACTATTAGAATGATGTAACTAATACGAATATAAAATAATTTTTAAATATATGATTAATCAGTCTTTTTATTTATTGTTTGCATAAAAGTAATTGTTTTATCATTTAATTATAAGGTATTGTTAGTTAATAAGTGGTACGTAAATAAAGAAGATAATGACAAAAATGATCTTTGAGTTGTTTTCTAAAAGATAGATCGTATAAAACACATTAAGTTTATATAAATTTTTGACTTTGAGACTGTGTTTTTTCCCTTGATTAAATCACCAAGTTTATAATTTTGTTGCAAATTTATTCAATCGAACGGTTGTTTCAGGTGTTTCATGTTTCTCATTTGCTGACCAGACAAAATGTTGATGTAGACATGCACTCATTTTCCCTTATTTATTCTTCTTTTATTCTCTCAAAGCATCATGATTTTGTGCAATGGCTTCATAAGGTCGCTTAAGTGGTTCATCATCTTAGAATGATGTAAGCAAAGCAAAGAAGGTTGTCCACACTAACATCTCCTAAAAGAAACGTTCATTATCTTACGTACATCACTTTGGGATGGTGAACTACTTGAATGACCTTAGGAAGTCGTTGCATAAAATCATGATGCTCAAAGAGAAGAAAAGAATAAATAATGGGACTTGAGTACTGTGACAACCCGAAAATTTTTGACTTGTAAAGTCCAGCCAATCAACTCAACTGGGTGTCAGACTCATTTATGCTATCATTTAGCCTCATTTAGAGTCCGTTTAAAGGTTCAAAGCTCAGTACATTCAAGGCTCGAGTATAGGAATGGATCGCATACAATTCTGGCACCAAAATCGAGCCTTACACTCCAACATCAGAGTGTACGGCCGCACACTGGGTGTGCGGCCGCACACCCCTCTCCTGGCAACACACTCAAGTGTACTAAGGTAGAACTCAGCCTCCTTTAATCCCTTTTCACCCTCCCAAGCCTAGAACTCGATTTCTCTCTCAACTCGCATCCGATTTTCAGCCTAGATCTTCGAGTTTGTAAGTGTTCTTCTCCCGATTTGTTGTTAATCTTCATAATCTAGTTACATCCTTTGATTTCATCCATTTGAAATCATATTTTCTATAGATCTTCAAATCTCACCAAGAACACCAAGAACACACACTTGTTCTTGGCGATTTTGGACATTCTCGAGCCTCCGGATCGTAAGTACCCTTCCCCTTTGCTTGAATCTTGTTAAGAACACTTGATTTAGTCTTAGAAAATGCCCAGAACTCATAATAGTATGATGTGTGCGGCCGCACACCCAAGTGTGGCCGTACACCCCATAAAAGACCCCAAAATGGCCTCCAAAATGTGTTTCTAGCTTCACCACTTGTTGAGCAATTGTCCCACAAACCTCCCCACCTTTGGTTAACAGTTTTGTGCACTCTTTACCATGAGTGTGCGGCCGCACACCCATCCATTTGGCCGTACACTCCCATTTAGTGAATCACATGTGATTCCAACACTTGGTCAAAGTGTTTCCTAGTCCCGTAAGGTGTTTCCTTGCATTTGGTTCCTTCTAAACACTATATTTATGTCAATGTATGTCATTATATGTCATTTAGGACTCGTTAAGTCTCGGGACTTCATTCGTGGAACTTCTCATCCTTACGCGTGTATTCATTTGAATCACCTAGACAAGGTGTGTTCATACCCCGTAATCAATCTTTTAAAATGTTTTAAATGCTTTTAAGGGGGGGGGGGGGGGGGAATACAAGTTCAACACAATGATAATTATGTAATTGTTTGTTATAAACGTCTTTAAAAAGATTGCTTATGTCATTTATAAGTAGTCAAAACATTTCAAAAACTCTTTTAAAGTTATGTTACTTTTTAGTTTAACAAAACTCCATTTTAAAGTACCAGCATAACTTAGTAGAAAAATGAGTCTTTTCAATAGCAGTTCAAGTAAAATACTAGTAAACTATAAGGGGTATAGTTTAGGGGTTCAGTTCATACTAGATACTAGAGCATACTATAAAGAGAAACAGGGAGGTAGAAACAATACGTGATAACAAAGAGAACATACTAAGATACTATAACAGAACGAACATACTAAGATGCTATAGCATAGGAACATGCTAGATCTAATTATGCCAATGAATCACTAACTCATTGTTCTAAACAAAAGGTGATAGTAAAATTGGGTATACATGATCATATAACATTAATGTGATTTACGCGGCCCAACAACTGGTTTGTTGAAGTCGCGTTTGGTTCCCAGAATCTCTTGACAGGGAGAGCGTGTAGTATGGGACTAGTCGTCACATTATGACCTTAATAAAACAAACATGTTTTAAGGTAATTAGTACTGCAGGATGTCAATTCAAGAGACAACTGTGTACTTATAATTTCCCATTACTTTCAGTAAGTGACAGTTCCACTTGAAAGTTAATACAAACTATTTTCGAGTCAAGATAGTTATAAATTAGGGAAAACTTATATTTTACAACCGACACACAGAACAGTCGAGTCTAGTACATTTAGTAGAAAGGGACCTATAATGCTAACTTTAAGATTCCTTAGTGTATGCGTTCAAGGATATATATTAATCGGGTCCGACAGGTTGTAAGATGTGTGCTTTCCGCTTCATTTCCTGTTCCTTGTTTGGTTGTGGGCTTAGAGCAGATACACCCAGCCTACTATCTATCCGAGCTTACCTATATATATATATATATATATGTTCCGTATAAACCAAGTAATCATAAAGGGTACCATGTATGGGTCAGGTCATAGGACACAAATTCAATGCACCGTTTTCTAGTACAAAACATACTTTCCAAATGAAGAACTTTTGGAATACAAAACTAGAAACTTAACCAGTAAAGGGTTTAATCCATTTTATTAAACCGGTGTAACTTAAAGGACCTTAGGTGGTTAATTCTATAATACCTTAGTTTATACACCAGGATTATATATAATTAATATACGATAGGTAGTCGGATGTGTGCCTTCCGCCTCATTCCCTGTTCCTTGTTTGGTTGTGGGTTTAGGGCAGATTCACACAATTAACTATCTGTTCGATATTAGATTATATATAACTAGTATAAACTAAGTGATTATAGAAGGAACTACTGTGGCTATCATTTTATTATAAGAAATAAGGGTTTTCTTAAAGGATCTTTTCATCAAATATAAAGGAACTATTACAGTTAACTCCGTGAGTACCGAGTGAATACGCAGGGGTTATATACAACGATGATCTAACAAACAATGGGATGTGTGTCTTCTGCCTCATTTCCTGTTCCTTGTTTGGTTGTGGGCTTAGGGCAGATACACACAACCGATTGTTTGTTTACTCTGGGTTTTATATAACTTGTATCCATTTAATACTCATAGAAAGGACTGTAGAGTCATTTTTACTTATCTTTCATCAAAGCAGGAAATATAGGATTTTCTGGAGAAACAGGCAAACTTTTCTAAACAGAACTTACTACAACTTTCTTACTACTCACTTACATCACTAAAATCTTATGAACTCACCAGCTTAAATGCTGATCTACGCTTTCAAAATAACTTGTATTCTCAGGAGACCAGTAGACAGGTACGCGCACTGGGATTCAGAAGATGGAGCAGTACAGCTTCATGTCTTTTTGTTATTTGTTATGTATTCTATACTATGTGAATCATACTTTGTAAATACTTTCTTTCTAATGAAATGGTTGTTTATTACTTTGCTTACTATGATGCATGACTTGTGATACTAAACATGACGTCCTCCACCCCAGAACGTTTCCGCCGTTCCGGTTTTGGGGTGTGACAGATTGGTATCAGAGCATTGTTTATAGTGAACTAAGTATATCAACCCATAAAAGATATACAACTATAAATACAATGGGGCCGAAGTGCTCTGGATAAGAATATATTTTAATATATAATGATACCTTATAAAAGTATACATACTTGCTTATACATATATACATACTAGAACAAGTATCACGAGAAGAACATAACAGAAGAAGTTAAATGTTGAACACTATGGTCAAACCTGGACAGTTATGTAATCATAGCTAGGATCAATATAGCCTGATCAACTATATTCATTCGAGATATGACCGACATGTGTTTAGGAGTGATGTGGTGTTGCAACGGTCTTAAAACTTACCTAATACTAGTCAAGAGAATACTAGATCAAGTACATTAGAGTTAGAATACTATAGGAGTATTCTATGATACTATAGCGCGATAACAAGTTTAAAACACACCAAGTTCATTACATTAAAATACTATAGGAGTACTTTAGGCACCATATAAATAACTTAGGTGATAACTTAAAAGACCCTTACGGATAGGCCTATAATCTTACAATGTATACTTCCAAGGTTATATATAATTGAGAATTTATAGACTTAGAATTTGTGATCTACGCTTCACTATCTGTTCCTTGTTTAGTTGTGGTTTTGGAGTAGGATCGCTTATTCGAAGGTCTATTTAATCTCGAATTATATACAACTTGTATACATTGTGCAATTATAGGAGGACTCTGTAAGGATCACCCCGTAATGTTTCACTTAATCTCGTAGATTCTTTAGACACTTCCATTCTCGCACGACAAACCCAGATAGATGTAACCACTTCCTCATAGTAGACGACAGAAGATTCAGGAGGAAACGAGAGCAAGTTCATGAGGAGTTCTCAAAGAAGGATCAACCAAAGTAACCAAAACGTGTTATGTGTCACACTATTAAATAATAATCTTGTTAACTTAATGAGTGAGTGGAAACACTGCTCACATTATGTGTTAGGATTATTTTCTTACATGCAGCTGGTAACAGTTATTCAGGAAACAAATATTCATTCGAGGATAACTATTCCAAATTCATAAAGTTTATTAGGTATAGACTCATTATGAATTGTTTCCAGAACCCTGTGGAAGTCAGGACCCGATACACTCAGAACTAGGATAACCTTGTCTTTTCAGCTTTTGGCTTGTGTCCATTGCTTTAGACTTATTGCATCTCATCTTTGTATTCTTTTAGAAAAGATGCCTCCTCGCAGATCAAACAGACACACTACTCCGATAACTCCAACTTCGCCGCCGCAATTCGATCATGCTGATCTCCAAGCAGCGATATCCTCCGCAGTGGCAACTGCTCTAGCTCATTTCGGTGAAGGTGGTACCCTCGGATATGGTAGTGGTACCCACCTAACCAACCCCGGAGTTACTCACGAACACCCAAGGGAGTGTTCGTATAAAGACTTCATGAACTGCAAACCCAATTCCTTCGATGGAAATGGTGGAGTCATCGCTCTGATGCGATGGTTCGAGAAAACATATTCGGTCTTCGAAATTTGTTCGTGCCCTGAAGGGAGCAAAGTGAAGTTTGCTTCTTGCACCTTCTCTGACAGAGCCCTTACATGGTGGAACAGCCATGTTAAGTCACTGACCCTCTCAGTGGCTAACTTAATAGGTTGGGAGAACCTGAAAGAGTTAATGCTGGAAGAATACTGCCCCTTGGGCGAAGTTCAAAAGCTGGAACAAGAGATGTGGGAGCTCACTATGGTCGGCTCAGACATAGTGGCCTACACCGACCAGTTCAGCGACCTAGCAGCTCTATGCCCCGGGATGGTTGCCCCGGAGAACAAGAAGATAGAGAGATACATATGGGGTCTAACTGCCCCGATCCAAGGAGATGTTCTGTCTTCTAACCCAGCCACATTCGACAGTACTAAACGCTTGGCCCAGCGACTCATCGACCATGGAGTCCGCCATGGCATGGAAGTCCCTGTTCCCGAGCCATCGAGGGAAGAGGACAATAGCCAGAAGTCGGGGAACAAGAGGAAGAAGAGGCGAACAACACAGGAACCCACGCGGGAAGAACACACGAGTACTATGTACGCCGCCACAACACCTGCTACTCCAGCACCTGCCAGTCGATATGTTGGAACCCTCCCGAAGTGTGGAAAGTGCAACTATCACCACACCGGAGTATGTCGGGAAATGCAGTGTCTGAACTGCCACAGAAAGGGACACACAGTCTGTTTCTGCAGGGCACCGGCTCAACCGATCTCCCAAGTCCCCGGAGTTGAAGAAAACCAAGTCTGCTATGGCTGTGGTGAGACTGGACATTTCCGGAAAGACTGCCCGATAACAAAGAACTCAGGAGCTGATGGACGGATCCTGATGATCATCGCAGGAGAATCAACCCCAGAGTCATCGACGAGCAACGGTACGTTTTCGAACTAGTAATTACTTTTAAAATTAATTTATATTTATATAAGATTAAAACTTGGGGATAACACTTAAAAGTAATTATAATAACTCACTTAATGAAGTAGGTCACAGTATTCAAAAGAACTAAAAGATCCGTTCTGAGAAGCTATGATGGCTTAGTATGTACATTAGGGTTGGGCATAGCTAAGATTTTGCAGACTCAGAGTGAGTGATTCCGCCTTAATTCATGTTCCTTGTTTGGTTGTGGATTTGAGGCAGAGTTACTCAGTCGACCGTCTTATTCATCTTAATTATTCATAACTTGTACATTCCAGGCGATCGTAGTGGTACCAAGGAGGATCGTAGTTTAAAGTATCAATATTAATTATCAAAGCACTTTCGCGGTATGTACGCGCACATCGCGATACGATACGTAGAAGTGTTAACAACAAGGGGAAAATAGAAAGTGCTATAACATTAGAAAGAGTACGTATTCGAGCACACTAGGGAAGTACATCATCGTATAACAAACGTTTCTTTCAAATTGGCCAAAACTTTGTTCAGTAAAGAGTCTGTTACTATCATTCGTCATGAGTTGGCGTGGTCTTCACCATACTAAGTTCATATGTTTCTATCGCCTCGACCGTCAAGTTCGCGAAACCTTCGTCATTCGTAACGACAGTCCGATCTAAACTTCAGCTTTGTCTTTTGTATTCTAAACCCAGAAGTACTCATGCAAAGAGTACTTTGTCTTCCGAAACATTGTCGTCGTATGTTTCACAGACCTTTCCGAATTACCGCTCGTCCAGAAGACCAAGTTCGAGCACAGAGGCTAAGGACGAATACAGCCCACCTATCACTATTCGGTGTATACGCAAGGGTGGTATATGATTATGATTACGCAGATCTAGTATGTGTGTTTCTGCTCTATCTCCTGTTCCTTGTTT
This sequence comes from Lactuca virosa, assembly GCF_052849685.1. Classification (NCBI taxonomy): domain Eukaryota; kingdom Viridiplantae; phylum Streptophyta; class Magnoliopsida; order Asterales; family Asteraceae; genus Lactuca; species Lactuca virosa. Next base: position 171,597,122 of record NC_136432.1, read on the forward strand.
GGTTATGGACCCGGGGCAGAGTCGCACATCCGACCGTCTAACTAATCCTAATTATATACAACTTATATACATGAGGTAATGGTAGATGGGCCGATTATGAATCCTATCATGAACAATAGGGCAAAGTGCCAGGTCTACGAGTGGGTATTCTGCCAATCAGAGGAGCGCAACCCCAGTAGTACGGCTAAGAAAGCTAATTTCGGGACAAAATTCCATCTAACGGGGGGATGATGTGACAACCCGAAAAATTTTGACTTGTAAAGTCTAGCCAATCAACTCAACTGGGTTTCAGACTCATTTCTGCTATCATTTAGCCTCATTTAGAGACCGTTTTAAGGTTCAAAGCTCAGTACATTTAGCCTCGAGTATAGGAATGGATCGCGTACAATTCTAGCACCAACATCGAGCCTTACACTCCAACATCAGGAGTCTACGGCCGCACACCCCTCTCCTGGAAGCACACTCAAGTGTACTAAGGTAGAACTCAGCCTCCTTTAATCCTTTTTCACCCTCCCAAGCCTAGAACTCGATTTCTCTCTCAACTAGCATCCGATTTTCAGCCTAGATCTTCGAGTTTGTAAGTGTTCTTCTCCCGATTTGTTGTTAATCTTCATAATCTAGTTACATCCTTTGATTTCATCCATTTGAAATCATATTTTGTATAGATCTTCAAATCTCACCAAGAACACAAAGAACACACACTTGTTCTTGGCGATTTTGGACCTTCTCGAGCCTCCGGATCGTAAGTACCCTTCCCCTTTGCTTAAATCTTGTTAAGAACACTTGATTTAGTCTTAGAAAATGCCTAGAACTCATAATGGTATGGTGTGTGCGGCCGCACACCCAAGTGTGGCCGTACACCCCTTAAAAGACCCCAAAATGGCCTCCAAAATGTGTTTCTACCTTCACCACTTGTTGAGCAATTGTCCCACAAACCTCCCCACCTTTGGATACGGAAATTTTTGAATAAGATAATTAGATAGCATCATAGTGAACATTGTGCAAAACCAATTGAAGCAAACAACTAAAGTCAGACATTTTTTTATTAGAATTTTGATTTTTTTTTGTATGCGGTTTTCATCCGTTCTAGTTTTTTCTTAGTGATTATGATATTGTTTCACACTAATCATGTAATGGCATTGCCCTAAATATAATAGCTATTTATTGTTTTGGCATGCGAAATGAAAATGAAAATTTTGTTTCGTATGAAATGGCATATTGGTGTTTATTTGAAAATTCCATATTTGTATAGGACCCGTCAGGCACGACTCAGACGGTGGGCAACCCGAGCGGTCGTCCAAGACCCATATCTCTAAGAGGCCCAAAATTCTCAGAGTATATGGTATACATATAGAGAGATAAAAAATTAACTTATCTAAAAATGTTAAGAGACCTATTTTCTTTAAATTAGTTGTTTTTGTAATGTTGTGATAATATTTGTGTTTTTTAATATTAATCATGAATTTTATAACGGTGTGTCTATTTTCCATTTAACTTTTATTATATTTATGACTTTAGGAGCCTATTTTTTATTTTTCGACTTGGACTCACTATATCTTTGGACCGACGCTGGGACTCGTTGCAAATGACATATTATATAATGTCTTACTAAAAATACACCAAACATGTTACATAATTCAATCAATACGATAATGCTATAAAAAAAATTAACATGTTGAGAATTATATAAGTATAAGGTCCATTGAAACTTGTCAAGGTCTTTTGAGTTTCCATCATAAGGGCCTCATGTTCATTTAATTCCATGTAACATTCAACAATCGTTGATAAAATGCATGCATCTCAAAATGTCTTCCATATCAACATACTTATTTTACTAAAACAATATGCTCACACTATGTATCAACATACTTATTTTAATAAATTGATTACTAAAATGCATCCACTTTTTCTTTCAATAAAAATAAAACAAACAAAACAAAATCATTTCCAGAAAATTATAACCAATCCAAGGAAACATCTCTTCATTAAATTCTTGATATATAAAAGATACATCATATATTCATTTGAACCAAAAAGAAACAGGGTTTTAAAAGTGAAGAGAGAGTAATCAATACATGGAGAATATTAATATGTTGTAATGAAAATATTTTTTTTTTATTTTTTATTTTCAGAGTCCCGAACAAAATACATCCGCTAGGCCCCACTTGCATACAAACGCGTCCACTCCTTTGCTACACACACCAAATAAAAATAAAAAAACAAATCAACACCAACAATAGCAACTTACTTTTATAGCAATCTTCAATTATATAAAAAAGTAACATTTTCAAAATATTAAAAAAAAAAAAGGATGCTATTAATATTTAATATTAACTACCTGTTTCCACAGCTTCTGCTTCATTTGATTTCCAGTGTTTTGCTATGTTCTCTGAAAGCGGATCATCTGGATTTGGAGCACTTAAAAGTGCTTGAATACTACCACATCAAATTACAAATCCTCATTCATTTCTTTAACTTATAATAATAAAAATAAAAAATTAATAGAATTATAAGTTATAAAGTATAAATAATTCTACCTCAAGAGCACTGTGCGAATCTGAAGAGCAGGACTCCATTTGTCTTTTAGAATATCAAGACATATTCTTCCAAGTTTATCAATATTTGGATGGTAGATTTTTGTAAGGAATCGAACCTGTTACAACAATGTATTTATAAACATTTATTAAAAAAAAATCATAAACAAATATGTGATTATAAATATATATATTTATGAACATGTATAAGAAGATGTTTTGTGTACCTTAGGAGCAGCCATTGGGTATTCCTCAGGCAGAAATAACTCCAGCTTGAAGACTCCTCCTGTAATTATAAGAATAACAGGTTTCTGAATACATTAAGTGCTTAACCCTTAATGGAGTTAATTGACACAAGACTTAATCGGATAAGCCATTTATATGAGTGTTTCTTTTTGATATAATGAAGAAGGAAAGAGAAAAAGCCATTTATAAGTTAATTTACCTTCATAAGGAGACTGTGATGGGCCAAGAATCATGACATTGAAATACCGCATATTATCTTCTGATGGCGATGCGCTTATTCCCGGTGCTACACCACAAAATCAAAGACATACAACAAATCAACAACACATGAACTTTCTAATTTGTAATTGACAATACAACAAATCAACAATACGTGAGCAAAGGGGATGGAGTTTATAATCACCTGGTTCGCTAAGTAAGCGCTGGGTTTCCTGTATCAAAACCAGAAAGTTAAAACTCAAGTTAGGGTTTTCGAATACACGACGGTGATCGCCGGAAAATGGATCTTAAACAAGAAAAGGTATACGAATAAAGGATGAAAGATGTGAAAAATGAGTAACTGGGGAAGGGATCAGGAGCGGATGATTAAGAATTGTTTGTGTTAATGATACCTTGATAATTCTTCGAGGGAGGTTGCTGTTCGCCATAGAAGTGGAAGATTTACGCCAAGGGGCTTTTGCCTTTTAGAGAGAGAGAGAAGTTTTTCTAGAGAGAGAAAGTATTGGTGAGATGATGGATTTGAGCACTTTCTTTCACGCTGCGACTATTTCTGGCAATGGTTCGATTGTTTTATTGATTCTGGGACTTTTTGTTTTATTGAAAAAAAATGCGATATTTACAATGTGAGGACTCGAACTTTCTAAAATTGATGATATTTCCCTTTGAAAACTGCAAAAATGGTCCTTAACTTTTCTTTGGATTTGATCCAAATATTTTTGATTTGCAAAAAGCTCCTCATTTAAGGTTTTATTACGGATTGGATCTCTAAAACTAACAACATTAACAGAGGACAGTTAAATACATGCAAAATGATCAGTTGCACTTAAATTTTATATGTTTTATATGTGTAAAGGATCACATACAAACCTCGCCATTTACCCTTTTTTTTTTCCATTTATTAACCGATTCAACCACCAATCTTACCCCTCCCTCCATCACTTCACCTCTTCATCGGATATACAAAATAAGTATAACGTCTTCCCATTTTTTCATGTTATTACGAATCAAAATAACATCGTTTTTGACAGAATTTTATGGCATTAAGATGTTTGTTTTTTTTTCAAAAGCTCTTTGTGGCGCCTTTCGTCTGTGGGTGGCCACCCATTTTGTTCGCATATTATATGTTTTTAGAAGAATATAGACCTAAAAAAGTTATATGCCTCATCTTTTCTTATAAGACATGAACTGGCCTCTTCTCAAATCTACAACATCTTCCAATTAAAAAAATAATGACTTGGTGGTGGTTTTTACTCATTTTCTCACCATAACTCACCGTTATTGACACAAAAGATTTTATGTTTTTCCCCTTTTGCGGTTATTCCCCTAATTCTCTTTCTTCCGTTGAGAAACCAATCATCTCATTTACGTTGAGTAGTAAATCGTTATCCAAAACAAATATTTTAATAATACTTTATCTTGTTATATATGCTTTCTTTCCTTTGTTAGCAGTGTAAGAATGTTATAATCTAGAATATAAATTTATGATAAAAATACTTTCTGTGTGTAAAAAATTTATTATCTAGAATATGAATTTATCACCAATGTATGTTATCTACATATATAGTTTTCCTCATATAACATATAATAACAATGTGATTTTTTTCTTAGATAGCATACAATAATAACGTACCTACAAGGGATTTTTTATGAGTTTTTCATTAATGTATAACTGAAACATCCCAAAAATACGGTCCCAAAAATTTCATTTTTAAATCATAATTAAACCATAGTTATTAGAATCATCTCATCAAAACATAAGTCATAGTATCTCAAAACATCGTAAGAAAACACATGTCAAATATATCAGAGTAAACATCCCAGGCTAAAACATCATGTTGTGTGCAATGCAGTCATCCCGAGCTCTTCCCTTAGCTACCAGAAGTACCTGAAACCAAAACTGTAAACCGTAAGCACGAAGCATAGTGAGTCCCCCCCCCCCAAACGACCACATACAATACACATAACACGCAACTAGGTTGTACGGGGCCCGCCCACACTCGGGTAACGGGCCCCGCCCTATGAAATACGACCCCCGCCCACGCTCTGTGAGATACGGGTCCCGCCTACACTCAGCTAACTAAAAGATACGGGCCCCGCCCACACTCAACTACTTAAGAGATACGGGCCCTGCCCACACTCAACTACTTAAGAGATACGGGCCCCGCCCACGCTCAATGAGATACAGGCCCCGCCTACACTCAGCTAATTATGAGATACGAACCCCGCCCACACTCAAATAATAATGAGATACGGGCCCCGCCCACACTCACATACATAAACAAACACATACAAGTATTACACAGGCAGCAAGTACACAGCCTTCCAAACATACCAATAACCATACACAAGTAATGATGAGATACGGGCCCCGCCCACACTCAGCTAATAATGAGATACGGGCCCCGCCCACACTCACATACATATAATCATATAAACATTTCAACACATACGTAAATCACAAAGATAATAGCATACAACACAATCAACGGGCCCCGCCCACATACAAGTCATATATGCATAACCTGACACTAGCATATAAAATAATCATCGGGCCCCGCCCAGCATACATATCAATACATACACATGCCAGGGTCACGCAGACAACTGGCATCCTAACATAATAACCATAGGTCGGTATTGGTTCCTTCGACCCGCTAAACACAGTGAGGAGACTCACCTTGTTCTGTTTAAGTCCCGCGGATAAAGCTCTAGCTACTAGATGACAGATTCCCGAACTGTCAACGTCAAAACAACACCCAATTAATAATCGGGTTCCAATACATAACCCTAAGTCCATGCTTGGGGTACAAATACTACATTACCCCCAACCTAGTTTGATCCAAGCCCAAGGCCCAACCTTACACTCTCAAGGCCCAAAAATCAAATAATCAACCAAGCCCCAACTATAGCCCAAATTTTCAAATTGGGCCAAAACCCTTTACATTGGCCTAACCCTAAAGCCCATCCAAATATCCTAGTCCATACACTTGTTCATAGATGGCCCATTAAGAATCAAAACACCTAAGCCCAACTTGAAGCCCAATCATAATTTGGGTTTTTCACATAACATGACGATTAGGGTTAAGTGTTCTTGCTTAACCCATTAAGGACTTAATCCATTAAGTCCATCACTCCATTAGACCAATCATACCATGTGGTCGGGCATAAGCCATAGATTCAATCCAATGGTCCAAAATGCGGGTCCCGGCAAGTCCAAACTAAAATTTCCAAGATTAGGGTTTTCTAAACCCTAATTAGGGTTTCCAACCCAATCACAAGCCAACTAAGTACAAGATTAAGTTATTGGGCCGATTAGGATTTCACTATGTCGAGCACCACCCACCGCCACCTCGGGCGGTGGTGGTCGACGGCGGTTCACAGCGGCAGCCACCACCTCACGATGGTGGTGGTTATGATTCTAGGCCAAAATAAAGACAAAAGTACTCCAAGCACCAATCCACACACACACATAAACACACAGCCACCGAAGATGGTGGCTAGTGGCGGCAAAACGGTGGCAGCCACCACCCCACGGTGGTGGTGCTGGGTTTTCCGACCAAATAACGTGTATGTTACACCGCGAATACCGACAGCAACATCTATACTCGAAGATGCGCACACTCAGCCACCACCTAGGCAGCTAACGTCGCTGGAAATGGACGAAAACAGCGCCCCAAGGGCCACCGACGACTATAACGACGATTATGTTGTCGTACCCATAGAAAAGAACGAGAGAGAGAGAGAGAGGGAGAGAGAGAAAGAAAAGGTGGGTTACGATTTACCTTACCGATGGCTTCCCAGTTGCTCTCGACCCACGCACGACGAATCCAGCTTTAAACTCCCATCTCGGTGGCTCTTCTGGCTGCCCATGACGTCTGGCAGCAACGTTGTGGTGGCGCTCATCGACGAGGTGGCATGCGGATGGGTGGTGTTCGAACTCGACTGGCAGCGGCGGCCTAGGAGGCTTCTCATGGTGGCGGCTGAAGATGTGTGACTAGGGTTAGGGTTAGATGATGCAACGAGAGGGAAAGGAAGGCACCGGTTTAATTCCGTGTTCCATAAAATCTTCATAAGAATTTGACACTTCCAGTCCCTCCGACTCATAATCTTTTCAACTTAAGTGCCAATAACTACCAAGTAGCCCACACCTTCTAAAATTTATTACAACTCGAGTCCAAATATTTCCATTTAACCCTCAATAATAAAAATGTAGCTTTTAACACCCCAGTTGTGTACACCCCGTTAATTAGTACGACTTAGGCTAAAATACAATGCATAAAAATACGTATCGGGGTTCTAGGTTTTATTATTTATTTATTTATTTTTAAAAACGGACTGTTACAATAACACCATTTTATACATTACAAAAATCAGTTTTTTATACAGTTATCACACCCCCGAACCAGACGGCGGAAACGTCTGGGGGTTGGGTGACTTCATCTTTTGTAGTATCATCACAGTGTATATAATTGAAACCAAACATCATCATCATCACGCATTCAATATTACAACTGTCATTGTTTACATCAAGTATTGTATTTCAAATTACATGCCAAAATATCCAAAGTATGATGATAACAAAACGCAACAAAATATCCAGGTGTTCTTGCTGACCAACTTGCTCAATGATTTCCTGAGAATACAAGTTAATTTGAAAAGGTCAACATATACAATGTTGGTGAGTTCATAAGCATGTTTGAGTAAAATGTTTTGTATTACTTTGTAAACACCAGAAAATCCGATATTTTCTGAAAAACGATTTGGAATGTTTGTGTCCGATCTTGTATTAATGCATGTGTGTTAATATTTGAAAATGTATAAAGTGAATTGTCCCAGACAATCCGATATTGTCTGTCTATAAAACGTTGTGATCTTAACACCCTAAGATTGAGTACCAATGCGTATATATTACCGTGTTATCAACAGAAAGTGTATTCCGTAAATTTTATAATAGAGTCAATTCCTCTAAGTGAGTCGTTATAACCATACTTGATAATGACTAATCCGCCTGTCATGACGTTTTTCAGACGCCGACTTGTTTAAGGTAAGGTTTGTCACCCTAGACTGGTCTAGTCTAACTGTAGCGAACAGTTCAGGTGTGGGGTGTCAACCCCGTATAGATCTATACACAAACTCTCGCTCTCCCTCCAGGAGACTCTGGTTATAACTACAGGCTACGGTTGTACACTCGATAGGTGTCAAACGAAGTGTCTCACAAGATCCTTAACTGAATTTACGTGAATATGAATTTGCACAATGTATATTGTTTCCGTGTAAGTTTTAAGTTTACAAAGCCAAACGAGTATATACGTGAATGAATGAAGTCAACAAGCATGTAGATGGATATTCTAGGCCCAACAAGCATGTAAATGGACCACTAAGGCCCAATAAAACATGTAATGTATATTCCAGGCCCAATAAGCATGTAAATGGACCACAAAGGCCCAATAAACATGTAATGAACATTCCAGGCCCAACAAGCATGTAAATGGACCACTAAGGCCCAATAAACATGTAATATATATTCTAGGCCCAATTAAAGTGTAAATGGCGTAATTAATCTGTTTGTTGTTACGTTGGTTGGTTAAGCTTAATTGTTCACCAAAATAACATAAAAGGCCCACTTTTTGTAGAAAGACGTTTTGGGTCCTTAAAACCGAAAATTTACAATTTAGGCATATTTTTGGTAAAAATGACACTTTAAGTCCTTTAAAACCAAAAGTTTACATTAAAGGATAGTTTCAAATAAAATAACATTGTAATCCTACTTTTGTCAAAAGGATCATTTTCGGCCCAAAAGTATAGAAATTATTCCTTTTTGACCCAAATTTGATAAAATTATCATTTTTAGCCCTTATAACCGAAAAATAACATTTTTGGCTCAACTTTGTTTAAAATGACACTTAAGCCCACAAAAGTCCAAAATTTTACAAATTTAGCCCAAAAACCATGGAAGCCCAATATGAGGCCCATTTGTGAAAGTTTACACTTTTAGCCCTTCTAAAATCATAAATACCATAAAGATCCATATTTATTCAAATAAATCTTTTCCAAAACCGTGAGTTATGCATGATACTTCACTTTTTGATTATTTTGACAATTTTGGCCCTCTGATGCAATTTTATTAGTTTTAAACAACCTTGAAATGTTTTAAACCTTTTCTTTGCATAATAAGTTGTATCAAGTGTCATGTTCCACAAATATCATCATGTTTTAGCATATTTTCGAGTTCATGAAGTCTATAACACATAATCACATTTAGATCATGAAAAACACACATAATCATGCATATACACATAGATCTACACAAAACAACTTGTATTCTCCCCCAAAACATAGTAAAAACCCAAAATAAGGGGTATGAACTCACATTGGTTTATGATTTCGGTTGTGGTGAAGAAAATGGAGATATCTCGGCCCTAGTAAGTTTTCTTGAGTAGATCTCGAACTTATGAGGTTTCTAAGGAATGTGGATCATGAAATGATGTGTTAAGAGAAGTAAGTTCATCATGAACATGAAGTTAAACACTTTGATGAGAAGTATCTTACCAAGATGAAAGGATTTTTGGTGACAACCTCTTGAAAGACACACTAACCCACAAATTTTAGAAGGAGAAGTGGTAGAATTTCCCTTGTGTTATTTGGGAGGTATGGGAGGAAATGAAGAATGTGATTTAAGTTTGAAGTGAAAAATGGTGGTGGGGAAAGTCTTATGGCCGAGAATAGAAGAAGAGGGATAGAGAGTGATAAGACTTTGCCTAGAGGTATGAGACTTCATTGTTATATGGAGGGTATTATGCATGGATATTCACCATGCAATGGTGAGGTGTCTCCCTTAGAATTTTTCCCATATTATCTCTTTTTTTACATGTGTATATATATACACTCAAATCTGAGAATGAGAGGAGAGAAGAAAAAAAAGTTTGGGCCATTACTGAGCATATTCGAAATTATAAGGCTCATGATAGGAGTTTTCGGCCCATTGGACCTATATAAGGGTTTATGGCCCAAAATCGATAAGGAAAGGGGTTTACGGCCCAATAATGTTCAAGAGAGTTGTTCACGGTCCATAAAGGCCCATGAGAATTAAGTGAGTCATTTGAGGTCCAATAAGGCCCATAAAAGTCTTATGGCCCAAAATGTTATAGTTTAATGAATGTGGGTCCAATTAAAGCCCAAATAGGGTTCCTTGGCCCAACATACCCATTTGAAAGTTTATTGGCCTAATAAAAGGATCTTGATCCATTCTGAGTTTGAACCAGGATATTAGGGTTTTCAAACCCACAGTTGAGTATATGAGATGTATTGAATTAGGTTTCAAACTTCACGAGTGAGTTTTGGTACAAATAGTTGTTTTTGGAATGAGCATTAGTACATAACATCGACTTATATTACAAGTTACACAAAAGTTGAGTACATGAGGACAGAATTTCCTAGCCAAAATTCTAGTTGTGACAACAATACACAAACTTTAAAAGATAAAACATTTTTTTGCAGACTATAGACGTTTAGTCGACAGCTTCTCCTATAGATATACGTATGTTTCAGACGTTACCTCTTCAAAAAAATAACAACACCTAAGACATATTGTAACTAAAACATATGCAACCCAAAAGAAAACCAACCCATATGTAAATATAGATAGTTCTAGAACATAAATAAAAACCATATATCCATTTTGAATCTAAATTATAATAAGAAATCACATGAAATCGAATAAAACTAGCAAGTTGAATGGTTCACACTAAACTTGCATATCAAAAAATCTCAAGCATTTGCAATCAGATCTTTGTTTTCCATTGATCAAATGGTTGCTTCAGTAGCTCACCAATGCCTCTGATTGACCGGATAAAGTGTCTGGAAGTTCCAAAGATGTTTATTCTTAGGTAACACAATCACATATATAACCATTCTTCAAAAAAGGTTATGAAAATGGAATCTAAGCAACAATCATTTTCTAGTTTAGAGAAAATCAAAACTCAAGCAGGTTTAAATGAAGTTATTGTAAATGTTACATGTCCTTTAGATACCTACCATGTATCTAAAGAAAACCAAAGACAAGAGTGATAGAATTAAAGATGACTACATGAAATGACATGGTGTTCCATACCATCGTTGTCAAATCTCAAGGCCATAAACAATCAACCAGATGTTGGATATGTAGATGGGGGAGGGGGATGGCAGTAACGATGGAGATGTTTGGTAGTGCACAAAAATTTCGTTTGTAACATCCCAAGGTTTTGTCATTTATAGTCCCTGGGGATTGAAGGGTGAAGCCGTGAAAGTCTAAGGGCTAAATTGCAATTATTGGGATCAGGAGGAGTACGCTGCGCGTACATAAGGGTACGCTGAGCATACCAGGTGTGCCCTAGTATGCTGGGCGTACACTTGGGTATGCTGGGCGTACTCATGGCAGAAGGAAACCCTAATATTTAGGGTTTGGGGACTATATAAGCAACATTATGAGCACAAGACCCTCCCTTACCCCAGCCTCCACTGCTTAGAGTCGTTTTCCCCAAACCCTAGCCATTTACTTGAGTTTTGGAGCTTTTTGAGTGTTCTTAAGTGTTTTAAGAAGAAGGTGTTGCATCAAGGAGTTGGAGAAGAAGATCAAGCTTGTAGATCTAAAGTTGGTTTGTGCCCTAGAAGCTCCAGAAGGTAAAAAGCTTGGAACTTTATACTTGTATGAGATAGATCTAGTCATTTTAGCTTTATGGAAGCATTCTTGTCCCAAAAGTCCCAAAATGGTGCATGTTATGATTTGGACGAAATGAGTTGTCCTTTCAGACCTTAGAAGAGGTCCTAACTGATAAAAATGGTGTCTCAATAGCTAGATTTGTCTCATGCATTAAGTAGGAAGGTCTTAATGGATTAATACCATGTGTTAAGAACTTTCTAGACGTCCAAAGTGATAAAGTTCGAGACTTTATAGTTCTATGGCACATTTGGTCGATGGATCTAGAGTTTGGGCTTAAGTGCTTTAGCCATTAAGCACTTATTAGGGTTTTGGTGAAACCCCGCGTACACCCAGCGTAAATCCAGTACGCCCAGCATACTGGGTCAACCATCCCGATGGTGGTCAACATTAGGACGAGTACGCCCCACGTACCAGAGGAGTACGCCCCACGTACGTCCTCTGTTGGGCCTTTGGCAATTGGGTTTTGGGTTTTGGCCCGTGTATGGACTAGTTGGATTTGGGCCTTTGCTGGACTTTATGAATGTTATGTTTTGGGCCAGGTTTTGATGATGGATCTTGGAATTTGGCCCAATTAGGGAGTTGGACCCAATTTGGTAAATTGGGCCAATAAGGGCTTTCAAGGTTATGGAATTGGCATTGGGCCTTGGCCCAATAAAGAGAATGATCATGATGGATTGTGTGGAACCTCCTTAGTCAAGATTGTTATGTTGTGTAATGACTTGGTATTTATTATGTGATAGTTCGGGATTTCTGGTGAGATAGCGGTTCGGGAGTTCGGTTCTTCAGTTCAGATCGGCATGGCTAGGTGAGTTATCCTCACTGTACTCAAGGGTCTAAGGCACCAAGGCCGGCCCTTTGATTTTGATTTGTTATTTGGGCTTATTGCTGTTGTGACATGTTAGATTGGTATCCTGGTAGATAGGATGGTTATATGCTGGTAATGATCTGTTAGATCGGTATCCTGGTAGATAGGATGGTTATATACTGTTGTGACATGTTAGATCGGTATCCTGGTAGATAGGATGGTTATATGTTGGTATGATCTGTTAGATCGGTATCCTGGTAGATAGGATGGTTATAGGTATGTCGAAAAAACCCAAAACCCGTTCTACCCACCCGACCCATTTCGAATTCGGGTAGAATGGGTCGGGTAGAACGGGTAACGGGTATGAACATTCGGGTAATAGGTTAACCCGATAATAATATAGGTCGGGTTTTAGGTATGAATATTTATTTTCGGGTATACCCGAATTCGTTTTTAAATAATACCAAATATACAATACAGTCACGTACGCACACTTCAAATAAAACAAAACCCTTTGTTTCCTTCTTATTAACGACGGCTCGACAGTCGACGCAAACTTGCAAAGGGAATATGACGCTGAAGCTGAAGTCTTGAACCGTCATCACAATTCTCAGTTTCTCTCTATCGCACGTAATGGAATTAAAAAAGTACATAACATATTATAATGATATGTATTGTTATTATAGATATACTTGTTAATTGTATGGAGTATTTTCCTACCCAATTCTTTATTAAACCAACCAACATGTAAAAAAAAATATAAATAAGTGTCATTTAAGAAATTTTCGGGTATACCCGATAATTACCCGACCCGACCTCAAACTCGAGTACCCAAAACCCGAAAACCCAAATTACAATATAGGTCGGGTATTGGGTATTATTTTCTTAAGGAAATACTCGTTCTACCCGAAACCCGAAAAATTTACCCGTTCGACACCCCTAAATGGTTATATGTTGTTGTGATTTGTTAGATCGATATCTTGGTAGATAGGATGGTTATATGCTAGTATGATTTGTTAGATCGGTATCCTGGTAGATCGGATATGGTTATGCTTAGTGACCTATAGTTTGGCTTGACTGTCTGTATGCTGGTAGGAGATTACCTGTTATATGTGCACATGATTGTTTGGTAGTTGAGGGTATTCCATCCCGAGGATGATAGGACCCTAGTATGTTGTCTTTATAGACTGTTATATGATTATCTAATATAGGTGCACATGTTTGATTAGTTATGTTGGCATTCCAACACGATTTTTGAGGGCCTGGGGTATTCCAACCTGATGGTCGATTGGACCCATAGTATGTTGACATTCCAACCCGATGGTTGAGGGCCTGGGGTATTCCATCCCGATGGATTATTGGACCTATAGTATCTGATATATATGTATTGTGTGTGGGCATTCCAACCCGATGGTTATGGGCCGAGAGTATTCCATCCCGAGGATGATTGGACTCGTAGTATGTAGGCATTCCAACCTGATGGTTGAGGGTCTGGGGTATTCCATCCGGATGGATGATTGTGTTGGATTAATGTCTAAGTCCATAACTATATTTGGTATGTACTTGACCCGACCCGGCATGGTCCATTTGGGTTGCACTTCACCGGCACAATTTATATGGATAGTCTTTTGAGAATAGTATATTTATGATTTATATTAATATATTATAAGTTCTAATATATTAATATGGAATCATATTATTTAATTAGTATTAATCAAGAATTAATTTAGAATTAATTAAGTTATCAAAAAGAACTAATTAAATATGGACTCTTATATATATGGAATGGGCCAAGTTCATTTAGGTTGGGCTAAGCTTTCATGGATGGTCCATGGAGCTTTTAACCCATGGATCCTATGTAAATGAAAGGTCATGGGTATTAGGGTTTACATGGATGTAACCCTAATCCTCCATAATATATAAAGGGGTCCTTGGCTCACAAAATTGGAACAAGTGTGTGAAAATAAGAGTGGGCCGATTTTAGCGTGCATACATATTCTCTCAAGTTCTTCCAAGGTGTTTTGGTGATCTGTGATTCCATTTGAGGCTTCTACACTATTGTGGCTAAGCTCTTAAAGCTTGAAGACATCAAGCTACATCAAAAGGTATTTCATCTAACTAGAACTTTGTAGTATAGGTGCTTCATAATATGCTAGTTAGGATGAAACCTTGGAATAGTTAATATTTGCATGTATAATAGAGAAAACATAGATCCAAGGTGGAGGGTCTATAAGGGGGGTATATTATATGGTTTATGTCAAGTGCATGCTAGTATATTATATGGTTTATGTCAAATGCATGCTAGTTATAGGTTTAATGCCTTGGAAACCATTTACATGTATAATAGAGAAAACATAGATCCAAGGTATTTAGGGTTGTATGTGCACCATAGGATGTTGTGGTATACTAAAACCCAACATTCTTATCCATGTGAATCGTCAAAACCATATTCACAAGACAAGGATAATGACAAATCCAAACTCATATGGACTGAACTTATGCAATCTTAACTTCTTGCCACCTGGCAGTACAGAGCCTGCCATTGCTTCCAAGTTGTTATGCAACCAATTGAGAACTTTCAGAACTCCTATGCAAAGCCAACTTTAACTGGAATGGGCACACAATATGTCAACACGATAGGTTATAAACCTCAAGTCGTGTGCTAGTGAAGAACCTCAGGTTTTATTCTTGATTAGTTCTTGAAATTCTTTTTAGGATCTTTAAGACTCCCACTATCCTCTTGACATATAAGACTATCTTGCCAAATATTCAAGAGATAGTGCGGATTCTTTATCAAGACAAACACTTCACACAATTGGCCTTAATTGGTCTTTGTTTTATCCAAAACATCACAACTTACCAATTTCAAATGTACAAGAGTAGGACACTTTTACTCTTACATTTGACAAGTGTTTTAAACCTTTCTTTAAGATATGTCACTCAAGTTACAATCTTGGAGTATGAATCTAAGAATTGTTTTGGAACGAAGTATGACTCATCTTCCTGATCTAACCATTTCAACAATTCATGACTCCTCTTCTTAGTCATAAGAATGCACTAAGATGACCTTTAGAGGACTAATTGTGATATGACTTCTAAATCATTAAGATGATCACAAACATGATACTAAAGTACTCTCCCATCTTTTCAGATTTGAGAAACTTTTATCTTTCTGCCTAATTTGATTCTTCCCATTCGTTCTGCCATACATTGAGACTTTTCCAATGTTTCAGAATTATACTTAAACTTGTAAGTATAACCATATTTACTAAACTTTAGTAAATCAAATAGTCTTAACGAGCTTTGTGGTGGACATGACCAGTGCACAAGAATGTGTACTCGATCCCTTTAGTCCTTCACTTGACTCACACATCCATGTGAACAAGTAATTAGTCTTGATTTTCCAATGCTTGAAAGTTCTCATTCATCATACTATTCAACTTGCATGATTCCAAGTTGCGGTCCAATTGAAACTTGGGTGATGAGGAACTTTCCTGATTTGGTAAATTTAGACACTACCACAAATGAAAGAATCAAATCCATTTTCCAATATTGCTGTCAGTGGAATCATATAAGCAACAATTTTCCACAAATGCCATTGTAAGGATACTTCAAATAAATAAAATTAAACAATTTTCTTTTATTTTAAAACTTTGCGGAAAAACTTATCCTTACAATCCACATGGAAAATTGTTGTTATCTATTCCTTAGCAATATATCATAACTTCTTAAGCAACTGCTCAAAATTCTGATGCGATCGAAATCCACCTTCGCGATCAGAATCAGCATATACTTCCTTTAAGATTTCTCTCTATTCTTTGATTCTTAAAACATCAACATGTGACCCAGTCACATCATGTAATGAGGATCTCAGAATAGAACTTAACAAAGTTAGATAATGGGCTCTACCTGATGTAGAGTCAAACTTATTGACTTTATCATCCTTAGGTAAATTTGGCAGCTTTGCAATCAACGCCCCTTCCTTTGGCAAAATAAACATATGGACCCTTTGGTAATGGGACTATCTCAGACTTAGCCTTTCTCTTTACCATTTGGTCAACCGGGTTGACTATGGCCAATCCCTTTCCATTAGGAAGAGAATGCTTTTTCTGGATTTCCAGTGTCACCATTGTCACTGTCCATAAATTTTTTTGGAAGTTGATCTTCTAATCAAATTTGCTTTACTATCGTTCCAAATCATTGCTGATTCAGCAGCACCAAGCAAATAGATATGATCATTAAGGTTCATGTCATAGTCTGTTTCATAGTAGTCCCAAAGGAACTCACTATGTGACTTAAAAAGTGATTGAACATCCAACTTTCTCAAGACTTTGACACCCAACTCTCCCGGCTTGTCAATATGTGACTTCATCTCTAAGATGTGATCACACATAGACCTTGCTTGCCATTAGGGCTTGAGTGACCTTGAACTTGTGGGTTAGGGAGAATAATTGGAGGAGGTGGAGGAAGAGAAGTATGACTTCCATGAGCCAAACTCGGGAAGTCATATTCATTAGGAAAGCTTGGTTTGGGAAGATCATTGTTGTCTAAACCAGACATCAACAATGGGAGAAATTCACGTAAAGTTGATTTAAGTCCTTAATATAACACCCAATATGATATATTAAGGCTAGGACCCAACAAACTATTTTATAACTTGGAAGAGGGATGCCGTAATCCAAGCTATAAAATATTTGAAGGTAGGTGAATGACGATTCACCAATTTCCACCAAGATAAACGAAATGTATTATTAGGTTTTAATTGGTTTTGAAACTCCTAGATTCTTTTTAGATTCATTGAAATTTTCAATGGCATGTTTCAATCTCGAGTGTGCCCTTCAGGTTTTGTGACTGGGATGCCGAGGATCACAAAACAAGGTGTGAAGTAACCATGCAAATATACATGGTACCCTTAATATTTACCCCTCAATCGATGTGACGATTAACCACACACGCTCCAACGATACTATGATAAACATTAAGTTACCCTTTGCCTACCTTGTTAAGTCCAGGTTAGTGTGCCGGCTAACCACATACGCTCCACTAACAGCTTAAACAAAGTGCAAAGTGTAATTTCATGGATTAGCACCTTATTCACATTTTCCTAAGTAACTAAGATTGGGAATTTATAAGTGTTTAGTTACTTAGTATTTATCATTATACTTATAATGAAGGGAGAATTATAGTCCTTGTCCTACCTGTTCGGCTAACGACCCTCCACCGGTCAAGGAAGCGGTGAGTGAGAGTGGACACGCATTAAACTGCCATTTTATAGGCAGTAAACTTATACCCCCCTTATAGACTGGCTTCGTAAATGAGGCCTACTAATGGTAAGACGACTTTATCTTATACATATCTATATAATTAAAATTATAATAATAGTATAAGGGTTGAATTTTAAACTTTTAAAATTCTAAGGTCTAGTTTGGAATTAAAGTATACATGGGGGGTAACTTTACAAATTCCAAAACTTGAGGACAAGTTTTGAAACCTTTCAAAACTCTTGGATTTTTCATAACTTATGAGTTTAATTAAGGTTTAATGAAAAAAAAATCAAGTTCCATAACTTGAGGACAAGTTATGGAAGACATTAAATCATTTAATGATGACATTAAAAATAGTGACTCTTCTATTTTCATAACCTATGAGACTTAATGACACTTTAAAAAGAAAAACTCTTCACTTTCCATAACTTGAGGACAAGTTATGGAGTTCATAAAAACCATTAAGATCAAATATTCCAATTAACACAATAATCAAATAATTTTTCTATGATCTAGATTAAACTCATAAGTAAAGATAATTCACATCAAATAATTTTTCTATGATCTAGATTAAGCTCATTTGAATCACTTCATGGATTTTATCACGAGTGATCATGAGACGATAATATCTTATATTCTTAAAACCTAGAGATATGAGTTGTTACTATGAGTTGGTTATATATTGATTGCACGAAAACGCATTGGTAACTCGATGTTATAAAACGTGCCTTTGTGTATGATTCAACAAGTAGTAGAACAAGCCATATGAGTCGAAGTTTATCCATTCCTTTTACCTTCGGGATAAAAGCGATATATGTGGGCCCCTCGATGATTTAGCGATGACACATGTGAGTGCTTGGCCAAGCCAGGACTGATTTGATTTGTTCAATCAGTCAGTCATCATAAATCGAAAATCGGGAAACAACAAATGGACAGAGAGAATGATTATAATCCATGTCTCAGTCCATATGATATCTAGAATGGAGGAATATATGATCCCTTATCTAATGGACAAGTCATTGACAAGGTCAGAGTTCGACAACGACTTTAAGAGCTACGATTGCCAGTTAGGTTTTAAAGTCATACTCAATAATAGTTTTAGACTTATCCAAGTGGGAGACTGTTGGATTAATGTCTAAGTCCATAACTATATTTGGTATGTACTTGACCCGACCCGGCATGGTCCATTTGGGTTGCACTTCACCGGCACAATTTATATGGATAGTCTTTTGAGAATAGTATATTTATGATTTATATTAATATATTATAAGTTCTAATATATTAATATGGAATCATATTATTTAATTAGTATTGATCAAGAATTAATTTAGAATTAATTAAGTTATCAAAAAGAACTAATTAAATATGGACTCTTATATATATGGAATGGGCCAAGTTCATTTAGGTTGGGCTAAGCTTTCATGGATGGTCCATGGAGCTTTTAACCCATGGATCCTATGTAAATGAAAGGTCATGGGTATTAGGGTTTACATGGATGTAACCCTAATCCTCCATAATATATAAAGGGGTCCTTGGCTCACAAAATTGGAACAAGTGTGTGAAAATAAGAGTGGGCCGATTTTAGCGTGCATACATATTCTCTCAAGTTCTTCCAAGGTGTTTTGGTGATCTGTGATTCCATTTGAGGCTTCCACACTATTGTGGCTAAGCTCTTAAAGCTTGAAGACATCAAGCTACATCAAAAGGTATGTCATCTAACTAGAACTTTGTAGTATAGGTGCTTCATAATATGCTAGTTAGGATGAAACCTTGGAATAGTTAATATTTGCATGTATAATAGAGAAAACATAGATCCAAGGTTTATAGGGTTGCATGTACACCATAGGAGTGTTAGAATGCTCAAAACCCAACAGATTGGATCCATAGTATGTTGTTTGTTATTGTATGTGTATTGTTGTGTATGGGTATTTTGGGGGTAACTCACTAAGCCTTCGAGCTTACAGTTTCAGTTCATTGTTTCAATTTCAGCGGATGACCGCGGGAAGGCGAAGGCGTGACCGTACACTTCCTCGATTCATGATTATGATTTCTGGGAACTCTGATGTTTAAACTATTTTGAAAACAAATTGTAATAACTGAAGGGTTTTAAATGATTTAAAAAGCTTTAAATTGGCTCGAATTTTATGGATGTTACAAGTTGGTATCAGAGCCTTGGTTTAAGTGAATTGGAGGAACACCCATGTGAATCCAGCCTCAAACTAAGGAAAAAGATTTTCAAAATGATTTTTAAATGGTTTTCAAAATAAGTAAAAGAGGATGCGAAGTGTACGATCAGCCGAAGCCAGTAAGTAGACCCCAAAATACCATACAGTTATTTGCTTATATGATATGTTAGAGCAGCATGCTAGTACTAGGCTAGGGATCTTCAGGAATTGCATGATATAATTGCCTGATTTCATGATGCCTGATAGCCTAGAGTTTTCCTTATATGAAATTGACATCATTACTGTAGTTGCTTGGTGTATGCATCACGACCGTACATAATTAAGATCTTATAGCCTGAGAATGTTTGGTTTGGCCATATGTTCTGTTCTTGTTGATTAGGGGCTTAGGGTAGGATCAGACATTCGAAAGTCTATAGGGTCCAGTGTTATGTATGGCTAGCACACACTAGTCCTGTAGGGTTGGTGGAAGTTTCAAGGATGGGTGGGTTGTGTGAGGCCGAGAGGCCAGTTTCGAGATATTTAGCATTCCTCTAGGAGTGAGGATTGAGCGGTCGCTATGTTTATGTATAGTGTTAGGGCGTTGTGATGATACTTGAGAAAAATATGAGTAGGTGTAGAAGGTAGTATGGGCCCGTACTACTGAAAGCACAGGACCCATACGCGTAGCAAGGAAGTCATAACCCCTAGGGGTGGGTTGGGAGTTGGTCCCCTGCCATTATATGGAGTATCAAATATCTTTCCGGTGTCTTACCAGAATGGTGGTTACGAGACGTCTTGAGAGCGAATCCCGGTTAGGACCGGGAGCTGGCAGCTAGGAGAGGCATTGTCAGAGGACCATGTCAGTGAGATCATCCAGAGTATGTTGAGCAGAGGACATATTCTAGGACATATTCTGATGAGCAGAGGACTGCAGTTAATTGAGATCATGGAGATATTATGTACTCGTTGCATTCCGCGGGTTGATCGGAAGGGGTTGGCACATGAGTTTCTAGATTTGAGGCTCGGGAGTTTGCTCGAGGCCGGAATGTGAGTCGTAGGGACTCCGAAAAGGAGTGATGATTATGTTCAACTGGGATTTTGCAGCTAGAAGTGGAATGGTTAACTGATGGTTTAGACTGTCGTTTTGTAGGGCAAGGATTGTGCCCCTTTCAGTTTTTCGAGCTCAAAGGAGTGAGCAGGCTTGTGACCCCAGGATCAGGTTGTATTCCAGCTTGGGGTCAGTTGGTTACAGGGATTGGCGACATTATTTTAGCGCCGGTGAGCGCAGGTGGGTCAATGTGGCATAAGTATTTAGTGAGGTTCGGTTTGCCTTGGATCTCTTGTATTTAGGCGGTAAGGATTTATTGTGCGGCCAATTTCACTTTTGGGATCGTAGACTATGTTTCGGGAGTAGTTTGCAGCCCAGTTTAAGGCAGAGGTTGCTTCAGCTACTGTAGTTCAGCTGTAGACGTTTGAGCGGGTGAGTGAGTCAGGGTGTGAAACCTGAATGAAATGATTTTTAGAGCCTGAGGCGGGAGACTTGTTTGGAGCACCTTTGGAAAAGGGGTATTGTGTGGGAGTTCTGTGGACAGGGTTCCACAAGATGGTTTTTCACCATTGTCAAGAATCAGTGGTTTTAGTAACCGTTATCGATTGGCGGATGAAGGCGCCAAAGGAAGTGGCTCGTTGCTAGGTATTAGTTGGAGTATCTATCTTTTGGTCCTCAAGATTTGATTGTGGAATCATTCAAGCATTAGTGATTGTCGGTTTCTCTGGGATTCAGGAAGTGTTCATCTGGTTCTTAAAGTGTGTGATAAATTGGGATTGGCTAGTAATGGAGAACTAGTTAGAAAGAGTTGGTTGTCATCGGATTGATCGTTTGGAAGAGATAAGGATTGGGAATCCTCCAATTTTCATGTATTTTGGAGGCTTAGTCAAATCTAAGTGGGGGAGAGTTACCCCGGGATGCAGAAGCGGGAGAGGTTTTGAAACAGGATATGTTACACAACCCGACAGGGAGAATGGAGGCCCCAGTGGCTGCTTGGTTTGAGGGTTGTGTTGGTTGGGGGTTCGGTAACCCCCCCCCCCAACATAAGAAACACGTCTTCTTGGTGATTGATAGCAGAAGTTGGGGAACCAGGTTGGAGTTCTAGTCATGAATTGAGTTCAGTTCGAGTATTTGGTCGAAGGTTTGCTAGACCCATAGGGTTTTTGGAATGATAGATTGAGGGTTTGGTTAGCTGCCAAGGCTCAACTGTACTTTCAGCACGGGTGTGCGGGTTATTTAGCGTATGTGATAGACACGCGGGTCATGGTACAGACCACGGATCTCTGAGAGGGGGGGGGCGATCGACATGAGGCCTAGGGTTAGACCGGGGTTAGAGTCCACAGAATGGATCAGGAGTTCGGAACCCCAAGTGGGTGAGAACAGTCTGCATGGGAAGGATCACCAGGAGGGGTGGTCCAGGGAGATGCTCAACAGTTTAGAGCGGTCCAGATAGACTGAAGGCCTGGTGAGGTGGTCCAGTCATGCTGAAGACTCTGTATGTGTTTGTAGATCTATGTACGGGTATTGAGTATGCTGCTATGCTATAGTAATCAGTAGGTATGTCCCCAAGTATTGAACATGCTGATGGAGTATGCTGAAGACTTTATATGGGCTTTGTTAGTTATATGATCAGGTTCTGAGTATATATGTGTTATGGGGTAGCAACTTGTTCTGCAAGTGGATAGTGTAGGGTGAGGTTTCAGCACTGTGACACTTGTTGGAGTTGTGAAGGACATTGATTAGGCCTTATTGGGTAATGGAGGAAGTGAGTACCTCCAGGATGGAGTGCTGGACATCTGAAGTGACGACAGTGGTGTCGATAGGTTATCGGGAGCATTCCAGTCATGAGTTGAGGGCCGGAGAGGGCATACCAGACTCATGTTGTGGGCTCAGAGGCAATCCAGACCTATGCTGAGGACCATGTAAGGGTACTCCAGTCATTGGCTGTGGGTATAGAGATTGTGTTGGTTATGTCTCTGGTAGGAGCGCGTTCGGATTGGATGTATTGTTGAGATTCGGGGGAAGTTGCACTCGGTTGTGACGAATCAAAGGATGGTGGATGAGACGCAAGGATAGATCCTTGGATCTCAAGTGATGAGTAGACCCGAGTTATGTTCACAGAGGTATTCCAATCTAGGGTATTCCATCCTGAGGATGACCGGAACCTATGATTGATTGGACCTGATACGTTTGGTATTCTAACCCGAGGGTTGATTGGGCCAAACATGTGTGGGGATACGAGGGTATTCCATCCTAGGGATGACTGGACCCGTCATAGGCATGCCTGGTATTCTAGCCCGAGTCTGTTTGGGCCAGGCATGAGTGTTCGAGTTTATTAGTGGATTGATTTTGTATGATATTTTTGGGAGCTGAATGACGCATTATCCTATCAGCACAAAGGGGTTCGCTTCAGGAAGGGGGAAAGTTGGGTTTCTGGTACTTTGGATCATCAGGATTTTGTCAGGTTGGCAAAGTGGCATGTAGGATAGACCTTTTGAAAAGGTTCGGTTGGATTCACATCGCTTTTCACATTTGGCAGCTGCAAAGGCGCATATTGGACGAGTAGGCGGTTGTATCGATGAGTGATGCTCAGGTCGGAGAGCCCTAGAACTATGTAGGGAAACCAGTGGCAGCATCGTAAAGGATCTGAGTAGACTTGGGAGCCAGAGTCCAAGATGCGGAAGCATTATCGTGAATGGTTCGCCGCAGCAGGCTTCGGGGACGAAGCCTAGTTTAAGTGGGGGAGAATTGTAACATCCCAAGGTTTTGTCATTTATAGTCCCTGGGGATTGAAGGGTGAAGCCATGAAAGTCTAAGGGCTAAATTGCAATTATTGGGATAAGGAGGAGTACACTGCGTGTACATAAGGGTACGTAGAGCGTACCAGGCGCGCCCTAGTACGCTGGGAGTACACTTGTGTACGCTGGGCGTACTCATGGCAGAAGGAAACCCTAATATTTAGGGTTTGGGGACTATATAAGCAATATTATGAGCATAAGACCCTCCCTTACCCTAGCCTCCACTACTTAGAGTCGTTTTCCCCAAACCCTAGCCATTTCCTTGAGTGTTGGAGATTTTTGAGTGTTCTTGAGTGGTTTAAGAAGAAGGTGTTGCATCAAGGAGTTGGAGAAGAAGATCAAGCTAGTAGATCTGAAGTTGGTTTGTGCCCTAGCAGCTCCAGAAGGTAAAAATCTTGGAACTTTATACTTGTATGATATAGATCTAGTCATTTTAGCTTTATGGAAGCATTCTTTTCCCAAAAGTCCCAAAATGGTGCATGTTATGATTTGGACGAAATGAGTTGTCCTTTCAGACCTTAGAAGAGGTCCTAAGTGATAAAAATGGTGTCTCAATAGCTAGATTTGTCTCATGCATGAAGTAGGAAGGTCTTAATGGATTAAGACCATGTGTTAAGAACTTTCTGGATGTCCAAAGTGATAAAGTTCGAGACTTTATAGTCCTATGCACATTTGGTTGATGGATCTGGAGTTTGGGTTTAAGTGCTTAAGCCATTAAGCACTTATTATGGTTTTGGTGAAACCCCGCGTACACCCAGCGTAAATCCAGTACGCCCAACGTACTGGGTCAACCACCCCGATGGTGTTCAACATCAGGACGAGTACGCCCCGTGTACCAGAGGAGTATGCCCCGCGTACGTCCTCTGTTGGGCCTTTGGCAATTGGGCTTCGGGTTTTGGGTCGTGTATGGACTAGTTCGATTTGGGCCTTTCTTGGACTTTATGAATATTATGTTTTGGGCCAAGTTTTGATGATGGATCTTGGAATTTGGCCCAATTAGGGAGTTGGGCCCAATTTGGTAAATTAGGCCAATAATGGGCTTTGCATAAGGGCTTTCAAGGTTATGGAATTGGCATTGGGCATTGGCCCAATAAAGAGAATGGACATGATGGATTATGTGGACCCCCTTAGTCAAAATTGTTATGTTGTGTAATGACTTGGTATTTATTATGTGATAGTTCAGGATATCCGGTGAGATAGCGGTTCAGGAGTTCGGTTCTTCAGTTCAGATCGGCATTGCGAGGTGAGTTATCCTCATTGTACTCAAGGGTCTAAGGCACCAAGGCCGGCCCTTTGATTTTGATTTGTTATTTGGGGTTGTTGCTGTTGTGACATGTTAGATCGGTATCCTGGTAGATAGGATGGTTATATGTTGGTATGATCTGTTAGATCGGTATCCTGGTAGATGGGGTGGTTATATGCTGTTGTGACATGTTAGATCGGTATCCTGGTAGATAGGATGGTTATATGCTGGTATGATCTGTTAGATCGGTATCCAGGTAGATAGGATGGTTATATGTTGTTGTGATTTGTTAGATCGGTATCCTAGTAGATAGGATGGTTATATGCTAGTATGATCTGTTAGATCGGTATCCTGGTAGATCGGATATGGTTATGCTTAGTGACCTATAGTTTAGCCTGAATGTTTGTATGCTGGTAGGAGATTATCTGTTATATGTACACATGATTGATTGGTAGTTGAGGGTATTTCATCTCGAGGATGATAGGACCCTAGTATGTTGTATTTATAGACTGTTATATGATTATCTGATATAGGTACACATGTTTGTTTAGTTATGTTGGCATTCCAACCCGATGGTTGAGGGCCTGGGGTATTCCAACCCGATGGTTGATTGGACCCATAGTATGTTGGCATTCCAACCCGATGGTTGAGGGTCTGGGGTATTCCATCCCGATGGATGATTGGACCCATAGTATCTGATATATATATATATATATATATATATATATATATATATATATATATATATATATATATATATGTATTGTGTGTGGGCATTCCAACCTGTCACACCCCCAAACCAGAACGGCAGAAACGTTCGGGAGCGGAGGACGTCATGCTCAGTATCATAACCATAGTGAAGAAAGTAAAACACAACCATCATAGATATAATTTAAAAGGTTACATTGTTTCCAAAATACATGCTTCCAAAAATACATGTATTCCAATTAAATTACATATGATGAAAAAATGCAGCAAAAGAATCTACGCCTTAGCGTCTTGACTTCAAAAATCTTGCGGTTACCTGTATTACTGATTACCTGAGAATACAAGTTGTTTTGAAAAGAGAGTATCAGCATAAAGCTGGTGAGTCCATAAGCATTTTTGAAAATGAATGTTGTTTCCTTAAAGTTTGTTACAAGTTTGTTTCCAGAAAATCCAATATTTTCTTATAAGGTTTGTTGTAGTCTTAACTGAAACAAGGCTTAGTATGTGTAAGTAAATCGTCATACTTATGTGTGTGTTTCATATTTAAATAAAACTCCTTTGTATAAAGCCTTAGAATTTCCGTGAACTGTATGTTTTGTTAATATTCCATGTGAGATGTTATTATCATACTAAAGACTAGATGGCTTCGTATGCGACGTTCTTCAGGCGTCGGAATGTTATGACACTTGTCACCCCAGACCTGTCGGTCTAGCTTGTTGCAAGCAGCTTAGGTGCAGGTTTGTCGGGCCCAGTATAGATCTATACATAACTATCACGTTCTCCCTCCGGGATATTCCGATTATAACTAAAGGACTTTTCTGTGGTACTTAGAGTACCCTGAATGAGAATGTCTCACAAATATTCATTAACGAGTTCACATAGTGTGTAGTGAAAAATTCGTTTTGTAAATCGATAATGTTACCGCTTTCTTTGTTAAATGAAGTGTTCAAAACTATACCTATTATAGTTTATCAAAAGTGTTGTATGATGGTATGAAACCTTGTTATGCATGTATATGTATTTCAAATAAATGACGTTGGAAATACTAAGTGTAAATCTTACACACCTTGCTCAACATGTTACAAGGTGTGAATAACTCTTAAATATGTATTTGGCAGTTTTACCCTTAACTGTCACTGTTTTTTAGTAATTGTAGAAAAATCATCGTAAGTCGAAAACTGAATCTGCAAACTCTGTATATTTGGAAAAAGTGTCTAATGTGTTCATAAATTTTCCCATAATTTTTGGTGGTCTCAAACCAGTGTGAAAATGTTCATTTTCACAACTGGTCCGATTTTGTTGCTGCAGTGATAGACAATTTTGTAAAAATCACCATAAATTGTAGAAAAATCGTATGGAGATGTGAAAGTAGTCATTTTAAAGGTATAAACCTGAACTATTTTCATATTAAACAGTTTTGAAAAATATTAAGTTTAAGTTAGGTAAAACAGTTCGTGAACAGGTCACAACTTTTCTGTTGTAATCTGTCAAGTTAAGTTTTGAATATGTTTTGGTGCTTTAGCTTGTATTCCCCCCTGAAAACGGAAGAAAACTAGAAAATGTAGGGGTGTGAACTCACCTTGAGTGATGACTTGAAGAGTGGAAGGTTGAAGTTAAGGAATATCAAGTCAAGAGCACTTGATGAACACGTGAAGACTTGGATGATCCTAAGAACGATTTTTGGTGTTAAGATATGAGTCAATGATCCAAGAGTGTTATGAAATTATGGAATAACATTTGAGTTTAGATGGAATACTTACCAAAAAGTGTAGTAGCAACTCAAGAACACTTGCACAAGGTGGTGGGAAGTAGAGAGAAAGAAGCTTTCTTGAGGTGGTATGAGAAGTGTGTATGTTTGAAATGAGCAAGTAAATCAAGAAATCCTCCAGGGATTTCTTTATATAGAAGGTTGCTTGAGCAACTTGTGAGTTTGAAGTGATGTGTGCCTTGGTTTGTGTGATTTTGATAAGGTGGCAAATGAGAGGATGACATATGGAGGGTAAGTGGGCACACTTGACTCACTTGATAATCTAAGCTATTTTAATTAATAAATCCTTGAAAAATAATTAAAATAAGAGTTCTGGGGGTTAAAAATGATAAAAATATGAATTTGGTGAAAAAATCTCGTCAAAAACGGGCTTAGGAAGCGAAAGTAGTCGAAAACCGGGCAATATGGACCGAACCTGCGAGGTTCGGCTCTAAGAGAGTGAGAACCGAGAGAAGGGAAGGAGGAACCGAGAGGGAAGGAGAAGGACCGAAGATGTGAAGGGAGGGACCGAAGGTGCGAAGGCTTGGTCCGAAGTGGGTAGGTTCGCTTCTGACATGTTCGGCTTCGAGGGGGTTTGGTCCTATTAGAAGGGTTCGGCCCTAAGAGGTTCGGTTCCTAAGAGGTTCGGTTCCTAAGAGGGGTTTCGACCCTATTTAGCTGTTTTTCGATATAACTCACCGTTTCAAGCGGTTTTTGGCCAAGTTAAGGGTCGGGATGACTATAAAAAGTTGAGAGAGATTTTGAGAGAGATTTAGGAGAGATTTCACATACTTGAAGAGATTTAGGAGAGATTTCACATACATAGAGAGATTGGAGAGATTTCACCTACTTGGAGAGATTTGGGAGAGATTTCACATACTTAGAGAGATTTGGGAGAGATTTCACATACTTAGAGAGATTTGGGAGAGATTTGTTTTTAGTTATTATCATTGTATAATATTGAAATGCAAGGTTCGTGAACCCCGTTATGATCGTTTTAAGTCCTCGAAAGGGTCCTTAGTCGTTTTTTGATGCGTTTAACTCCCTTTTGAGGTTTTTACATTGTTATCACATAGATTCTTCAAGACACTTGAATTTTTGACATACAAATGTACATTTTTATACATAGAATAACTTTTAACATACAAGTACTAATTATGTTTAACCGGTTTGACTTGTTGACCTTGACTTGTTGACTTTGACTTGAATTTGACGGTTGTCACATTATCCCCCCGTTAGAAGGAATTTCGTCCCGAAATTTGCATTTGAGTGGGACTTCAAGGGTTGGGGAATAGATGCGGGTACTTTTGTTTCATTTGGTCCTCACGTTCCCAAGTAAATTTGGGTCCTCGCTTGGCGTTCCACGGGACCTTTACAATGGGAATGCGGCTTTGTTTTGTCGATTTGACTTCTCGGTCCATGATTTCAACATGTTCCTCTACAAAGTGGAGGTTCTCGTTGATCTCAATTTCTTCCAAAGGAATGACGAGGGTCTCATCAGACAAACATTTCTTTAGGTTTGACACATGAAAGGTAGGATGAACGTGATTGAGTTCCTGTGGTAATCGTAGCTTGTATGCCACCGGACCAATCCTGGTGAGGATTTCGAATGGTCCGATATACCTTGGATTTAGTTTTCCACGTTTTCCAAAACGTATTAATCCCTTACAAGGTGATACTTT
The DNA here is from genome assembly GCF_052849685.1 of Lactuca virosa. Classification (NCBI taxonomy): domain Eukaryota; kingdom Viridiplantae; phylum Streptophyta; class Magnoliopsida; order Asterales; family Asteraceae; genus Lactuca; species Lactuca virosa. The sequence continues at coordinate 171,626,279 of NC_136432.1, forward strand.
CAGAAGTACTCGATCCCCAACTTGGAACTCCCAAGGTTTTGGTCTCTTATCCGCGTAGCTCTTTTGTCGGTCTTGCGAAGCCTTCATTCGCTCTCGAATTTGGACGATCTTTTCGGTTGTTTCCCTTATGATCTCCAGGCCAGTGAGTGCGCTGTTAGGTACTTGCCCTCTTGCTAGTTGCGTATCGCCCACCTCAACCCAGCACAGGGGTGATCTGCACTTACGACCATAGAGGGCTTCGAACGGAGCAACTTTGATGCTAGTGTGATAACTATTATTGTAGGAAAACTCAATAAGAGGTAAATGAGTATCCCAAGCTTTACTAAAGTCTATCACACAAGCTCTTAGCATGTCCTCTAACATCTAGATGGTTCTTTCACTCTGCCCGTCAGTCTGTGGGTGGTAGGCTGTACTCATGTCCAGCCTAGTTCCCATAGCCTTCTGCAGTGACTGCTAGAATCGTGACGTGAACCGACTATCTCTATCGGAGATAATGGATATCGGTACTCCGTGAAGGCGTACTATTTCTTTAATGTAGATCCTTGTCAGCTTCTCCATTTTGTCTGCCTCTTTTATTGGTAGGAAGTGTGCGGATTTGGTTAATCTGTCGACGATTACCCAAATGGTGTCAAGTCCACCCGTGGTCTTAGGTAACTTGGTAATGAAATCCATTGTAATCCGCTCCCACTTCCACTCGGGTATCTCTGGCTGTTGTAGTAGTCCCGAGGGCTTTTGATATTCTACCTTAACCTTAGCGCAAGTCAGGCACTTGCCCACAAAGGTCGCTATTTCGGCTTTCATGTTCGGCCACCAATACAACTTCTTGAGGTCTAAGTACATCTTGTCTGAGCCGGGATGCACGGAGTAGCGAGTTTTATGAGCTTCGTTCATGACAACGTCCTTTAATCCACCAAATTTTGGTGTCCAGATCCGGTTCATGAGACAACGAACTCCGTCATCCCTGACTTCAAGATTTTTATCCATTCCTCTAAATGCTTCACCGGCCACGTTCTCTGGCTTCAAGGCCTCTTCCTGTGCTTCCTTGATTCGTGCGGATAGGTGTGAGTGGATGGTCATGGTTAATGCCTTTACTCGGCGGCCCGAGTATTCCTTTCTGCTTAAAGCGTCTGCAACCACGTTGTCTTTCCCGGGGTGATAACGAATTTCACATTCGTAATTATTTAGTAATTCCACCCATCCTCTTTGTCTCATGTTGAGTTCTTTCTGATTTAGGATATGCTGGAGGCTTTTGTGATCGGTGAAAATGGTGCAATTGGTGTCGTAAAGGTAATGTCTCCAGATTTTTAGGGCGGAAACTACTGCTCCCAATTCAAGGTCGTGCGTCGTGTAGTTTACCTCGTGTGTCTTCAGTTGTCTTGAGGCGTAGGCAATGACCTTCCCTCGTTGCATTAACACAGATCCTAGACCTTAGTTTGACGCATCGCAATAAACCACAAAGTCTTCGGTTCCATGTGGTAAGGACAAGATCGGAGCACTGCACAGAGTTCGCTTTAGTGCTTGGAATGCAGCCTCTTGCTTATCCCCCCAGACGAAAGTCACTCCTTTTTGGGTCAATGTGGTGAGTGGTTTTGCGATTTTGGAGAAGTTTTGAATGAATCTTCGATAGTAACCGGCGAGTCCTAAAAATTTTCGGATCTCCGTGGGTGTTTTTGGTGCTGCCCAGCTTTCAATCGCCTTGATCTTTGAAGGGTCCACATGGATTCCTTCCTTGCTAACTACATGTCCGAGGAAATTCACTTCTCGAATCCAGAACTCACACTTTGAAAACTTTGCGTACAATTTCTCCGTCCTCAGCGTCTCCAGGACTCGACGTAAATGCTGGCTGTGTTCTTCCTTACTTCGGGAGTAGACTAGTATATCATCGATGAAAACAATTACGAACTTGTCTAAGTAAGGTCGACACACCCGATTCATCAGGTCCATAAATGCTGCGGGTGCATTTGTTAAGCCGAAAGGCATCACTACAAATTCGTAGTGACCATAGCGCGTTCTGAAAGCTGTCTTGGGAATATCCCCCTCTTGAACTCGTAGTTGATGGTACCCAGATCTAAGGTCAATCTTTGAGAAGAAACTTTCCCCTTGAAGCTAGTCGAAGAGGTCATCGATTCGAGGCAAAGGATATTGGTTTTTAATGGTGAGTTTGTTTAATTCACGGTAGTCAATGCACATGCGGAACGATCCGTCCTTCTTCTTAACGAACAAAGTCGGTGCTCCCCAAGGCGAGAAGCTTGGTCTAATGAAGCCTTTGCTCAATAGTTCGTTCAGTTGACTGGACAGTTCCTGCATTTCGACCGGGGATAGACGGTATGGTGATTTGGCTACGGGGGTGGCTCCGGGAATTAAGTCGATTCGGAATTCGACTTGTCGAGCAGGGGGCACTCCTGGAAGCTCTTCTGGGAATACATCAGGGAAATCACAGACCTCCGGAATGTCCTTGATGTCTTTCACTCCTTGATCCTTATCTACGACGTGGGCTAGGAAGGTGTGGTACTCCTTGCGGAGATACTTTTGAGCCTTGACACAGGAGATGATCTGAAAGTTTGAGCCAGGTTTGTCGCCATAGACAACGAGAGTTTCGCCACTCGTCAGACTAAGGCGAACAGCCTTTTCGTGACACAGGATTTCAGCATGGTGAGGGCATAACCAATCCATGCCAATGATAACATCAAAGCTTTTTATGGTGACTGGCATAAGGTCGATTTGGAAAGAGTGATTGTTTAAGGTGAGGGTACACCCGGTGTAAATATCGTTAGTGTTCTCTGTTTTTCCGTTAGCCATTTCTACGGTGAATGTGTCTTTTAGTGTTTGTGGTGTTTGATTAAGCAAGCGTTTAAATTGGTGGCTTACGAAGCTTTTCTCCGCGCTACTATCGAAAAGAATGCATGCGTATGTATTGTTGAGGAGAAACGTACCAGTAACCACAGTTGGATATGCGACGGCTTCCTCATGACCTATCGCCAGCACTCTGCCCACCTCGTCGGGGTTGGGGTTTCTTGCCTTTGGGCAGTTACGTTGGGGTGTCCTGCTTCTACACATCCATAGCAGGTTCGGCTGGCTCCGGCGTTGGCAGCTTGTGCGTTTCATTGGGCTGGAGTTCTACAGAATCGGGCGGTGTGCCCCTTTTTGTTATAGTTGGTGCAATGCATTTCACGACATGCACCGTTGTGGTGGTAGCTGCATTTGTTGCACTTGGGTAGGTTCCCGACGTATTGCCTTATCGGAGTTGGGTTGGTAGTGGTTGTGGCAATGTGCACAACAACCACTTGTTGTTTCTTGGCAGGGTCTTGAGCGGGTTGGCCCTTCTTCTTATCCTAGAATTTCCTTTTGTTGTTTCCCCCTTTCGCTTGCTCGGGGGTGGTAGACACAGGGCCATGGTTGGCTTTGTGGTCGATGAGTTGCTGTGCCAGTTCCTTGGCACTGTCGAAGGTAATTGGCTTTGAGGCCAATACGTGTCCTTGGAGTTGGGGAGATAATCCCCATACGTATCTTTCCACCTTCTTGCTTTCAGTAGGAACCATCCCGGGACACAGCATGGCTAGATCGCTGAACCTCGAGGTGTACGACAGGATGTCAGAGCCTGTCATTTTGAGACCCCAAAATTCTTCTTCCAGCTTCTGTATCTCGCCCCTGGGGCAGTACTCTTTCATTAACATGGTTTTCAGATCTTCCCATGTTATCGAGTTAGCCATCGGGAGCGTTAGTTCTTTTACGTGGCCCTTCCACCAGGTGAGGGCTCTCTCGGAGAATGTGCATGCAACAAATTTGACCTTGTTGGCTTCAGGGCAGGCGCATATTTCGAAAATGGTCTCGGTTTTCTCGAACCATTGCAGCAACGCTATAACACCTCCGCTTCCGTTGAAGGTTTTGGGCTTGCCGTTAGTAAAGTCTTTGTAGGTACACTCTCTCGAGCGTCCCTGGTCGTCCCCGTTATTAGAATTCGAGGCACCACTGCCTGTACCTCCTGAATTACTGGGGTTGATTTGGGCTATCACGTCTGCCACTGCGGCCGCCACCGCAGCCTGGAACATGGCTGGGTCGAACTGAGGAGGTGGTGGTGGGGGTGGTGCAGTCTCAGCTGCGTCGCCGCGTCTAGGATTTCTACGAGGTGGCATTTTCTGCCATAATCAAGAATGAAAAGACAATAAGTCTTTGATACAAGTCGAGTGTTAAACTAAACATTATTAGTTCTTTATATGCATCATGATTCCGACTTGTAAGAATGTTGTAAGAATCCATTCATACTAGAAGTCTATAAACAATGAAATATAGACTTTATGAATTTCGATAGTATTGATTCTCATGAAATGTCTGTGATAGTATCCATACCGGGTCCACCTAACAATCGCTCGATGTACAATATTTATATGTAATCAAGATTTAATAAACTTTCGAATCTAATGGGTCTGCCATGGGCCCACAACCAAACAAGGAACATGATCCAAGGCGGAACCACCATTTCTAGGTCGACATGGTCTCAATTACATATAACTTTGATTTATACCTCAGGCGATCATAGGTTGGCCACTAATAAATTTTTATCTGAAAATAGTTCATGTTATGAATTTGATGTAGTGAAGCGTGCCAATTTCATTGATATAACTTAGTATACAATATTGGGGAAAGTTTGACCCGACCAGGGGTCTATGCTACATCAATGCATGGGAAAATTTTGACCACCTAGCTGATCCCGGAAGTGTAAACACTTAAATCGCGAGATCGGACATAAAAATACTAGAAAATAACAGTAATATTTATCCGCAAAACTAGATTAAACTGGAGCGAGTAGTGCAAACACTACTTGCGGTGGTTGAAGCTCTGAGGATCACGAAGTGTAGACACGATGTTCCTCATTTCGGTTCTAGATTCCGCCGCTTGACGCTCTGCTTCGGCCAGACGTCCCTCTAAAGTGGCTCGGTGTTCTCGGAGTTCTTGCACTTCAGCTCGGGTTGCAGCCATTTCCCGTCGAAGAAGCTCGGTGCGGTCTCGAGTCCGATCGTGGTCGTCGTCCAACCGGCGAATGCGAACGGAGTTGACTTGACTGGTTGCACCAATTTCCATGAGGTGGCAGAGGTTTACTCTTGTTTGCTCCTCGTGGCGTGTGACACAGTGAACTATGACAGGGAGGGCTCGGTTGGCTGACCCTCCTCTACTGAGATCGTAGAAACCTTGTTGCATGCCATAGGGAGGTCGTTGACCTTGCTCTCGGCTCCATCGATGTATAGTCTCGGCCCATTGGGGCGTCGGGCCCTGAAAGTGTTGCGGAGGAATAGGGGCAGGGTGTGGATTGTAAACTTCTGGTTCGGAGTCGGTTCCATCTGAGTCTTCTTCCTCTTCACCGTCTATAGATTCTTCCTCTTCCATGGGTTCCTCATCTTCCATGGGTTCCTCTTCGGGATCCTCCTCTGGGTCTTCCACGATCCAGCCGACATTCCCTTGGTTGGGGAAATAGGGATCACCCGGCAAATGAAATCCTGCCATCGTACCTGTGCGAGAATAGGGATAAGGAGAAATGTCGCGAGAAACTTTGGGAATAAGAAGTTAGTTATCGCAGTTGTGATTATTACGGCTTTTTGTGTTAAAATACTCCCATAGTATTTTTATGTTTGATTCTTCAAATCTTTGGTAAGTTGCAGACTTTTTGCTCACCATGATCCTTCTTCGGTATACATTGGTTCTACCTTGGCTGAATATAATTGATCAGACTATATTCATCCAAGATCTGACTACATACCCCGAAGCTGGACCATGGTGTCCAACTTGTCTTAATACTTTTATGTTGTTACCTTTATGATACTGAATTGATGAGTGCGGTTGTATGTGTACTTTTTATAAAAATACAGATTTTTATTTTTTTAAAAGTACTTTTGAAAAGCTACGTCAGAGAATTTGTGCCGTTGTGTTTATAGTTTGTATATCCTACGCGGTTCGATATACTTAGTTCACTATAAACAAAGCTCTGATACCAATCTGTCACACCCCCAAACCAGAACGGCGGAAACGTTCGGGGGCAGAGGACGTCATGCTCAGTATCATAATCATAGTGAAGAAAGTAAAACACAACCATCATAGATATAATTTAAAAGGTTACATTGTTTCCAAAAATACATGTTTTCCAATTAAATTACATATGATGATAAAATGCAGCAAAAGAATCTACGCCTTAGCGTCTTGACTTCAAAAATCTTGCGGTTACCTGTATTACTGATTACCTGAGAATACAAGTTGTTTTGAAAAGAGAGTATCAGCATAAAGCTGGTGAGTCCATAAGCATTTTTGAAAATAAATGTTGTTTCCTTAAAGTTTGTTACAAGTTTGTTTCCAGAAAATCCAATATTTTCTTAGAAGGTTTGTTGTAGTCTTAACCGAAACAAGGCTTAGTATGTGTAAGTAAATCGTCATACTTATGTGTGTGTTTCATATTTAAATAAAACTCTTTTGTATAAAGCCTTAGAATTTCCGTGAACTGTATGTTTTGTTAATATTCCATGTGAGATGTTATAATCATACTAAAGACTAGATGGCCTCGTATGCGACGTTCTTCAGGCGTCAGAATGTTATGACACTTGTCACCCCAGACCTGCCGGTCTAGCTGTTGCAAGCAACTTAGGTGCGGGTTTGTCGGACCCATTATAGATCTATACACAACTATCACGTTCTCCCTCCAGGAGATTCTGATTATAAATAAAGGACTTTTCTGTGGTACTTAGAGTACCCCGAATGAGAATGTCTCACAAATATTCATTAACGAGTTCACATAGTGTGTAGTGAAAAATTCGTTTTCTAAATCGATAATGTTACCGATTTCTTTGTTAAATAAAGTGTTCAAAACTATACATATTATAGTTTATCAAAAGTGTTGTATGATGGTATGAAACCTTGTTATGCATGTATATGTATTTCAAATAAATGACGTTGGAAATACTAAGTGTAAATCTTACACACCTTGCTCAACATGTTACAAGGTGTGAATAACTCTTAAATATGTATTTGGCAGTTTTACCCATAACTGTCGCTGTTTTTGAGTAATTATAGAAAAATCATCGTAAGTCGAAAACTGAATCTGCAAACTCTGTGTATTTGGAAAAAGTGTCTAATGTGTTCATAAATTTTCCCATAATTTTTGGTGGTCTCAAACCAGTGTGAAAATGTTCATTTTCACAACTGGTCCGATTTTGTTGCTGCAGTGATAGACAATTTTGTAAAAATCACCATAAATTGTAGAAAAATCGTATGGAGATGTGAAAGTAGTCATTTTAAAGGTATAAACCTGAACTATTTTCATATTAAACAGTTTTGAAAAATATTAAGTTTAAGTTGGGTAAAACAGTTCGTGAACAGGTCACAACTTTTCTGTTGTAATCTGTCAAGTTAAGTTTTGAATATGTTTTGGTGCTTTAGCTTGTATTCCCCCCTGAAAACGGAAGAAAACTAGAAAATGTAGGGGTGTGAACTCACCTTGAGTGATGACTTGAAGAGTGGAAGGTTGAAGTTAAGGAATATCAAGTCAAGAGCACTTGATGAACACGTGAAGACTTGGATGATCCTAAGAACGATTTTTGGTGTTAAGATATGAGTCAAAGATCCAAGAGTGTTATGAAATTATGGAATAACACTTGAGTTTAGATGGAATACTTACCAAAAAATGCAGTAGTAACTCAAGAACACTTGCACAAGGTGGTGGGAAGTATAGAGAAAGAAGCTTTCTTGACGTGGTATGAGAAGTGTGTATGTTTGAAATGAGCAAGTAAATCAAGAAATCCTCCAGGGATTTCTTTATATAGAAGGTTGTTGGAGCAACTTGTGAGTTTGAAGTGATGTGTGCCTTGGTTTGTGTGATTTTGATAAGGTGGCAAATGAGAGGATGACACATGGAGGGCAAGTGGGCACACTTGACCCACTTGATAATCTAAGCTATTTTAATTAATAAATCCTTGAAAAATAATTAAAATAAGAGTTCTGGGGGTTAAAAATGATAAAAATATGAATTTGGTGAAAAAATCCCGTCAAAAACGGGCTTAGGAAGCGAAAGTAGTCGAAAACCGGGCAATATGGACCGAACCTGCGAGGTTCGGCTCTAAGAGAGTGAGAACCGAGAGAAGGGAAGGAGGAACCGAGAGGGAAGGAGAATGACCGAAGATGCGAAGGGAGGGACCGAAGGTGCGAAGGCTCGGTCCGAAGTGGGTAGGTTCGCTTCTGACAGGTTCGCTTCTGACATGTTCGGCTCCGAGAGGGTTCGGTCCTATTAGAAGGGTTCGGCCCTAAAAGGTTCGGTTCCTAAGAGGTCCGGTTCCTAAGAGGGGTTTTGGCCCTATTTAGCTGTTTTTCGATATAACTCACCGTTTCAAGCGGTTTTTGGCCAAGTTAAGGGTCGGGATGACTATAAAAATTTGAGAGAGATTTTGAGAGAGATTTGGAGAGATTTCACATACTTGAAGAGATTTGGGAGAGATTTCACATACTTAGAGAGATTTGGAGAGATTTCACATACTTGGAGAGATTTGGGAGAGATTTCACATACTTAGAGAGATTTGGGAGAGATTTCACATACTTGGAGAGATTTCACATACTTAGAGAGATTTAGGAGAGATTTGTTTTTAGTCATTATCATTGTATAATATTGCAATGCAAGGTTCGTGAACCCCGTTATGCTTCGTTTATGATCGTTTTAAGTCCCCGAAAGGGTCCTTAGTCGTGTTTTGATGCGTTTAACTCCCTTTTTAGGGTTTTTACATTGTTAACACATAGATTCTTCAAGACACTTGAATTTTTGACATACAAATGTACATTTTTATACATAGAATAACTTTTAACATACAAGTATTAATTAAGTTTGACCGGTTTGACTTGTTGACCTTGACTTGTTGACTTTGACTTGAATTTGACGGTTGTCACACAACCCGATGGTTATGGGCCGAGAGTATTCCATCCCGAGGATGTTTGGACTCGTAGTATGTGGGCATTCCAACCTGATGGTTGAGGGCCTGAGGTATTCCATCCCTATGGATGATTGGACCCATAGTATGTTGTTTGTTATTGTATGCGTATTGTTGTGTATGGGTATTTTGGGGGTAACTCACTAAGCCTTCGAGCTTACAGTTTCAGTTCATTGTTTCAGGTTCAGCGGATGATCGTGGGAAGGCGAATGTGTGACCGTACACTTCCTCGATTGATGATTATGATTTCTGGGAACTCTGATGTTTAAACTATTTTGAAAACAAATTGTAATAACTGAAGGGTTTTAAATGATTTAAAAAGCTTTAAATTGACTCGAATTTTATGGATGTTACATCGTTTGCTTTGGCAAACTAGAATATGGGTGGGGGTAGGAGAATTGCAATGGAGAAAGGGTAGGGTGGGTGGTGGTGTCTTAAGGCGAAGGATAAGGATGAGGCAGATGTAAGAAGGGAATGAGACAGTATGAGATAGGGTTCTCTTAATTCTAATACTCCCTTTGTCCCTTATTTATTGTTCACTTTTGACTTTTGAAGTTTTTATTGAGTTTATTCTTCAATTTTGACCTTAAATATATTTTTTTTTTTGATATATAATACTTAATGCAAAATATATGAATGAATTGTGTTTTAAATGTCTTTTCATTGTTATAAGTTTTATCAAGTAATTTATAACACAAATAAAAATATTTAAGGTCAATATTGAAGAATAAAGACTTCTAAAATCAAAAGTGAACAATAAATATGAGACGAAAAGAGTATATCCTTATAGTATTAAATTATAAAATTATAAAATTAAAAGGCAAAATGGTCGTTATACGCACCTTAAAGACCAAAACTAACTAAATTTATTGGCTCTTTTTCTAAAAATTAAACAAAAATAAAGGTTTTTTTAAATAATCATAAAACTTTATAGATTAACTTATGAAATTAACATTTGGCCTTTAAAATGCTTAAAATGATATACTTCTAAGAAAAAATTAAAAAATTAAAAAAAAAATCACTGGTCGACCAAAATGACCATAATGATGTCTTTTTTTGAAAAAACATTGTTTAGTGCGAATTTGTTTATATTTTTATTAAAATGATGTTTTTTTGTTAAGAAAATTTTCAAAATTTTTTGTGATAATAATCTTTAAAGACCATTTACACTGTTGCACAACAAAATAAATTATATTGATAACATATATTTCATATGTAACATATATAGATTTTAAAATTTGTCTTTCTTTTAATTAATTGTTAACAAATATTTTTTTATATATTTTATTATTACAATAACTTTATAAATTATATTATCATAAAATAAGTTAATTTGAATTTATTATGATTTTATTAAAGAAAAAATTTATTAAATAATAAAACTACATGTATAACACAAAATTGTTAAATAAACTTATATTTATAATCAATAAATTTACAACATGATATTACAAATATTACTTATTACATGAAATTTTAACTAGTCGATTTAAAAAAAATAGAAATATATAAACATAGAGTGACCAAAATTAACAAATGAATAGTATAATAACATATTGACCTTAATAACCACCAAAAAGAAGATATCTTAAATAACGACCATATGTTTTTTAAATTTGATAAATAACCATTATTTTTAAAAATTGTAATTTTCCAAATTGTTTTTCTAACAAAAAAACAATTTTGAAAATTGCTTTTTCAGAAAAAGTAGTTCGAATTTTTAAACTCGTTTTTTAGTAGTTTCAGAAATCCTTAGATAGTTAGAATATATCTAGTTCGAAAATTCCAAGCTTGTTCTTCATGTTTTTTGGTTGATTCCAATCTTGATTATAATTTCAAACTTGTTTATCAGTTTCAAATTAGTTATCTATGTTGGATTTACTGTGAAATGATATAATAAAGATGGGAGAAAAGAAAAGAATTTTTTTTAAAAAAAATCAAGATTTTAGAAGTAGATGGTAGGGCAGAAGTTGAAAGAAAGAGAAAAAAGCATTCCGAAAATAAAAAATTTGTTAGAAAATCATTAAAGCATTCCGAAAATAAAAAACTTGTTAGAAAATCATTTCCTAACAACACGCAATAGAAAAAAAAAAGTCATTATTTCCTTGGAGCCCTTCTACAAAATTGTCCAATGAGGTCGATACCTCCGTTATAATACATAAAGGTTAATTTTATATGGTGAGTGTGGGTTTGAATAGACATTAGAAGCTATATAATTTTCTAATTCACTATTTGAGTCGGGAAGTTACTTGTTTAATTTTTTTAAATAATTTAATATAAAGTTAGATATTATGGTCGCTGCTAGGCGATGTGTTATGTCGATATTGCTAGAAATTATGTATCAAGAAGTAGGACGATTTAATAATTGTATGAGTCAATGGATATCTTGAAAATGATATAAGTTCACTTTCTGTATTAATATCAAGGGTGTAAAAAATGTTTGGCGGTAGCTAGTTGGTCGAATGGGGTTTAAGCAATTAGTCGGTATGGGCGAGAATTAATCGGAGACCCTTAATTATAAATTCGTGAAAATTTATGAACTTAAATATGACTATTATCATAACAAACATGACCTGAGGGGGTAAGATGGGCTTGTGCACAAGGCCCATTATTTTTTTTACCTATATTCTATGTTATCAAAACTTGAAGCCCAAATGCTAAGCTCCAGCGTCCAGACGTCCAGAGGGCATATTATTAGTCGATTAATCGATCAGCATTCAACGATGATTCAAGTTCTCTGTCAAGTATCGATTATACAAATTTCAGAAACCAGAAGGCGGCAGCGGTATATTGTCAAGTATCGATCATACAAATTTCAGAAACTGAGAGTGACAACTCTAAGCTTAGGAATCATATTTGAACCATAAAGCTCCATCCTTGGGACCAAAAAGGTCCAAAACCTCAACATAATAGATCTAAGCATTCAAGAGGCAAGTTTAAGACTTTATACCTCAAGATGATCTGAAATGAAGCTACAATCTCGGATCTACAGCTTCTCCTTTGAACCACCACCTTGCTTTGCTCTTCACTTGCTTGGAAAATGGATCCACAACACCAAAATGCTCTCTAATGGCCTCCTAAGCTCTAAGAACACTCAAAGAAGGATTAGGGTTTCGTGGTGGCTGTCTAAGGGTGAAATGGAGGCCGACCATTGAGACATATTATTCCTTTTATAGTGGTATAGCCCTAAAATTAGGGTTTAGGAACTCTGAGCGTACGCTGGGCGTACTTCTCGTACGTTGGGCGTACGCCTCCAACACCCCGTGTCCACTTACTCCTCTACACTGGACGTACCCCCAACGTGCTGGCCACCTTGCATGCATGATACCTTGTCACTTTTCTCCATTAGGGACTAATATTGCCAATAACTTCAAAGTGCTATAACTTCTTCGTTCTAAGTCCGTTTCCGACGAACTTTATATTCATGAAAAGGTGGCGAGAAGCCCTACGCTCCTAGCTACACCCGTAATCCTAAAAGCCTTCTGAATAAAACCCAAGACCCATAAAAGACCGAATCATCATATTACGCTTATGCCCTTGGCCTCCGAAGCCACAACCGAACACTTTCCAAAACCGGGTGTTACACCGAGTAGCACCTAGGGACTAATCAGGGATTAATTGAGGACTAGTCATGATTTTTACAGCACTGATTAATATGTATGCTTTATGTATTTTTAGAAATTCAATTTGGAGTAATCCTTAATCACATAATTAGTTTTAAGCGCACATTTGAAAGCAATAATATTTGAGAGTATATTAATGTTGAAGATCTTAAGAGAGTACCATATGTTATTTTTTCGATGAGTATATACACACACTTATACAACCAAAAATATGATAAAATTTACAAAAATGCAGTTTTTTATTATTAAAATATGGTTTTTGGAAAACCTTTAGAGAGAATTGATTAGGAAGTTGTTAAACAACATAATAGTTATATGCAACTTAGGTTATTATTAGCTTAGACTTCCAAGCAGCTTAGACGGTAGGCAACATTGTTGTCCATGAGGAGACCCTAGACTTGCCTTATTTCCCATATTTCTTTACTTTGATCATATTTTTCATAATTTTTCCACTGCAAAGGACTCTACCCGTTGGACCCCGTAAGGAGGCACGACTCCTTAACCTTACATATTGTCATGTTTGAAATCAAACTCGTCTTATATATAAGTATACTTTACGAACCACCTAACTTATATTACATCACAATTTAAGTCCCTATTGGCGTATCTAGTAATGCCAATTACACTAGATGGCAAATGACATATGTTGGAAGCTTATAAGATAACCTAATGTCACACAATGATATGTTAAACTCCGCTTTCTCACAACCAAATTAACCAACACACAATATGATCATACCCGACACAAATCGATAAAACATTTCACTATTCCCAATGATGTATATTCCAAAACTTTTTAACTATATTCGACACCCTTCACCACATAAAGTATTCGAACTTTCTTGTTTTGTGATTTCCTTTTCGATTCAAAGAAATTGTGCTTCCCTAAATTTGTGAAAAATTCAGTTTCATTTTGCAAAAAAAAAATAAATAAATAAATAAATAAAATCCATGGTTATTTCATAACCTTTGTGAAAAAGATGGTAGGTATAGACAACTTCCCATTTTTGTCAAAAGTAAATTAAGGTTAAAAAACACTTTCGAAACATTGTGATAAAGATTTATAAATCCTGATACCGATAACCAAATTCCCATATCTGTTATATTTGAAGGATATTTCACAACTAAAATAGAGCAAACCAAAAACACAAGGTAATCAAAGAGTGAAAAAAAAGGTGAAATTCATGTTCTTATTTGCACTCTCACCAAACAAAACAAAACATGGAAAATTCCTAAATTAACTAATAAATAGAGATTGTGTTTGCTTGCATAAACCAGCCTAGAAGATAAAATCTGAGGGCATGGCATAAAAATATGTCCCATTTTCCGGGCATTTTACAACAACTTGAAATGAACAACAAACAACTAAACGCGATTCTCATAATACCGCTTTTAAAACTTAGGATTAGAAAAATACATATTTCATATTACACCCCTCCCCTTCCCCTTCGCCAATCCATATTTTACTGCATTCAAATATTTTATATTATTAATTGCAAAAAAAAAAAAAAAAAAAAAAAAAAAAATTGTAATTATTGCGATTGGGAGTGAAAATAGAAAAACATGAATTAGTAACTTATAGCTATATATTATTTTACACCTTAATAATATCGACATATTAATTCTTTATTACTTTTTCAGACAAGTTAATCTATTTTACTGAAGATACAAAATTACCGTGAATATATTTTAGTGTTAATATCATAAAAGATCTTATAAATTGTGTTTTTTTTTTCCGAATTAAGCCTCAACTTTATATTATTTTGTTCGAAAAAGACCTTGTATTTTTCCATTTTTTTAGAATTTGGCCCTTTAGCAGTTTTTTTCAAAAAAAAAAACTTATCAAATGTGAGTTTTTTTGGAAAAGTAAAAAAAAAAACATTGATGGTTTTTTCAGGATAAAAAATAAAAAGTTGAGGGTGTTTTCAGACAAAAATGAAAAAAATACAAGGTCTTTTTTAGGAAAAAAAAAAGTTGAAGTTTAATAAAAAAAAGCTCGGTATATAAGGTCTATTATGATATTAACCTTATATTTTATAGAGAAATATATCAACAAAAAACATTTTTCAAAACAATCAAAACGACACAAATTTTAAATATTAAAAATGTTGCAATGAAAAATAATATGTATCGTTTTTATCTTATTTTAATGTTAATGCAAGGTAATATTCCTTTTTAGATATATGACATGTGCTTAAAAACAAAAAATTAGATGAAACAATTAGAAGAGTGACTTTATAAAATATTTAAAATGGATGAGGATAAATTTGTTAAATTTTTTTTTTTAAAAAAAGGTAATCAAACTAAAGAAGGTTTGTGATAATAGATTTATCTTAAATAAAAGTTAGTGGAAAGCTGATGTGGCAAAATAAATAATTCTTTTACTAGAAATGCCCTAACCTCAGCATCTTCTGCACCAGATTTTGTGATCTCCATCTTTTGGTCATCTGCAAATGCAAGAATCAAGATCATGTTAATAAGTAGTTACAAACAAGAAACAACAAATTAATAAACAAATTAAAAAAGTAATTGAAAATTAATATATGTTTTTACCTCCATCTTCTGGAATATCAGAAGTCCACAAAGTGAGATTGTCCCTCAGAAGCTGCATAATTAAAGTGCTATCTTTGTATGATTCCTCACTCAAGGAGTCAAGCTCTGAGATAGCTTCATCAAATGCTTGTTTCGCCAGGTGGCAGGCTCTAACAACACCAATATTTAAGATTTAATAAAACAACATTTTAGTTTTTTCTTTTTGTTTAAAAAATTATCAACAGGTTTGTTAAAGAAATCCGACATTACCTTTCGGGAGAATTCATAATCTCATAATAGAAAACAGAAAAGTTCAAAGCCAAACCCAATCGGATTGGATGAGTAGGAGATAAATCCTCTGCAGCAGTAGATGCCAACTGAGGGGTAAATAAGTCAATATGTCATTTATCAGAAAATGTAAAACTCATCAAGAATTTTTAAAAAGGTAATTACTTGATAAGCCTTCAGTGACTGATCAGCTGCCTCTTTTTTATCATTACCAAACTTGAACTCTGCAAGATACCTATAATAGTCTCCTTTCCTGCATCCCATAAACAAAACAAAATAATATCAAGAATGATGTTTTGGATTTTTTGTTACATTTGTTATATATGTAAATGTAAATGTAATATACATAATACTTACATTTTGTAGTAGAAAACAGTGGATTCTCCAGCAGATGAAGATGGAATGAGATGCTCATCAATCACAGTCATGATATCACCACAGATGTTGGAAAGCTCTGTTTCCACCTTCTGTCTGTATTCCTTAATCCTTTTAACATTCACTTCATTGCCTCTGGATTCCTCTTTTTGCTCAATTGAAGATAAAATCCTCCATGATGCCCTTCGTGATCCCACCACATTCTTGTATCCAACTGAAAGCAGATTCCTCTCTTCAACAGTCAATTCGATATCCAACTTTGCTACCTTCTTCATCGCCTCCACCATTTCTGAAACAAAAACAATACAGATCAATAGTCAAAATCAACCAAAATTATCCTCCGAATCTCAATGTTTACCTTCCTTACCAATAGCTTAGTTTCTAAACAGTCAACGTTTGATATGTTAAGGTCATTTATTTCTTTCTAATTTGGTACTTTTTACTTAGATTAACGTAGCTATCAATATTTTTCTACAAAGTTTCAAAATTGAATATCGATTTGAATATGTCTAGGCACGAAAAAGTTAAAAATTTAACTCGTGATTAACCTCCGTAGGGTGTATGATTCGTAGGATCTAGTAAACCCTAAATCTAGCCTCGAAAATTATCTAAAAGTATTTTTTTTGTAACCCTAATTTACATCTCAAAGTCAATAGCATCGATAACATAGGTGTATGTGTGTGGAACTTAAACAGTAGGCACAAATATACATCCACCACAGATTATAGCTGCGACTTTTAAAGTAAAGTAAGAAAATCAACATGTTAACACCGGATCTAAGATGAAAACGAAGAGGAAGTATTCTAACCATCATAGCGTTCAGCTTGCTCGGCGAGCTTGGCAACATAGATGAAATTCTCGCGTTCAGCTGATGCCGCCATAGATGCCGATCTTAGAGCTCAACCACTACTTTCTCTCTCTGCTGTTTTTTTTTTTTGTAAAAATAGAGAAACGCGGAAAGATGCGTCTGTGAGACTGGTAGCTGTATATGTCTGTCTGTAAATATAGTGAAGGAGAATATTTTATTCTTGCCACCAAAGTTCGGTATTTTCCACTTCTGCCACAGACAAAACAAAAACATTGCATGGCCACTAAGCCAAGTAGATGATTTAAAATATTATTCCTTGTTTTTGCATGTAGATTATCCCTAAACTTTGAAAAAAAATAAAAAAGCTAAAAAGTATTTGTAGTGGGAAATACTTTCATGGTGAAAGTAACGTCTAGTGTTATTCCTCCATTAAACAAACATATAGATTATATCGTAATATAGTCTTTATCAACACAGTGAAAATAGTTACACTAAGTAGTGTGTTTTGTAAACTTAGTTTCTTATTACAATACAACAATATTCTCTTTTTATGTTGATATATCACGTGTTTTGAAATAAATTAGTAATGAGCATCTACGATATTATATTTTTTTTATTGGCTACGTTGTATCTTGTATTTGAACTAATATATAGGACTATAAGTTAGATGTCTATCAAGAAGCATGTTTCACATTGCAAATGAATACTCATCGGTAGGTTAAAAGTTTGTGATGCAACTATTTAGTGGCAAAGGGTAATTGTTAAATGATGGATATATTGAAAAAATATTACTATAATGTATTATCTTAAGATCGGTATGCACAAGTTTTTTATAAAACTTTGTTAAGAGAGAGTGGGAGTTAGTTTCAAAAGGTAAAAAGAATCGAACAAGATAGATAAATAAATAATTTGGGTGGCCAAAACATCATTTTTGATAATGTATGGGTGATAATGAATATATAGAAAGTAATGTGAATAAAGATGCAAAGAATAAAAAGTAAGAGGATTCCCATGAAAGTTTTGGAGCATTAGATGATGTACTTGCAAGTGGATGGAAAACGACAAATGGACCCACACAGCGTAGACATTAGCGTATGGCTACCACTCATAGTGCGCCACGTAGGACTGACTCGGCACGTGCTTTCTCTTTTTTAATCGCAACTTGATCATGTTGCTTATATTATTTATATTTTGATACATCTTAATTTACAATTTTACACATTTAAGCCTCTTGTGCGTAAAAAAAACATTAAAAAGAAAAAAATAATGTCTCATTTTTAGTAAGAATCTAGTGATCTCGAGATCCAAGCGATCATGGATCAGTATATTTGTGAAAGTCAATGCATTCACGAAAATGAAAGAATTCAAATTTGTGATTTTTTTATATCGTGTAAAATAAAAATAATAATATGAGAATGGATTAATAGTCGCATAAAAGTATTAAAAATGGATTAATAGTCGCATGAAAGTATTCGAATGTTTGCAATATCTTAATTGTCACATTTATAAAGTTGAATTATTAGTGTCATGATATAACTGTCTGACCTTAACATGCTAATCAAGTTATATGAAAAAAAATATATTATTTATGATATGCTTATCTTATCTTCTTAGTTTTTTTTGGGTAGGATTATCTAGTTTCTTTCTTTCTTTTTACAAATTGATGTGTTTAAACTTTTGATCGATTGAATAAACTCATAACCTGGAATCATCTTGTTCCAGTTAAAACCTTAATTATGTTTTCTATTTGGTATCGGAGCGCGTCCGATCCGCCGAAACTCAAATGATAAGCAACCATGGCCAAACCAGAATGCACAAGTAAAGGCAGTCGAAAAGATAAAACCAAAAATCCTTCGTCTGATCCTAATTCACCATATTACATTCACCCTACTGATTATCTTCATTAGATGCATGTGAATGACACTCTGAATGATAATAACTATACAGACTTGGTCTCGAGAGATGAGCGACTTCCCCGTCGCCAAGAATAGGGTGGGTTTCATTGATGGAACCATCCCTAAACCAGCAGAAGATACATAGGATTACAAATCATGGCAGCGCAACGACGCTATCATTAAAGGATGGATTATCACTGCTATGGAAATGGAGATCAGTGTGAAATACGCAACAACAACTAAACAGATTTGGGAAGATCTTCAAGAAAGATTTGGAAAAGAAAGTGCTTTGAGGGCTTACGAACTAAAACAAATCCTTACCACTATGAGGCAAGAAAACCATCCAGTTGCATCCTACTTCACAATGATGATAGGTGTGTGGGATGAAATTGAATATGTCTCACCTTCACCAACATATACATGTAACAACTGTTCTTGCAATCTAAGAAAGAGACTCATGGAGTCTAAAGAAAAGGAATGTATATATGAGTTTTTGATGGGGCCCGATGATAGTTTTGGAACCATAAAGACTCAAATACTCAGCACCAAACCCCTGCCAGGTTTGGGCACCGTCTATCATCTTGTTATTGAAGATGAACAACAGAAGAATATTAGTGCTACAAGAAAACCGGTAGTGTAGGTTGTCGCCTATCGAGATCGAGCACCACAAAGTTTTGAAACAAACTATTCAAATAAACACATCAATCGTGAAGGATTAAAGTGCAAGCTTTGCAATAAAACCGGTCATACCATCGATGGCTGCTTCGAGAAAACAGGTATCCCGACTGATAGGAAAACTGCCAATGGAAAACAACAAACAGACAAAGGAAGACAATAAAAACAAAACCCAAGGATGTTGTCATCGGAATAGAAGTTAGCCCTATACCTAGGTTGAGTGTCGAACAATATAAGAAGTTGATTTAATAATCAAACAACAATCCTAAACCTGAAGTCAACATGGATGGTAAGATCAATTTTCATCATCTATGGGTTATCGACTCCGCTGCCACCAAACACATTGTTATTAACGATTTTGTCATGATTGAATTAAAGGAATCACCAGACTTCGTTCTTGTTAACATACCAAATGGTGACAGTATCCATGTTTAAGGAATAGGGAGTGCATGTTTACCTAGCAATTTAAAATTCAACAATGTCCTTTACATACCGAATTTTTAATGCAATCTCTTATCGGTTAGTAAAATCACCAAGCATCATAATTGTTTCATAACATTTTTTTCATATTTTTGTTACATACATAACTTACATTCGAGGAAGCTGATTCACATGGGGAGGTGTAATATGGTCTATATAGCATGGAAGAGATGGATCAAAAAAGCAAGGTGATGGCTGTTAAAGTTGACACGAAAGTTTGGCATAGGAGATTGGGACATGCTTCATATTCTAGATTACAACATATTAGCTTTATAAACAATTTAGGAAATTTTGATTATTGTGATTCATGTATTCAGGCAAAACAAATCAGATTACATTTTCAAATTAGTTCTATTAAAACTACTTCTTATTTTGATCTTATTCATTGTGATATATGGGGAGGGTATCGTGTTCCTTCACTTTCTGGCGCACAATACTTCTTAACTATTATAGATGATTATAGTCTTTCTACTTGGGTCTATTTATTAAAGCATAAATCGGATACAAGCTCCAACCTTGTTGCATTCTACAAATTGGTTGAAACTCAATTTGTAAAGAAAATCAAAAGGATTAGAAGTGATAACGTGTAACATCTCGACAATCATAGGGTAAAAATTTCGTTTTTATTATAATTAAAACACTAATGTAACTTTTATCCAAACATTTAAAATCATTTCAAATAATACAATTATCAGAGTCCATTCCCAAAATCACATATTGCGGAAAACCCGGGTGTATGTGTTGCGATCAAGTCGGGCCCTTCCCTTTCGAACCGGAAGTACCTAAAACCATAAACCACAAACTGTAAGCGCAAAGATTAGTGAGTTCCCCAAATACCACATACCATACATATCAAACGAGCCATACATGTCATACATATCCAATCAATCAATAAAAGTGCTATGTGCCAACCATAGTCTTGCCATTATGCCACGAGCCGTCTCGTGGTCCTCCTTACCAGGTCGGGGACCAAAACCTTGGGTCTTACAGACAAGTGCCAGGAGCCACCTTCTGGTCTTCCATGCAAGCATCACAAAGACAACTAACATACAATCTACGACTACTTAACTAATAACTGCCAAAGTTCAGACTCTGGTCTTGCATACAGATTGCCAGGAGCCGCCTCCTGGTCTTTCATACAAAATGCCAAGTGTCACCCCGAGTCTTCCTACAATATATAAATCAAATGGGTCGGCATTGGTGCCTTCGACCCATCGAACGGTGAGGAGACTCACCTCGAATGTTGAAGCTCACTGTAAGAAATCCCTAGTTGCTGCCTTGACAACTTCCCGAGCTACAATATAAAATAACACCCAATATTGGGTTCCATTCTAAGGCCCACAATCTATACTTGGGGTAAAATGACCATTTTACCCCTGACCCAACGTGAACCAAAACTGAGGCCAAAGCCCAAGACCAAAAAGGCCCAAAACCAAAAGATCCACAAAGGCCCACTAATGGCCTAATTTTCCAAATTAGGCCCAACCCCCATATGGGCCTTATCCTAAGACCAATACTTCCTTTAGTCCAATAGTTGATCTCAGATAGCCCAAAAGGCCCAAAGCAACAAGGTGGCCTAAGATGCAAAGCCCAAAATACAACAAGCCCAAAGCCCACATCGAACATGGGCGTACGCTCAGCTACGTTGGGCGTACGGCCAGTTACGCAGGGTATAACCTGACTTAGTCCAAAACTCGTTTTCTGGCTTAAGCACTTTGCACCCAAACTTCAGAGAACCTCAAAATAAAGCTCTTAATGCATAAAGTCGGAACCTTTATGCATTTGCATGACTCAATGGGACCCAACAACCATCTTAATCCATTAAAACCCATTCTAACCCAACTAAAACATGCATGGACCAAAAGCAATGATCAATATACCATTTTTATGAACTTATAAACTCAGAAAAGGGAAGATCTAACAACCTTAACTCCTGGAGTGACTCAAACTCGCAAGGAGAACTTAATACACCATAAAAGCCCTTAATCTTGCCCTAAACTCAAACTAGCATAAGAAGAAGCCAAGATAAAAACTTTTTACCTCCTGAAGCTTCCCAAGAGTGTGAAGATTCTGGATCTATAACCCCACGACTACACCAAGCTTGATCACCAAGATCCACTTCCTTGAAATACACTAAGGACCCTTTAAAATAACCTCCAAGCTCAATAATGTACCACCAAGAGGATTAGGGTTCGAAATGAGGCTCAAAGACAATGGAGGCTGAGAAATGAAAGAGCCTTAAGCTCATAAGGATGTTTAAATAGTGCTCAAACCCTAAAAATTAGGGTTTGGCACTCTGCTCATTACGCTGGGCGTACCCCCAACTTATGTTGGGCGTACTCACCCAGGCATGTGCCCTCCTCCATGCACGCATGGGACCAACTTTGCCATTTTTTTCCACCAACGGCCATTTCTGCCATTATTTCAAACTACTCTAACTTCCTCGTCTTAGGTCCGTTTCCAACGAACCTTATATCCACAGAAAGGTGGAGAGAAGTCCTGCTTCTAATAACACACCATAGCCTTAAAACTTCCCGAACAAAACCAAAAATCCATAAAAGACCGAGTTATCAAATTACAATTATACCCTTTGACCCCCGAAGGCATCATCAAACACTTGGATCACTTAAACCATAACACCCACATCAGAAAAGGACCAAATCCTTTCTTCCCCAAGGCCCTAAGCCTCATTACAACTGATGATTGGGTCACAGCCCTGAATAATGAAGCAAATCCAAAACCGAGTGTTACATAACGGGGGTGAATTTGTCTCAAATAATATGCTTAAGTTCTATGAAGAACATGACATTCTGATCGAAACCTCGTGTGTTCAAACCCAACAACAAAACAGAGTTGTTGAAAGAAAGCACAAACACATGTTAAAAATAGAAAGATCCCTACGTTTCCAAGTTAGTCATCCCATTAAGTTTTGGGGAGAATGTGTTCTTACTACCACATACATCATAAATAGATTACCCTCTTGATCTTTAAAAAACGAAACTCCATACGAAATCTTGTTTTGAAATAAGCCTCAATATGACCACCTGAGAGTTTTAGGCTGCTTAGCTTATGTAAAGGAAAATAATGCTGGAAAGGATAAGTTTGAATAAAGGGGGAGGCCTTGTATTTTCATTGGTTATCCACAAGGGCAAAAGGGGTATAGAGTTTTTGAAATTGCAGACAAGAAAATTCTCGTTTCTAGAGATATGAAGCTTATAGAGTGTGTTTTAACAACAATTAAAAGTCAACTTTTCTCAAGATGAGCCCAAGCGTTTTTACCAAACAATTCAAAGTCAACATCGGAAAGATGCTATGAGAAAGGAAGTTGAAACACTTGAGAACAACAAGATGTGGGTTTTGACCAATTTCCACATGGAAAGAAAGCGAGTGACTCCAAGAGGGTTTACAAAATCAAATAAAATTTGTCAGGTGAAGTGGAGCGATACAAATCCAGACATGTTGCAAAGGGTTTCACCCAAATTGAAGGTGTAAATTTTCATGAAACATTTGCACTGGTGGCCAAACTCGTTAATGTAAGGATTGTGTTAGCTGTTATTGTTCAGAAAAGGTGGGCTATTTATCAAATCGATGTGAATAACGCCTTTTTACATGTCGATTTGAATGAAGAAGTATATACGAAAGTACCACAAGGGTTCGCAAAAGAAGGAGATACTAGAGTGTGTCATCTCCAAAAGTCATTGTATGGTTTACGACAAGCTTCTCGAAACTGGTATAATAAATTCACCAACACTCTTATCCAAATCGGTTTTAAACACTCAAAAAGCTTATCATTCGCTTTTTGTCTTCAAACAAAAAGACATATATATATATATATATATATATATATATATATATATATATATATATATGCTCTTATTTATGTTGACGATGTTATTCTTTTGGGAAATGATGATCAATAGATAGCCAAAGTTAAAACTTTTCTTATAGGAAGTTCAGTATAAAAGATCTTGCCCCCTTGAAATATTCGCTTGGCATTGAAGTTGCTCAACTACTTGAGAGAATGGTTCGTAGTAAAAGAAAATATACCTTGGACATATTAGTTGATTGAAACATCCCAAAAATACAACCCAAAAATTTTTCGTTTGAAAACTTTACTAAACCATAATATTAAATATTAAAAGATAAATCCATGGATCATGCGTCTCAAAATTTCATAATAAGTTAATCAAATCAACTTATGTCAAAACATATCAAAATGTCTGAATAAAACTCCCAGGATAAACTGAAGCTGTGGTGTGTGCCATGCCATCATCCCGAGCTCTTCCCCTTACTAGCGGAAGTACCTGAAACCAAAAACTGAAATTGTAAGCACAAAGCTTAGTGAGCTCCCCCAAACTACCACATACCATACAATAACATATAAAGCAACTACTGGGCCTTGCCCACTGCATCGGACCGAAGTCCGGAAACTGCATCGGACCGAAGTCCGGAACTATCCAGGGCCTTGCCCTCTGCATCAGACCAAAGTCCGGAAACTGCATCGGACCGAAGTCCGGAACTATCCAGGGCCTTGCCCTCTGCATCGGACCGAAGTCTGGAAACTGACTGAACATAGCATAACATAATCATAACTACTAGCATAAGCACATATACTGCATACTGCATCGGACCGAAGTCCGGAACACATAACACAAAGACATGCTTGAATCACAAAGACATCAAGCACACTGAACTACTGCATCGGACCGAAGTCCGGAACTACTGCTAACTAAATGGGTCGGCATTGTGGTCGTAGACCCGTTCCTACTGGAAGGAAAACTCACCTCGTAACGCTGGTTGCTGAGGTGCTAAATCTGAGACTGTCTGACTGCTGCTTCGGAACTCCCCGGCTACAAATCCCATAAACACTAGATCAAAATCTGATACTAATCTCAGGGTAAAATGACTATTTTACCCCTGGTCAAAGTCAACTTCCTGGTTGACTCTACTCGCCGAGTCCTACTATGAACTCGCCGAGTCGGGACGTGGACTCGCCGAGTCCCTCTACTTCCAGATCCTTGTTCTAACTCACTGAGTCCTCTTCCACTCCCTGATTCAACTCATAATTCCAAAATCGGAGAAATCGGGAGGATTTGCACTCCGACTCGCCGAGTCCAAGAACAACTCGTCGAGTCCTATGCATGTCCTCACTAAACAGTTGATTCTAATCGATTTCAGTGCATCCAACTCGTCGAGGCTAGGGTTTTGAGGGGAACGCTTTAAGGGTGTTGGAGGCTGGGATGGGGGCTATAAGGACGTTTAAATAGGGTACAAACCCTAAAGGTTAGGGTTTCCTCCTGACTGGCCTACTCGTCGAGTCCAGGCGCGGACTCGCTGAGTAGATCACTTAAAACCCGCGTCCAACCTGGCATCTACTCGACGAGTTAGGGTTACTACTCGCCGAGTAGCTCTTTATAAAAGACATTTAATAAATTAAATACGTACCAGGAACGGGACGTTACATTGATAGTGGTATGGAAGGTTGTAGACCGAGTTCTTTTCCCATGGAACAAAACATTTGTCTCACTACTGAAGATGATTCTTCTCTTGCTGATGCTAGGAAATATAGACGACTAATTGGCCGTCTTCTTTATCTACAAGCTACGAGACCTAACATCACATTTGTTGTCAACATGCCTAGTTAATTTGTTTCGAATCCTCTTGAGACCCGTTGGAATGTTGCACTTCGTGTGTTGCGATATCTTAAGGCAACACCTGGTCAGGGCATTTTTCTTCCTGCTAATGACGATTTAACTTTAAAATTCATCATGGGTGAGCAAACTGGTAATGAGAATTTAATTCATCATGGGTGAGCAAATTGGTAAGGAAGAACCAGGTCCACACTTGAAAGTCATTTTGAATTGAGAGAGATGTGATTCTATCTTTTATAGCTAATGATTCTGCAACATTTTCAGTTATTCCAATTTGACAATTACGTTTCTACTGATTATTATTATCAACTAAAAGCATGTTTTTTATTCTTACGGAAAAAAAGAAGAGTTTATAGTTTGATTTGTTGGAGGTAATATATGCATTTGAAGAAAGAGAAGGGAAGCTGCATCATATGATTAAAATATACATACACATGGAATCAGACACATACAAAGGGAATCATATATGTTGTGAAAGTTATAGTTCGATACACACGAAATCATACGATTTGAAGATTATCTTGGGATCATTTGGAAACAAATCATGTGAGGATGATCGCAACAGTGAAGGAGGAAGAACGAGGTATAAGGAAACAAATCAACCCGTAAACTGAAATACATTATCTATTTAAATGAGGGGCATATATGTCAATTAACTATAAAATGTCATGGATAGATAAGAAAATGTTGTGGAAAAATCAACAAGTCAGGATATACCCATGTATATCGTATAAAAAATATCTAGTGCGTAAAATACAAATTGTTGTGATAAAAGATACTATCTTGTTAGAAAAATTTGGATCATTGTTGATTTTGACAATTATGAATTACTATTAGCGTCATATTGTAAAATTTTAATTCAATGAACTTTCATCTTTTTTCATTTGGGGCAACCATTGGACCACGTATGATTTTGATTGACAATGACTTTTTTCTACCATCGCATTGATCAAAACAAAAATAGATGAAAGTCGATTAAAATTAAGTAAATAAAATTGGTAGATTGTTACTATATATATATATATATATATATATATATATATATATATATATATATATATATATATATAATTTTTATTTTTTAACATCTTGTCTTTTTTTTTCCTTAAATAATATAATCATTTACATGAATAAAAGAAAATGTCAATATTAGTTACGTATAAAGTTTCTACCGTGGTGAAAAGCAGGTAAACTTTTGCAAAGGGCACGATGATCATGGAGTGATGCATGCATTCTTCGTAAATGATTACATTCATATCCTTAAAGTAAAGGTACTTCATGACTTCAACCGAAAGTGGCCATGTGCAATAGTACCGGGTTACTTTCGTCATTTGCCACAACTCAATTCACTTCAACTATAGATCTATTCATAACATCTTACTTATCTCTATATTAACAAAAATAATACTTTTTATATCATCATTTAAAGAAAATATATGGTTTTGAAAAATCACAAGAATGATCATCAAGTTTAAATTTGGTCATTTGTAACACACCAAAAAAATTTGAAATACTTTTTTTTTCGAAAAAAAGTGTAAAGAAGGTTTCTATAAGTTTTGCAACTTTGTACAACATGAAATATAAGTTCAAAATAATTTTTTCTAGAAAAAATATACAACTATTTTATTAGGCTTCGCAACTTGAAGTTTCAAAATTCCAACAAGTTTCGAAGTCATCACTATGATGGATATTGTTGATTCACACAACTCAGATTACATCTTTAGTTAAAAAAAAAATCTTCGTTTTTAAAAGTGACTTGTAAATCATCCAATGATTCTGACAAAATAAGGTATTGCAAGCTCTTCTGATGCCAACAAATGTGATTAGCATTGTGAAAACGAAGATCATGAATGTTCGATGAACAAGTCATTTCATGTTTTTGTCTAAGAGGTGTGCATTTTTATCGTGGTGGGTCATTTCCATAAATATTATCCGAGTTAGGAGGGCTGCTATGGAGAGGTGTGAAGAACACAGAAGGGCGTCAAAAAAAAATTTGCATGCAAAGACAACATCATAGTAGACAAAAAAAAAAAAAGATGGATTACTAAATTGAAAACAATAAAATGGGCGGAAAAATGGATATCCCATGTTCAAAAAGATGTTTAAGATCGTCATCATCGTAATCACTTTTAATATCACTAGAACTAGCAGATAAAGTATTATCACGAGATTTATATTCATATTCATTCGAGGGATAAAAGTATGATACCTCATTATTTGTCATAAGACATAAGATGTCTTTTTTCTTTTATCACTTTGACTTTACAAAATATAACCAACAAGAGCTTTCTTAACAATTGAATAACTTTGAGTACAAATATTTTAACCAAAACAAATTAAACAACCAAACTTGTAAGATTGAAATCACAACCATATAAATATGAAAATAAACTTAATGAAGAAAAATACAAAGTACAAACCAAACAGTATAATGATTGAGCTCTACACTGAGAGCTTACTTCACTTCTATAAAAATTACTATGTCTAGACGACTTACCCGTTGACTATGATCTTATTAGAAACACAAGAAGTTTTCATCGTAGACTTCAAAGCTTATACAAAGTCTTAACATAATGTGATCAATCTCACTCTCTTGTACTTACAATGATATTCTATAAGCCAACACTCAACCATATATTAATTTGAAATGTGTAGGTGGAGATAATTTGGAGCTTTTGTACGAGGAAGCAAGAGAGAATTGATATTGATCTTAGTTGCTTTGCTTATTGAAATGAGATAGAGAGTAAGAGAAAATTGTCAAAGCTTCTTGAAAAAAATGAATGCTCTCGCTTATTCTCTTATCAAAGCCATTTTCACTGGAAAAGTAAGAGAGTGATGTAACTCGGTTAAACGCCAACTATATCTACAAACTATTGTCAACCAACAATATCCTTCGATTACATGAAATTGGAATTTTTTTTACCAAGATGGTGAAATTTAATAGATCAAACACTTGATATTTTCCGATTAACTTTCTTAAAATAATTTCAAAATTCAAGATAATTTTTTTTTCATCCCAAATCAATATAAAAGCAGCAACACATTTATAATTTATATAAACTTGCTTTTTTTGTAAGATAAAATGAGGTATTTATACAACCTTGAAATTTTCATTTTAAATATAAATATATAAAAAAACATTTAAAATAACTTTAATTTGGAGAACAAAAGTTCTCACGTTTCAGTTTCTACAAAAACAAGGATTTTTTTTATAAAATAATATGAGGTGCCTAAACATATATATATTTTTTTTATCAAAACAAAATATATTTTACCAATAAACATAACTTAAGGTATATGAAACACCTCAAAAAAAATCTTCTGATTTAGAGCATAAAAATGTCCACATCTAGCTTTATAAAAAAAACAAGCATTAATAGGGTTCAAAAAAAAAAATTAATTAATATCTAAGAATAATTAATTTTACTAAAAAAATTGTATGAAAAATCTCTACTCAAATATTTCACCAATATTTAATAAATTATTGGTTAATAGATTTTTGATACATCTAAACGGTGGCAAAAAATAACAATTTTTCGGACAAAGACAACACTTTTCTAGACTAATGGCAACCTTCTAAAGCAATAGCATCACTTGCTGAATTTTCATCATCTTCTTGATTATTCCTTCAAGTAGCATTGGATGATGATTTTTTATTTTAAATGATCAACCCATTGAAGATTTAATCTCGTACAATACTATGAGATTGTTAGAAAAGATGTAATTCGGGTTTTGATTTGATATCACTAAAACAAAGTAAGATTAGATACAAATATACCAATATACTATCTCCCACTATTTTTATTGGAATTGAACATATCTTCCAAGGATATTCCATTCCATACAACAAACATTTTGTTTGTGGATGGATAATGAATCAAAGAATGCTAAATCTTTCTTACAAATCCTTATTTGCCAGACTTTGATCATGGTATGAAATAGGAATCTATAATAATACATGAGGCCCATTATCAAACTTATTTGTAGACTTTGATCATGGTAGGAATCTATGATAGACATGAGGCCCATTATCAAAGGTTTCAAGATGATGCTCTCCTACAATCCTACCCTGATGCTATCAAAAAACAATCCATAGTACAAAACCTTGACATTATCCATATACCAAGATAATGCGTAGTGGAATTCTTTCCAAATCATATCTTGTACAAGTCTTTAGATTCTTTTTGTGTAGCATGTGACCCCAAATTAGTATTGGAATATTTGTATTTATCGTCGTCTCATTGTATCATGTATAATATTTCGGGTGGTTTGATGAATCCACCTTTACTTCTTTAGCACGGTTGCCTTCAACTTCAATATGTTGCAAATATACCATTAAATAAATTGTTACACTAGATCAAAACATTTTTACTTAAACCATTTATTAAAAAGTCATGGCTCGTTCCAATACATATATTGGTACAATGAAAAGACCAATATAACATGTTAACCACTTCACTTATCACTTGTAATCACGTGTACAATGGTTCATTCGTACCATCGACACTGCCTACAGTACAACTCCATAACTCAGATCATCAGGTGAAATAACATAACAAAGCGGTTCACCACAAAAAGCAAGAAAAAAAAAAACTCGAAATTACACATAAACATGGCAACGCCTTTCCGATGTCCAAAAACATTAAATAAAAACACAAGATAGATACTTGCATAACACGATTTATTAATTTATTTATTTATTTCTTTATTAATTTAACCGGTGTTTTGCATTCCAGCAGCAATACCCTTCATGGTCAAGATCAAAGTGTCCTCAAGACCCGGTGCATACTCACTTGTTGGATTCAGATGGATAAGTTCATCAGCTGGTTTACTTGGCTCTGAATACTCCTTTGAGATATGAGGTCTTAATGTGACATGATAGTTAGGGTCACGGATTCTTTTTAGTGTGTATGCTTGACACACGTTTAGGGTTGTGATGTACGAGTCACGCAGACGAAGTCTTTGTTTCAAGTAGGGGTCTCCCTCAAGAAGATCCTTATGTCCCGCAATCTACAAAACAAAAGAGAAAAAAATTTCAAAATCAGAAAAAGGGTATTTATGTCTTTTCCACGTACAAAAAGAAAACAGTACAACCTGTTTTGTTAAGTATTGTGAAAAAGTTGTACCTTGAGGAGATGAGCTTTGGTTTCTTCGTAATTTGCTCTCAACATTTCTCCAAATGACCATAAATCTTCAGACACAAGTAGTTTGTCATTAAGTGCAGCGATTCCGGGGTCACCTTTAGCAAACACCATTTCAACTAAATCGATGGTGACCCTAAAAAAGGGCCATTTTTGGTACATTTCTTGAAACATTTGAAGATTCTTTCCGTCCTTTTGAATGGCATGCTTGAATGCCGCCCCGAATCCGAGCCAAACCGGGAGATGGAATCGGGTTTGAGTCCAGGCAAAGATCCATGGAATTGCACGGAGTGATTCTATTCCTCCGCTCGGTTTCCTCTTTGATGGACGACTCCCGATGTTCATACGCCCGTATTCCAATTCCGGTGTCGCCTACAACAATTTTAATACATCAATTATGATAATTTACATTTTTGGTCCCCGAATAGTGCTGAATTTTGCAGTTTTGGTCCCAAAAAGTTTTCCATTGCAATGTTGGTACTAATTTGAATTTGAGGTTCTTTCAACATTTTTTTTTCCTCTCCCAAGTAAATTACGACTTTGGTCCCTAACTATAGCTGATTTTTGCAATTTTGCTCCCAAAAATATAATTGTTCACAAGGACCAAAATTGAAAAAATCAGCCATACTCCGGGACAAAAAAAGCAATTCACTTTATAAATTATAATACTCCGGAATCGGAATCGGAATCGGAATCGGATACTTACAAGGCGGAAGTACTCGACAAAGCGTGGCTCCTTGAATACAATGGACCGATACTGTTCCGTTGCAAAAACCGCAATCTCATCCATAAGTTTACGCCATTCCGGTCGCGGTGAAATCGGCGGGTTCATCCCGTGTTCGAGTGTCGCCGCGCAAAATCTCTGTAAAGTTCTAAAACACAAATGCTCTTCACCAAACGACTGCTCAATAACCTCCCCTTGAACCGTAACTCTCAAACTCCCATGAATCGTCTCCGGTGGTTGAGACAAAATAGCAAGATGCGTGGGCCCACCACCTCGCCCAACCGTCCCACCACGTCCATGAAACATCGTAAGCTTCACCCCAAACTCCTTCGCCACCTTTATAAGCTCCTCTTGCGCTTTATACAACTGCCACGCCGCCGAAAGCCGCCCGGCATCCTTCCCGGAATCGGAATACCCGATCATCACTTCTTGTTTCCCGTCAATCCGATTCTTATACCATTCAATCGAGAAGAGACGCGCAACGGCTGCGGGGGCGGCTTCGAGGTCGTCGAGCTTTTCGAAAAGCGGGACCACACGTAGCGGTTTGCTGACGTGGCACTCGCGTTGGAGAAGCTCGACTGCTAACACGTCGGATGGTGACGTGGCCATGGAGATGATGTAAGCGCCGAAGCAGTCGGATGGGAGTTCGGCGATGACGTGGAAGGTGTCGAGGACGTCGGCGATTTCTTCGGTTTTTGGAAGGTCGGCGCCGAAGAGGGGACGCTTTCCGGAAAGTTCCGCGAGGAGCCATTCTTGGCGTTTTTCTTCGGACCATTCGCGGTAGGACCCGATTTCTAGATGTTGGGTGATCGCGTCGAGGACGTCTGTGTGGCGATCGGATTCTTGGCGGATGTCGAGTTTGACTAAGGACAGACCGAATGTTGACACCTGGCGGAGGAAGTCGAGGAGACTCCCGTCTGCGATTACACGGTCGCCACACGCGCATAGCGATCGGTAGCATAGCTCAAGGGGCTCCAAAAACTATAACATTTAAAAAATATATATATGTTAATTTGCGAAATAAAAATAGAACTAATGGGTACATGGAGAACTTAAAAATAATAAAAATGAAACTAATTTACATGGGGAATATTAAAATATTGGTGGGCTTAGAAATAATAAAACTAATGAGTGCATTGGGAACTAATAGATGTTTTTTTTATAACTATAAAAACATATTTTTATTACTTTGGGATGTAGATGGCTCTTTCCCAATGAGGGTATATGGATAACCGACTTAAAAAACCATTAGTTATATTATTTCCTAATTCTCCATGTTACAAAAAAAAAAATCGTTTTTTATTTCACGAATATGATGTCATTTTCGCACTATATCATGTCAATTTTGTAAAACAAAAATAAAAAATCATGAAATATGATGTCTGAAAAATCAATATCTTGAATTTACGACCTTTTTTTTAGCAAAAAAGGTTGTCATATTGTGATAAATATTGAAAATGTGGTCTTTTGGTGTTAACATTTTTATCTTTTGGTTATTTTGTTGATTAACTTAAAATGTTATCTAAGATTTAATATAAATAATTAAATATTAAAAGTTACCTGTTCAACATTGGTGTAAACTGCTTCTTCTGGGATCTCAGATTTGCCATGGGCTAAAAGATGGCGAGATCTTTCACGGGTTTTATATAACATGTCTCTTACATCACCAAGAATCACTCGATAAGGTTCAGTTGGAGGAACCTGTTTCCAGAACTCTGAACAAAACAAAACACCCAAAATTTACATAAGCAACTTTGAAAGGGTATTCTCGTAATTTCACTTTGTTAATGCTACTTGATAGTATTTAGTAATAATAGTACCTATGTAATGCTTCACATCTCTCCTTGCTGATTTATACAGTTCTTCTGCCCGAACACGAAGTTCATCATTACAACGCCACATAGACATCTAAAAAGAACAATGTGATTAACAAGAATTAAGATTTAACAATACATGAATCAAGTGTTGTAAAGGGTAGAAAAGGAATTTACATAATCACATATGATATACCTCGAACATAAGATCTTCAATCTGGGAAAAGTACATGTTTGCAGCCATCATTCTTGCAAGCAAGCAAACATCTCTGGTTACCTCAGGGGTAACCCTGGGATTTCCATCACGATCACCACCCATCCATGAAGAGAACTGAATCAGAGGGGCATTATAGGGAACTCGCTCATTGATTCCAATGTTCTTAAGAGCAGTGTCAACACGTCTTAAGAATTTAGGGACACCTTTCCAGATTGTTTCATGGAAGTAACTCATTCCAGCTCTCATTTCATCTTGTGGAGTTGGTGGAGTCCTTCTGATTTCATCTGTACGAAAAGCAGCTTGAATCTACAAAATCACATAACAGTATAACACCAATTAATCATCAATTCATCATAAAGATCTTATAGAGGAAATCAAGATATTGGATTTGGATTTGGATTATTGATACTTACTTCTCTATGTAAAGCTTCATCCAGTTCTTGTTTATCATCAGGGGTAATGTCTTTGGTATATAACTGAGCCAAACAGTCACGAATCCTGAAAAGTAATCAAGGGTCAATTTTTGAAGTTTGTTATTTGATAAAACTTGGATCTGTTTTATTTTATAAATTTATAGTTTTATTGTTATACCTTCCATGCTTTTGAAGCAAAGATCTGCGGACTGATTGAGTGGGATGAGCAGTCAAGACCAAGTCAACTGTTTGATTCTTGAGTGCGTCAAAAACCTCTTCAGGGGACTTCTTAAGCTGATGCACAAGTCTCTTGAAAGTTTCTTCAATGTCGGATTCAGTTGTTGCATTAGCTTCATCAGCAAAGTCACCCTTCTTCAGCTTGATCCTGCGTCTGTAAGCAATCTGGACCTCTTCTGCCAGATTTGCTAAGTTAAGCATGTGAGAGAAAGCTTTTGCGATGACAATGGAGTCCCCTGGATCTAAGCTTGTGAGCACACTTCCAAGTTCCTCAAGCTTCTTTGGGTCACGCTTTCCTTCATACTCAGCAGAAAGCTCGTAGCATTCTTGAACCTAAACACACAAACACATTAATCAGTTTCATGCAACCAAAGGATCCGTTAACCGATGGATTAATTCCAGTGTGACATTTTGTCGAACGGTTTCCAGGCCTAATGCATATAAGATAACGAAATCGGGATTCACCAATTGTATATAGGACGAATAACCAGTTTCATTATCAGTAGATTCCTCAATTGAGATTAAAATTATTTCGATAGGTTACAAATCAACAGAAAAAGATCGAAATCTGAAGCAAAAACAAACAATGATTCGAGTAAACGTACCGTTTCCTTGAGATCCTCTCCATGTAAATCCTGAAGAATGTCAAGAAACTTATCCAAAAGCAAGGCATCATACTCAATAAGCTTATCATCCTCAGAAACTTTTCCAGGAACTAAAAGCCTCAACTGAGCATCAATCGATGCCAATTTCTCTAAGTTCCGATTAGCCATTACACAAAGCCTTTTCAATTTCCCACCAGTCCTGTAAAGTAAACATAAATTTAACGCCTTTTATATATCGCATCACAAACTTCTGATCGCCATACATAATGAAATCAAGAACAATTGAAAAAAATAATAATCCATCCAACAGAAAACCGTAAACCCAGAAAAAATTAAACATAAAACTTATTATGAGATCACCTGAAGAATCGAAGTGAATATCGATTAGACAGAAAGAGGGGTTTTTTTGGAGTGTTTGTGACCTAAATAATATGGATTTGGGATTGGGTATATATAGAGGAACTACGAACACTGAAGTTTATAGTTGCAAGTAGCAACAATAAAGTAACTCCCCTGCCAAATCGGCAAACTTCACGCCTAAATTATTCCAATATTTTTTATAGAATATAATTATTATTAAAATCCAGTTTTATCTAATAAATAAAAGTCTTTTTCTTTCTTTTTATTCCATTTATTTTTTTTTTCCTTGTTTACTTTACTAAAGTTCCAAGAAAATCAAGAACACCATTGCAACCATCCACTTCAATTTGTACGAAAAAAACACAATCAATCATATGATCGATTGTTAACCGTATTATAATCTCTTTATGACCTATTTTCCATATATGTAACTTATATAAAATCAAGTAAAAAATCATTCGAATAAAGAGACAAAATCAAAAAAGCAATTTGATTCATCAACATTGATTGTTTTGTTTGTATTAATGTGGAACAATGGCTCTACAAACACCTCTTGGTCAAGTTTCAAGAACACATGCCTTTTGGTGATATGAAAGATCCAATTTTGATTTCCATTTCCCTATTTGCAATGCAACTCTTTAATGGGTTTTTGATAAATGTAGCTTTTTTTGTTTCTTGATTCAATTCTTTCCCTATTTACAGCAAATAGTTTTCTATGTGGTTCATAAATCATAAATTAAATTAATTTTGTTTTAGTCTTAAAAGTTATGAAATTGTATGCTATTTCTAGAACATGTATTTTTGTTATAGTAATTGTTCAATTGATACCATTGAAGAACCTTGCTTGAATGATATAATTGAGGTATTCTTATATGTGTAGATTATTGAAGAATCTGAAAAACCATGTGGAACTTGGGCTTTATAATATTTGTAAGTTTTTAGTAAATTAAACTTGTACACTAAATTAATGATTTGTTTAGTTGGATGATAAGTAATAATGGAGAGATAGAATATTATGAGAGGGTAATGTAAACAATATAATAAAATGAGTCACTACCTTTTGTGATAATGGTTGGTTGGTCTCAAATGAATTTTTATGTAGATGTTTACTAAGCAAATAACTGGTGTTTTTATTGCAAGACCATTTCTATATTTTAACAAAATGATCATAATTACCGTGAATATTTGTATGTGTACTTACAATAATATTTTTTTAACATAAAATAACCCCGTTATATATTCGCAATCTATATTTATGCTTCGTGATAAATATTTACGAAAGATACAAAGGTTACATAAATCCACACCATATATTCATGTTCGTTCACTTAAGTTAACCGAACAAATGAACGATCACGAACAGATAAATGAACGAGTTTTATTGTTTATGTTCGTTCGTTTAACAAATTTCATTGTTCATGTGTGTTCGTTTATGTTCGTAAACATGCTAAATGAACATAAACGAACGGAGATAAACAAACATAATTTAACACATATGAACATAGACAAACATACAATATAGTAATGGAATCAAACATAATTGAACATATATGAACATAAAAAACACTTGAATGAACGAACATAAACGAACGTAAACAAACAACATAAACGAATGTTCATGAACATAATTGAACGAACAAAATCATTGTTCATGTTCATTCATTTAACTAAACGAGCGAGAATTCGTGTTCATGTGTATTCAATTATTAAATAAACGAACATAAACAAACTTCCTGCCGAATGGTTCACAAACAGTTCGTTGAAAATTCAGTTTGTTTACAACCTTCCTCGTGAATAATACTTTTTTGTTTATTCTTAATGTGTCGTTCACCATGAGCTAAAAAATTAAGATTGTTACTTAGTTGTGAGGCAACGTATTTGAATACGTGTATGTTTAAAGGTTTGGGGATTCTACCTATAAGATATATGATATATGACATTTACAATGTGATTTTTCACGTCCTTCAAGTTTCTAGTCATTGGTTATGATCTTGATTTAATTATTTTCATACAACAATACCTGAGTATGTCGTTTCTAAGTTGATACCGATTAATAGTGTTATGCCTACCCCAACTCCACAAATTCTATGTGTTTAAGATGAGTATCACGAGTTTGATCGTAGGATGGTACGATCATACGATCCCACGGTAGCATACCAATCTAAATCTTATATATCACGTCTTTATGGGATCAACAGCAAGATCGTAAAATCGTAAGTGGGATCGTAAAATCGGATACGATCTGATCCCACCTTTTGGGCCTAAAATTCTTGATGCACAAAACATAAAAGGGACTTTGAGTAAATTGAAGTTGAAGCCTCTTTTGACTCTGAATTACCATGGGTGATGCTCATACATCTCATACTCTCCTCTTTCACTCTAAAAAACCCAATCGACCCTCATACACTTAAAAAATTTCCACTTCCCACGCAATGTAGCGATGAATCTATGAGCATCGACTTTAATAGGTGAAATGTTAATTTGGTTATCCTAAGCATTGATTTCAAGTTGTTTTTAGGAAGCCAAGGATCGACTTTTTTATGTTTTTCAAAAGAACTTACTTCAAAAAGCTTAGGCACAAGTTTCATATGTTCTTTTACTTAGTTCAAAAATGTAACAACCCAGTTTTCAAAAGAAAATTTTCATTTTTGATTAACCAAAATACTTTACACAAACCATGAAATCCCAAATACAATTGTTTTCAAAATTTATAACAATTACAATTTTATTTCAAATCATCAGAGTGTCCCATAAAAATGTCTGAGAGAGAGTGCACGCCGCGCCATCAA
Source organism: Lactuca virosa (assembly GCF_052849685.1). Taxonomy (NCBI): domain Eukaryota; kingdom Viridiplantae; phylum Streptophyta; class Magnoliopsida; order Asterales; family Asteraceae; genus Lactuca; species Lactuca virosa. Next base: position 171,663,860 of record NC_136432.1, read on the forward strand.
GCCTTGCCATTGCCCTTAGGCTCGGATGTACCTGAAACAAATCCACAAACTTTAAGCTAATGCTTAGTGAGTTCCCCGGAGCATACCCCACACACAATCCACATAACACATATCATATTAGCTATAAAAGCTACATATATCACATAAGCCATGCATACAAACATATAAGGATGGCATGGGCTCCCCCACATGGTCTTATACCAAAGTGTCATGGGCTCCCCCCATGGTCTTTAACCGATAAGCCATGGGCTCCCCCACATGGTCTTTCATCCGACTGTCATGGGCTCCCCCATGGTCTTTAACTAACAAGCCTTGGGCTCCCCCACATGGTCTTCTATCCAAGTGCCATGGGCTCCCCCCATGGTCTTCCCTGCACGTATCATATAATCACTAGAATACCACTTAGAATATAGCTAACTATCATACCACATATCTCTACTTCAACTAGTGTACCACATATCACAAAATGGGCCGGCCTTGGTGTAACAAATCGTTATTTCAAACCTATGTAATAGTATAGGTCAATGTGTATTTCTTTTTATAATAATAAAGAGAAATTTTAGCATAATGTGCATATTTACATAATTGACCCTCAAAAATACATTATTTAGCAATCTCGATTGGGATGAACCAAGTAATAGAGATTGTAACAAGGTTTCCAAAAACATAAAGAACACTAAAATCCGAGTTATAATGAAGAAGTTATGACCAAACGAAAATCCGCGACAAAACACTGTTCAGTGTAAAAACTGAATTTTCAAGAAAAGGCTTTTTAGCCTTAACAATCTAAATGAAAGTTGTAGTTTATGTTAAACCGAGAACTTTCATAAAAAGAACGGAAAAATCTGACTTCGTATGACGAAGATATGATTTTTCTAAGTTCTAGTATAGCAGTGTACAGCTAAAAACTCGAAATAAAGATCGAGCGATTTTTAGCCGACACAACATAAACGAGAATTGAAGGTCTCGTCGGTAGTAGTACAACGGTAAAAAGACAGACAAAAACGGACGTCGGATGAAGAAGTTATGAATTTTTAACGGATTCCCGTCCCGGTCTGTTTAAAATAATAATATTAAAAATAAAGTCAAAATTAGCCGACGAAGTCTAAACGAAAGTCGTAGAGTATGTTTTTACCTACGCGTGCATATAAAGGACGCCAAAAACGGAGCTCGTATGCGAAAGTTATGATTTTTGCAAGTTTTGGCACAAAAATAAAGAAAAATAGGAAAACCGGGCAATTTCGCATGTGACACGTCACCTCGCACGTGGCAGCTGCTGAGTGGACCGAAGCCATGCGTGGCACCTCCTGATTCGACCAACTCCGTGGTCCAATCCTCCTCGGACAGCCTCGCATGAGACACACCGGACCTCACCCTCGCACGCCCCTCGGATGCCACCTTCGCACGTGTCCTTCTTCTATTGGACCGAAGTCCGGTCCAATCCGAGCCAGCCAACAGCGAGCCTGCGGTCCGAAGAAGCCCCCTCCCTTCGCCACCTGTCCGATGCGTGGCAGCCTCGCATAGCCTCGGATCCGAGGCTTCGGCCTATATAAGGCATGCGAGGGTTCCGAAATATTTTACACTTTTCACCCCTAATTTCATTCTCTTTCACATTTTCCACTTCCACAAACTCATATACAACCCCTAAAGCCCCAGTATCAAGTCTCGAACCCTAAGCAAGCCTCGCATCCCCAAGATTCCCGAGAAGTAACCTCTCTCCTGTCGAAACTCTGCCCAATTTGAGCCGATTTCTCGACAAACAAACTCCTTTTCGTGAAACGAAACTCCGTCCAATTCACCACCTATCAAGTGAGTTTATACCCCCGTATTTTCATAATTTCTACTGTTTTAAGGGGGGGAATACAAGCATAACACAAGAACTTTGTGTTATAAAATCATGATTCAAATCATGATAAAATAACATTAAATTATCCAAAAATACTCAAAACATCAAACTCTTTTATAATCTTATATTTTTTTTCCCAAAATTCATATTTGTATATAAATAAGATTTAAAAGGCTTAGGACTGATAACTCATTCTGGGTCCTTTTCCTTGTTTGGATGTGGGCTTATAGTTCCGGTTATTTGTCCGAGTGTCGTTTAAATTTTACTTGTATATAAAATTGTGTATGTATATAAATATAAAAGTTATTTCATCAATTCAAACACCTTTGTAACACGTTGAGCAAGGGGTTACATGCTAAATACAATTATATACACATTCAGAAAGTACATATAAATTATAATAGGTATAATTTATACATAGAACAATAATTCATGATACAAGAATATACAGTCTTATAAGAAACTAGAGTTTTGATACAGAACAAATCAAGGTTTACACTTATCAAATACATGTTTGAAATACTAAATCAAGAACATACTGTCAATCATTTATTTCAGAATGATTGGGTTTTCATAACTAATATACATGTAACATTTATATGCTTTTTATGAGACATTCAATTCAGGTTGTTTAATTCATTTTAGACAACCAAGGTAAAGTCCTGACATTATAACCAGAATCTCCAGCCTCGGGGATCGAAACAAGTTGCGTGTAGATCTATATCGGGATTGACAACCCCGCACTCAGGCTGCTAGCTACAGTCCGGCATACACGCCAATGAGTGGCAATTGTTATCAACAGTTTAAACCCCCACAAAGCGTTTGTTTCAGGCCATCCGTCACAGTATGGTTATAAGAACTCATTAAAAAGATATCAACAATACGTTAGTATATAAACAAGTAAACGGAAGTATACCTTCAAAGTACCAGTTTACATAATACAAACTACAATGGTTCAGTACAGTTTTTAATAACAGCTGGCGGAGTTAGGCACACTCTCAGTTACAAGTTTTCATAAAGGAATACAAATACAAAACATTGATACAGAGAGAACGGTTTTATGAGAATAAAACTACTTTTCATATACAACAGAAAATATAGGATTTTCTGAAACAATTTACATATACAAGATACAGAGACATCCTTTAAACATAAACACTTATGCACTCACTCAACTTTATGTTGATACTCTCTTTTCAAATTACTTGTATTCTCAGGGAAATAATACACAGGTACTCCCCGAGCTTTTGAGAAGATGGAGCTTTGTTGAGTCATATCTTCTTTTGTATAACTACATTTTGGTTCAATATACAATGATTGAACACATGTAAATACTTATACTTTTTAAATACAATGGTTGTTTGTACTTTGATTACTATGATGCATGTGTTGTGATACTACAATTGAAGTCCTCCACCCCCCAGATGTTTCCGCCGTCTGGTTTGGGGGTGTGACACTTGGTGCCTTAGACCCATGGTATGGTGAGGAGACCCACCTCTCGAATGCTGAACTGACAAGCTAAGATCAATTAAATCCCACGCACTGCTCCGACTCAACTGCCTATAATCATCATGTGATTAACTTGTTACAATCCTGAAATACCATAAATGCCCTCAAAGTCAACCCTGGTCAAAGTCAAGGTCAACAGTCCATGTTGACCTCAACTCGTCTAGTGCATCCAACAACTCGTCGAGTTAACTGAATAACTCGTCAACTCGCCGAGGTAACTAATCCTTCACTGCACTCATTCAGAATGTCGAAAACGGGTAAACCCTACCTGACTTGTCGAGTCAACTAAGGGACTCGACGAGTTCCTTCAGTCCTTCATGTGTTCCGACATTTTTAAGCTACCCCAAAGCTCCAGATTGCAGATCTAGCCACCTAAGGCATGGTTTCCCACATAGAGTTGCAAACTTTACGTGCATGCAAGCTCTTAATGCCAATACCAAGCTAAGGGAGGGGTTTAAACCAAAGAGAAGGGCCAAAGCTTGATGCTTTCTATAACTTTATAACTCTAAGGACTTAGAGGAGTCCAGATCTGAAGTTGCAACTCCAGATCTTACCCAACACCCAAAATGCTCCACCAATATAGTAGAAATGGCCCAAAAGTTCAAGAAAAGGGGATCTAATGCTAGAATGATCAAGGTAACAACTTGTTACCTTCAAATAGGTGTCCAAACGTTGTAGATGTTAGATCTACAGTCTCCTTCCCGCTCCAAGCTTCTAAATCTTCAAACTCCTTCAACCAAGTGCACCAAAAACTCTCTCTTATCCTCTCAATCTCAAGGAAATAACAAAGAACAGCTATGGTTTCTTCTCTAGGTAGTGAAGTGGTAAAGGAGGCCACAAGAGGAAGATTAAGTCCATTATATAGGGTGCAAACCCTAAAATTAAGGTTTTCCTTTACAGCGCCTACTCGTCGAGTCGGGGCCTTCGGACTCGTCGAGTAGGATTTAAATCCCGCGTCCTCATAATGATCTCTACTCGACGAGTTGGAGCTCCCCAACTCGTCGAGTCCCAGTACAAAACCCTAAAAACTTATAAAATTAAATAATACTTGGAACATGTGTTACAAATCTCCCCCACTTGAACTAGTCCTCGAAGTCTGCTAACCCAAATAAGCTCGGGTAGTGGTCTCGCATCTCGTCCTCCGGCTCCCATGTTCATTCGGAGCCCCTTCGATGCTGCCATTGCACCTTTAATAGCTTCACTTCCTTGTTCCGAAGGACCTTGGTCTTCCTATCTAGAATCACAACAGGTATCTCAATGTAGTTCAGGCTCTCATCCACCTGAATATCGTCCAAAGAAACGACCGCGGCCTCGTCGGTGACACACTTCCGAAGCTGTGACACATGGGAGGTGTTGTGAATCTGGCTAAGCTCATCCGACAGATCCAAGCGATAGGCCACCTTGCCCACCCAGGCTGTAATCCTGAACGGTCTAATATATCGGGGCCCCAACTTGCCTCCCTTCCGAAACCTGATGACTCCCTTCCATTGCGAAACCTGACGGTTCTGCGCGACTCGCAGCCGGTCGCGCACCTGCTGAATCAGCCCGGTAGTCTTGAGCACTACCTCAGTGCTCCCCATGACTCGGTGTCTAACCTCACCCCACCAAACCGGGGTCCTACATCTCCTACCATCCAACATATCAAACGGAGGTCGGTCGATACTGGCATGGTAACTGTTGTTGTATGAAAACTCTGCCAATGGGATGTATGTATCCCAACTCCCATCAAAATCCAACACGTATGCCCTAAGCATATCCTCAAGTGTCTGGATCATCCTCTGGCTATCTGTCTGGGGGTGGTATGTCGTGCTAAAATGCAACCGAGTGCCCAGTTCCTCGTGGAAATTCTTCCAGAATCTAGATGTAAATCGAACATCTCTGTCAGAGACTACCGACATTGGCACCTCGTGTCTAGCACATAAATATCTGCCAACTTTTCAGCGAATATACTCTCAGAGATTGGAATAAAGTGGGCACTCTTCGTTAACCTGTCCACAATCACCTATATGACGTCCACAGCCCTCGCTGTCCTCGGTAACTTCGTGAAGAAGTCCATAGTGATCTCTTCCTACTTCCACATGGGAATGGGTAGCGGATGAACCTTGCCATGAGGCCACTGATGCTTGGCCTTGACCTTCCTGCAGGTCAAGCACCGCTCCACGAACCAAGCGATCTCCCGCTTCATGCAGGGCCACCAATAGCTCAGTCTCAGGTCTCTATACATTTTCGTAGCTCCAGGATGTATAGAGAACTTGGACTTGTGTGCCTCCTCCAATATCTTCTGTCTCACTCCTCCAGTCACCAGTACCCACACCTGGCCACATTGTGTTAGAAGACCTCGACTATCCTGAACAAATAAGGGATACTGACCCTGAATCCTCTCTATCTTCCAATTCTCTTTCTTCACACCCTCGACATGAGCCTCCTTGATCATATCCCACAATGGAGATATTATCTTCATCCTCAAACAAACGTTCCGAATCGGGGAACCTGCCGTCTTGCGGCTCAAAGCATCAGCCACCACGTTGACCTTCCCTGGATGGTATAAGATCTCACAGTCATAATCTTTCAGCACATCCAACCACCTCCTCTGTCGCATGTTGAGGTTCTGTTGATCCATCAAATACTTCAAACTCTTATGATCAATATAAACAGTGCACCGCAGTCCATACAAGTAGTGCCTCCAAATCTTGAGGGCAAGCACCACTGGCCCCAATTCCACGTCGTGAGTGCGGTAATTCGCCTCGTGAGGCTTCAACTTCCTCGAGGCATGTAACATCCCCAAAAATCACGGCCAGAAAAGACCGATTTAATTTATGCTTTTAAAATAATTTTAGAGTAATCCCTTGATTAAAAGAGTTGCGAAATTTGTTCCCAAAACAAAATATGATAAAATAAAATTTATCAAAGCATTTTTTAAAGAAATGTATTTTCATATATAACAAAACTCGGGATGTCATGTTCCGATACATACCAAAAGCATAAACGACACATTATAGGCCTTACAACGGTTATTTACAACTACAGGCCTATAAACAAAATAACTTGATGGTTCATCCATCTTCTGCTCTCATGCCACTACCTATAATACAAATAAAACTGAGTGGGTTAGGCTTGGGAGCCTTGTGAGCATATAGGGTTTTCAACCCACAATAAATAATTATATTTAATTTCACCAACCAACAATAACCCGATTACCCATTCCCGTTATCCTCACTTTACGTCCCTAAAACAACAACTATCATAAGGGACCTAGTCTAGGATTTTTCATCGGGATGGACATTACTGCAAAAGGAGTTTCCTCGACAATAGATGTCCTAAAGGCAACCATGAGGGGGATAGAGTACACCAGTGAACACATCGTTCACAACACCTACAGGTTATGAACCTGCCAGCGTTCCACTGGACAGTCTAGACAGAGTCCGTGGTCGTCATCCATACTCCGCTAGATGACTAGATCAACAACAACATCGAGGCCTCTCATCATTTTATTTCATCACACAACAACTGTCTACCCATGTTCTACCCAACATATTAGTAGATAAAAATATATACATTTATATACAGCTTAAAACCTGTGCAAATCATTCATTCAACAATTATTTCAAATAAGCAAATAATATACAAACACATAACACGTATTTCGTAGAGAATACTTCGTATCTATGTGTTAGAAGAAAAGGAATATACACTCACTTGATAAGATGATGATCGGACAACACTACGGATCTTAAAATAATATTCTTCGATGAAACCGGGAGATCTTCACAAAAAAAACTGGGCTTCTCGCGGGCAGAGTTTCGGCTCGACAACTTTATTTCTCGGGATCTTCGGGGCTTCGGGACTTGCTTCGGGTGTCGGGATGATACTGGGGCTTCGGGGGTATATCTTGCACGTAAATCGAGGTAATATGGGTGAGAGAGAAGAAATTTTGGCAACTAAACTCGGCTGCCCTTGCGATCTATTTATAGGGTGCTGAGCACCGGATTACGCTGGGCGTAACCCCAGAGTACGCTGGGTGTACTCACTCGTCGACATGTACGCTGGGTGTACTGGGTGGATAAGACCGGGTGCGTCACTGCTTCGGACCCGAGGCACTCGAGTGGTGGATTAGGGAGACGTGGCCCAACCCAGACCAAGAACATGAGTACGCTGGGCGTACTCCTGTACGCTGGGCGTACTCTCATTTCTCAAACTTCAAAAATTCGTATCTTTCGCATACGAGCTCCGTTTTCGTCGTTCTTTATATCCACGCGTAGGTGAGACTATGCTCTACAACTTTCATTTAGACTCCGTCGGCTAATTTTGACTTTATTTTTATTATATTATTTTTAGTAGGTCGGGACAGGAAAACTCCATTAGAAATTCATAACTCCTTCATCTGACGTCCGTTTTCGTCTGTCTTTTTACCGCTGAACTAGTATAGACGAGATCTTCGACTCTCGTTTAGATTGTTTTGGCTAGAAATCACTCGATCTCATATTCGAGTTTTGGGCTGCATACTGCTAAGTCGAAACTTAGAAAAATCATAAGTTTCTCATATGAAGTCAGATTTGGACGTTCTTCTTATGCACGCTCTGGATTTAACTTATTCTACGAGTTTCGTTTAGATTACTAAGGCTAAATATTTCTCTTTCGTAAATTCACTATTTACGTCACACAGTGTCGTACCGGTTTTGTCGCGAAACTTCGACAGGTCATAACTCCTTCGTTATAACTTGGATTTCGACATTCTTTATATTTTCGGAATCCTCGCAACGACCACTACAACTTCCTTCATAGATATCGGGCTTATCTAATATTTTATTATTACGCTTATTTTTATTCATAATTCATTTAAGCCACACAATTAAGCATAAAACACATAATACTCAAATAATACATTTCTATTATTTCAAAATTAGTTACAAAGGTTAACCTAGACTATTACATCAATATTAATGCCTAGCCTAGAAACAAGGGCGTTACAATTCTCTCCCCCTTAGAATGATTCCGTCCCCAGAATCACACATCAACAAACAAATGCGGATAGCGACTCATCATGTCACTCTACGTCTCCCAGGTGAGATTTGGCCCATTCGTATGTTTCCAACGGACAAGCACTAATTCGACCATCTTGCGTCGTAACTTCTTAGTCTTTCGGTCAACGATTGCTTCTGGTTCTTCAATCAACCTTTTGTTCTCATCAATCCTTAACTCAGAAATTGGAATTATGTCGGTAACTTCTCCTGTGAACTTCCTCAAATAACACACATGGAAAGTGTTATGAATTCCATTCAGTTCTTCGGGTAATTCGAGCTTGTAAGCTTGGTTCCCAATCCTATGAAGAACTTTAAACGATCCAATAAACCTTGGACTTAACTTTCCCCTTTTTCCAAACCTTATTAGTCCCTTCCACGGTGAGACTTTAAGCAAAACCGAATCTCCAACTTCAAAAGTCATCGGTCTTCGCTTGTTGTCAGCATAGCTCTTTTGACGATCCTGAGCTGCTAACATTCTCTCCCTAATCACTTTCAACTTTTCAGCAGTCTGATGGACTATCTCAGGTCCCATAAACTGCTTTTCCCCAGCCTCAAGCCAACAAGACGCATACGACACTTCTGTCTGTACAAAGCTTGATAAGGTGCCATCTTTATGCTTGAGTGGAAACTATTATCGTAGGAAAATTCTACCAAAGGTAAATGTTCATCCCAATTACCTTGGAATTCCTGGGTACATGCCCACAGCATATCTTCAAGTGTTTGTATCGTTCGTTCGCTCTGCCCATCAGTCTGTGGCTGGTAAGCTGTACTCAAACACAACTTGGTACCCAATTCCTCTTGTAGACTCCTCCAAAATCGCGAGGTGAAACAGCTGTCACGATCTGATACAATAGTTAACGGAACACCGTGAAGCCTCACAATTTCCTTCACGTAAGAATTCACAAGCTTATCCATAGACCATTTCTCATTGGCTGCTATGAAGTGCGCACTCTTAGTGAAACGATCAACGACCACCCAAATCATGTCGTGACCATTCTTTGTTCTGGGCAGTTTAGTGACAAAATCCATGGCAATGTGTTCCCACTTACCCATCGGTACAGGTAAAGGTTCTAAACTCCCATATGGTTTCTGATGTTGTGCCTTAACTCTCACACATGTCACACACTCGGCCACATACTTGCAATATCAAGCTTCATCGTCGGCCACCAGTAATAGGGTTTCAGGTCCCTATACCTTTTAGTGCTACTGGGATGAATCGAATACATGGTTTTGTGAGCTTCTTCCATCAGAAGATCTCTTATTCCTCCTGTCTTAGGTACCCAAATCCGATCTTGGAATACCTTCAGTCCATGACTGTTTGTACCGAACACTAACGTTTTGCCCAAACGTTCCTCCTTTCGGTCACTCTTCTCTGAAGCTTCTTCTTGAGCTTTCTTTATACTCTCCACAATTGTCGAGACAACTTCTATTCTCAACGCTCTTGGCCTTTTTCTTTCAAGATTGACTTCCCGACTGAGAGCATCAACAACAACATTGGCCTTACCGGGGTGGTAAAGTATCTCACGGTCGTAGTCCTTGAGTAACTCCATCCAGCGTCTTTGCCTCATATTCAATTCTTTCTGATTAAAGAGATATTGGAGACTCTTATGATCAGTGAAAAGTTTGCACTTCGTGCCATAGAGGTAATGCCTCCATATCTTTAGAGCAAATACTACTGCTTCCAACTCCAAATCATGAGTGGGGTAGTTCTTTTCATGCTCTTTCAGATGTCGAGACGCATATGTTATCACCTTTTTCTCTTTGTCATCACACAACCCAATCCAACACCAGATGCATCGCTATAGACAGCGAAGTCTTCAACTCCATCGGGTAGAGAAAGAATCGGTGCTTCACATAGCTTCTTCTTTAGCAGCTTCCAGTGTTATCTGAATGGCTCTCGCCTTCGGCTTTGGTGGAATGTTGGGTTTTGCTGCCTCCTTCTTTTTCGGACAATCCCTCGAGATGTGCCCCTCCTCACCACACCCATAGCAGACTTTCTTGGTAAGGGTGCATTCGTTGGCATAGTGCCCTGGCTTTCCACATTTGAAGCATGTGACTTCCCCATCACATTTCCCATGATGCTTCTTCTTGCATTTGTCGCACCATTTCGCTTCGCCTCCTCCACCTCCTCTCGAACCGGATTTCGAGAACTAATTTTTCTTGTTAGACCCTGAAGGTCCATCGAACTTCCTCTTCTCACCGACCTCTGACCTCTCCTTACCCTTCTCCCTGATCTGGGTCTCAACATTCTTAGCAGCCTAGATGGCGGCTTTCAATGTAGTTGCTTGCTGAACCATTGGACCAAAGTCCGCTGGTAATCCACGGGCAAACTTATTGACCTTTGAGAGTTCTGTTGGAACTAGGTATGGGATAAGCTTCATATTTTCTGTGAAACTTGCAGCGTATTCAGTAACGCTCATTTTTCCCTTCTTCAAATTCTGAAACTCGTTATTGATTTCCAGAAGGTCCTGCTCTACAACATGTATTTGCTCGATTACAGGTGGTTGATTCCTGTTTTCGTTCACGTTTCCAACTCCGCTTCTTGTTCTTGCCATTGTTGATCTATATAACGAATAAGGTGAATTTAGATCCTTATTCATGATAATTTATTAAATTATCCAAATCACTCCGAAACGTTTACATGCGAGTTCTAATACCGTAGTCCTACGCTTAGAATCCTAAACACATATGGTTTCCAGATCCGGTTGGCAACAAACCGTAGATCCGAACAAATGATATCATATGTGGCAAACATATAACATTTAGCACATAAAAGCATTTTAGGCATCTTTCCTAAAATAAACTAGTGCTCGTGTCTAAAATATAACAGACACTCATCTCACAATCTTCACTTAGCATTCTAAGTTTAAGTCTAGAAATCCTACAAATTCCTAGTTCGCTTAAACTAATGCTCTGATACCAACTGTGACATCTCCAAAAATCACGGCCAGAAAAGACCGATTTAATTTATGCTTTTAAAATAATTTCAGAGTAATCCCTTGATTAAAAGAGTTGCGAAATTTGTTCCCAAAACAAAATATGATAAAATAAAATTTATCAAAAGTATTTCTTAAAGAAATGTATTTTCATATATAACAAAACTCAGGATGTCATGTTCCGATACAGACCAAAAGCATAAACGACACATTATAGGCCTTACAACGGTTATTTACAACTACAGGCCTATAAACAAAATAACTTGATGGTTCATCCATCTTTTGCTCTCATGCCACTACCTATAATACAAATAAAACTGAGTGGGTTAGGCTTGGGAGCCTTGTGAGCATATAGGGTTTTCAACCCACAATAAATAATTATATTTAATTTCACCAACCAACAATAACCCGATTACCCATTCCCGTTATCCTCACTTTACGTCCCTAAAACAACAACTATCATAAGGGACTTAGTCTAGGATTTTTCATCGGGATGGACATTACTGCAAAAGGGGTTTCCTCGACAATAGATGTCCTAAAGGAAACCATGAGGGGGATAGAGTACACCAATGAACACATCGTTCACAACACCTACAGGTTATGAACCTGCCAGCGTTCCACTGGACAGTCTAGAAAGAGTTTGTGGTCGTCATCCATACTCCGCTAAATGACTAGATCAACCACAACATCGAGGCCTCTCATCATTTTATTTCATCACACAACAACTGTCTACCCATGTTCTACCCAACATATTAGTAGATAAAAATATATACATTTATATACAGCTTAAAACCTGTACAAATCATTCATTCAACAATTATTTCAAATAAGCAAATAATATACAAACACATAACACGTATTTCGTAGAGAATACTTCGTATCTATGTCTTAGAAGAAAATGAATATACACTCACTTGATAAGATGATGATCAGACAACACTATGACTCTTAAAATTATATTCTTCGATGAAACCGGGAAATCTTCACAAAAAAAAACTGGGCTTCTCACGAGTAGAGTTTCGGCTCGAAAACTCAATTTCTCGGGATCTTCGGGGCTTCGGGACTTGTTTCGGGTGTCGGGATGATACCGGGGCTTCGAGGGTATATCTTGCACGTAAATCAAGGTAATATGGGTGAGAGAGAAGAAATTTGGCAACTAAACTCGGCTGCCCTTGCGATCTATTTATAGGGTGCTGAGCACCGGATTACATTGGGGGTAAGCCCAGAGTACGTTGGGCGTACTCACTCGTCGACATGTACGTTGGGCGTACTCACTCGTCGACATGTACGTTGGGCGTACGCCTAGTACGCTGGGCGTACTGGGTGGATAAGACGGGGTGCGTCACGGCTTCGGACCCGAGGCACTCGAGTGGTGGATTAGGGCGACGTGGCCCAACCCAGACCAAGAACATGAGTAAGCTGGGCGTACTCTCATTTCTCAAACTTCAAAAATTCGTATCTTTCGCATACGAGCTCCGTTTTCGTTGTTCTTTATATCCACGCGTAGGTGAGACTATGCTCTACAACTTTCATTTAGACTCCGTCGGCTAATTTTGACTTTATTTTTATTATATTATTTTTAGTAGGTCGGGACAGGAAAACTCCGTTAGAAATTCATAACTCCTTCATCTGACGTCCGTTTTCGTCTGTCTTTTTACCGCTGAACTACTATAGACGAGATCTTCGATTCTCGTTTAGATTGTTTCGGCTAGAAATCACTCGATCTCATATTCGAGTTTTGGGCTGCATACTGCTAAGTCGAAACTTGGAAAAATCATAACTTCCTCATACGAAGTCAGATTTGGACATTCTTCTTATGCACTTTCTCGGTTTAACTTATTCTACGAATTTCGTTTAGATTACTAAGGCTAAATAATGCTCTATCTTAAATTCACTATTTACGTCACACAGTGTCGTACAGGTTTTGTCGCGAAACTTCGACAGGTCATAACTCCTTCGTTATAACTTGGATTTCGGCATTCTTTATATTTTCGGAATCCTCGCAACGACCACTACAACTTCCTTCATAGATATCGGGCTTATCTAATATTTTATTATTACGCTTATTTTTATTCTTAATTCATTTAAGTCACACAATTAAGCATAAAACACATAATACTCAAATAATACATTTCTATTATTTCAAAATTAGTTACAAAGGTTAACCTAGACTATTACATCAATATTAATGCCTAGCCTAGAAACACGGACGTTTCAAGGCATAAGCAAGCACATGCCCCCTCTGCATTAGTACTGCGCCTAACCCTGAGATTGATGCATCACAGTACACCACCAAGTCATCCAATCCCTCGGGTAATACTAGAATCGGTGCCTCACATAACCTCTGTCTCAGGGTCTCAAAAGCCAACTGATGATCCGTTCCCCATCGAAATGTCACATTCTTCTTGGTCAAGCGGGTCAAAGGCACAACAATCTTGGAGAAATCCTAAATGAATCTCTGATATTAGCTCGCTAACCCCAAGAAGCTACGGATCTCGGATGCGTTCTTTGGTACTTTCCACCGCATCACTACCTCAACGTTGGCTGGATCAACCGAAATACCCTCCTGGATGATGATGTGCCCCAAAAACTGCACCTCACGCAGCCAGAAATCACACTTTGAGAACTTGGCATACAAACTTTCTACTCTCAATGTCTTCAATACCTCCCTCAGATGCTGCTTATGCTGCTCCTTGGTCTTAGAATAGACCAGAATATCATTAATAAAAATGATCACCGACCGATCCAGCATCGGTCTGCACACTCTGTTCATGAGATCCATGAACGCTGTTGGGGTATTGGTGAGCCCGAATAGAATCACCACAAACTCATAGTGCCCATACCGAGTCCTGAAAGCTGTCTTCGGTATATCCTCATCCCGAATCCTCATCTGATGGTATCCTGACTGAAGATCAATCTTGGAAAACCAAGACGCGCCCTGCAGCTGATTGAACAAATCATCGATCCTTGGTAACGGATAACAGTTCTTCACTATTAGTTTGTTCAGCTCTCGATAATCAATACACATCCTGTGTGACCCATCCTTCTTTTTCACGAACAGGATCGGTGCTCCCCATGGGGAACTGCTCAGACGGATAAACCCTCGGTCTAGCAGCTCCTGAAGCTGCGTAGATAGCTCCTGCATCTCAGGTGGTGCTAGCCGGTATGGTGCCTTCGCTATCGAAGCGGCACCCGACACTAAATCAACGCAAAACTCCACTTGCCTCTCCGGAGGCACTCCCGATAAGTCCTCGGGTAAGACATCCCGAAACTCTTGTACAACCGGCACACTGCCCACATCTGTCGTGGTCTCAACCCTCGTATCCGAGATATATGCCAGAAATCCCATACAACCTTGCTGCAGAAATCTATTAGCTCTCGTAGCTGAACAGAGGGTTGGCCCCTTCGAGGCCCTCTCTCCTTGAATAATCAGTTCTTCCCCACTTGGGGTTCGAACCCTCACCAACTGGCGCTCACAATCGATTATGGCCCCGTTTGCCCCCAACCAGTCCATCCCGACAATCACCTTCAGCCCTCGCAACGGTATCGGGACTAGATCAACATGAAACCTCTCCCCAAGCACATTCAGGGTACAGTCCCGATACACCCTCGCAGCACTCACGGTGTGGTCATCTGCAATCTTCACCTCAAGCGGGGAATCCAAAGTTCTCGGCGCATCCCGAAACTTCTTGTTAAGCGCAAGAGACAAAAATGATCGGGTAGCTCCCAAATCGAATTAAACGTGAGCCGACATACCATTGACCAAAAAGGTCCCTATACACAAGAACAGTATACACATAAGCAATGCAATAAATCTAGAGCAGGGAAGAATAAACACGTACCAGCCACAACGTTTGGCGCTGCCCGAAGCTCCTCGGTAGTCAACTGAAATGCGCGACTCTTCACCACTGGAGCATCCGCCTTAGCATGGAGGCCATCAGTAATCCTCATTATGATGGGCGTAGGCGCCGACACTGCTCCTCCTCCTCCTCCCTGAAACCTCGGGCAATCGACCTTTTTATGGCCAGTCTGGTTGCAGTGGAAACAAATCAAGCTCTTCTTGGGGCAATCCCTACTCAAGTGACCCGGTTGGCCACATGCTTAACACCCTGATCCCGCCATCCGACAAACTCAACTGTGCGGTTTCCCGCACTTGGCACACCGGCCATGACCCTGCTGGCTCCTGCTCGGGTTTCCGCTTGGTACGGAACTCCAACTCCATCTCCAGCTCACGGGCCTTCTCCACCATCTCATTCAGGGTTTTGCACCTTGTGAAGCTCAAAAACTCACGAATATCATCCCTCAACATGGAATGATACCTGCATACTGTGGGATCAACAATACTCGTTCCCGAAACTTGGTGGTAATCTCCGCCACAGTCTCAGTGGTCTGCTGGAGCTCTTGGAACTCCCTCACCAACCGTTGCACCTCAATAGCTGGTGCAAACTCCAAATCAAATCGCCAAACAAACTCGGCCCATATCATCTCAGCCATACCGGCTGCTCCCACCTGACTAGTCACCTCTCCCTACTAGTCTCGGGATTTGTCTCTCATCATACATGAAACAAAACCCACCTTTACCGCATCAGGGAAAGAACTCGTGCGTTGGGCGTTCTTTATATCCGCCACCCAACATCGGCTAACAATGGGGTCCCTGACCCTGAAAAACTCTGGCGCCCCACATGCCTTAAACTCCCAGAACGAGGGAGTTCAGGCCCCGACCTGGCCCACAACAATCTCGGCTCTAAATGACCTGAGCCTCTCCTCCATAATCTCCATCATACCCTACTTGACCGTCCCAAAGATTAATGGGGTAGCGTCAAGGATGCCCCTCGTCACCTCGGCTCTGAATGACCTTAGTTTGAGTCCTGACACACCCGAGAGTATACCTGAATCCCTCAAACCAAGGCTCTGATACCAAATTATAACGACCCAATTTTCAAAAGGAATTTTTGATTTTTGATTTTTGATTAACCACAATACTTTCCACAATCCATGAAATCCCAAATACAATTGTTTTCAAAATTCATAACAATGACAATTTTATTTCAAATCATCTGAGTGTCCCATAAAAATGCCTGAGAGAGAGTGCACGCCGCGCCATCAAGCCATGCCCTTGCCCTAGGGATCAGATGTACCTGAAACAAATCCACAAACTGTAAGCTAATTCTTAGTGAGTTCCCCAGAGCATACCCCACACACAATCCACATAACACATATCATATTAGCTATAAAAGCTACATATATAACATAAGCCATGCATACAAACATAGAAGGATGTCATGGGCTCCTCCACATGGTCTTATACCAGTGTCATGGGCTCCCCCATGGTCTTTAACCGACAAGCCATGGGCTCTCCCATATGGTCTTTCATCCGACTGCCATGGGCTCCCCCACATGGTCTTATATCCAAGTGCCATGGGCTCCCCCATGGTCTTCCCTGCAGGTATCATATAATCACTAGCATACCACTTAGCATATAGCTAACTATCATACCACATATCTCTACTTCAACTAGTGTACCACATATCACAAAATGGGCCGGCCTTGGTGCCTTAGACCCATGGTCTGGTGAGGAGACCCACCTCTCGAATGTTGAACTAACAAGCTAAGATCAGATAAATCCCATGCACTGCTCCAACTCAACTGCCTATAATCATCATGTGATTAACTTGTCACAATCCCGAAATAGCATAAATACCCTCAAAGTCAACCCTGGTCAAAGTCAAGGTCAACAGTCCATGTTGACCTCAACTCGTCGAGTGCATCCAAGAACTCTTCGAGTTAATTGAATAACTCGTCAACTCACCGAGTTACCTATGTAACTCGTCGAGTTACCTATGTAACTCGTCGAGTTCCTCCCGAGTCCATTCCACTGAATCCCGAGTTAACTCGCCAAGTCACCTAAGTGACTCGTCGAGTTCATCAAATGTCCAGAAGACCAAAAGTTCATGCAGGACAAAACTCTAATCCTTCATTGCACTCATTCAGAATCTCGAAAACGGGTAAACCCTACCCGACTCCTCGATTCAACTAAGGGACTCGACGAGCTCCTTCGGTCCTTCATGTGTTCCGACGTTTTTAAGCTACCCCAAAGCTCCATATTGCAGATCTAGCCTCCTAAGGCATGGTTTCCATGTAAAGTTGCAAACTTTACGTGCATGCAAACTCTTAATGCCAATACAAAGCTAAGGGAGGGGTTTAAACCAAATAGAAGGACCGAAGCTTGATGCTTTCTATAACTTTATAACTCTAAGGACTTAGAGGAGTCCAGATCTGAAGTTGCAACTCCAGATCTTTCCCAACACCCAAAATGCTCCACTAATATACTAGAAATGGCCCAAAAGTTCAATAAAAGGGGATCTAATGCTAGAATGATCAAGGTAACAATTTGTTTCCTTCAAATGGGTGTCCAAACGTTGTAGATGCTGGATCTACAGTCTCATTCCCGCTCCAAGCTTCTAAATCTTCAAACTCCTTCAACGAAGTGCACCAAAAGCTCTCTCTTATCCTCTCAATCTCAAGGAAATAGCAAAGAACGGCTAGGGTTTCTTCTCTGGGTAGTGAAGTGGTAAAGGAGGCCACAAGAGGCGGATTAAGTCCATTATATAGGGTGCAAACCCTAAAATTAGGGTTTTCCTTTACAACGCCTACTCGTCGAGTCGAGGCCTTCTGACTCGTCGTGTAGGATTTAAATCCCGCGTCCTCATAATGATCTCTACTCGACGAGTTGGAGCTCTCCAACTCGCCGAGTCCCAGTACAAAACCCTAAAAACTTATAAAATTAAATAATACCTGGAACAGGTGTTACAAAAAAGCTCGGGTACAAGTTTTATATATTCTTTTATTTAATCAAAAAGCTTCAACTTCAAGTGGTTTTGCAAAAAAGATTTTTATGAGTAGTTGTTTTTTGTAAGCATCGGTGTGCAAAATCATATTGTGAGATTGTTGCATTATAAAATCTTCAAGTTGTTATCCAACGGTATCAGGTGTTGTCCTCCCTCCTTGAGGTTGAGGGTTTAAGTCTCATCATGGACATAGGCGGATTAAAGAGTAGTTTATGAGTAGATTGGATGTGCCATTTCAAAAAAAAAATCTTCAAGTTGTTTTTTTCAAAAAAAAAAAAAGCTTCAATGATTTTATGATTTTATGATTTTATGATTGTTTATTTAGAAAACCGAAAACCATATGTTAGCTTCTAAACCAGATAATAGACTAGGTAATGTTTAATTGTTTATCTTTTATAGCTTCTAAATCAGATTATTAATTATTGCTTTTAAATCAGTTTATCACTTTATCTTTCATAGCTCCTGATTATTGCTTTTAGTTTTCATTTTGTATTTTATAGCTTCTGTAACATCTATTGCAGGCACTCAATCTTTTAATATTTGATTTAATTAAGAATGAAAACCCGGAATTTAAGAGGGTCACAACGTGAGAGATGGTGTCTCAAAACGTGACATTTGATGGAGACACATGGCCATTTTTAAGGCTCACGACGTGACACATAGGTGCTCACGTCGTGAGATCAGGCTAACCCCAATCCTATGTTTTTCTCCCTATTTAAGTGAAGTGAGAGGCTAGGGTTTTCATACTCTCAGCCTCCATCACCTCCTTCCTGCCCAAAACGTTCCTAGCCTCCTTTGGTGACCTTAAAGAGTTCATTTGGTGGTTTTTGTCTCTTTGAAGAAGAAAAAAACTCCTTGGGTGCATCCTCTTGGCAATCAAGCTCCTACCTCATCGATTTGCTATGCTTTTGGACCTTTTTAAGTCATAAAGCTTCTGCCTTTATCTATTATGCATGCTAGATCTAAGATTTGTGCTTTACTTTTCATGGATGGGTTGAGTAGCATGCATATGATCCATAAAGTTAGCAACTTTATGGATCATTGAGGCATTTCCTTTTAGTATGAGTTCAGATCTAATGTTTGGAGTTGGTTTTAGACTCCAAGCATGAGTCTTGATTCCATTATCTTCTTACTGGCATAGTTAGTGTTCAAGTCGTGCATTGGACATGCAAGACTAAAAAGCTACGATTTTTATGGTCCTTAGGGTTGGGAAAAGTCGTATGGAAAGTCTCAATGAGTGGCTTAAGAGATTAAGTGCTTAATGCTCAAAGCTGTCCAGGACGGATCTCACGACGTAAGCATTACCGTGTATTGGCAACTGTAACACCTGGAATCTAGAAGACTAATGGTGGGAATAAATGCCCTTTCCTAGGGACCAACACGGCGAGTTGATGGTGGGAAACTCAACGTGTTGGAGGCTTTTGGGAGGCACGTTCTTATGAACCAACTCAGCGAGTTGGTGAAGGGAACTCGACGAGTTGGGCGCTGATTAAGAAACCCTAATCTTTTGGATGTTGTACCCTATTTAAAGTCCTTTAGTTCCTTTGGTTGGCCTCCTTATCAGCCTCCATTGTTGTCAAAACCCTAAATCGAGTTGTAGCCTCAATTGTCAAGCATTTGAGCCTTGGAAGGAAGTTTCGTGTCCATTATGTGCATTGTGAAGGAGTTTGAAGACCGCGAAGTTTCTTAGCTTGGAGGATGGACCTTGGATCCATAATCATTATCCATTTTTCAAGGAGTTTGAGGTATCAAGTTCTTATCTTGATGGCTAGATGTTTAGATATTCCTTTTTGGGTTAATTGTTATGTTTGAGTCATAGGTTGGATGGATGATGGGATTAGGACGTCCCAAAGCCTTGTTCTTTCAGATCTGGGGTTTTCATGGAATTATTTGGCATAAAGGTGCCAACGTTATGGATTTAAGGGCTTCATGCATTCTTTAAGTCCCTTATTAAGCCCTTTTTGAGCATTTGAGCCTCTCCTAGTCATGTGTGAGCGTAAACTTGGAAACTTTACGTGGTCTTCCAGCTCTAGAGTATTAGATCTGCAATTTGGGGGCTTTGTCTTTAAGTATTAAGTGCTTAATGGTTAAGCCCTCATTCTTTTAAGTCTAGGGTTTGGGCTTGGACCCATTGCGGTGGTTCCTAGGGATAAACTTGGAAACTTTACCTTTCTAGATCTCATATTGGTAGAGATCTGAGTTGGGGAGTTTATTGGAGTTAATAATGTGGGCTTAATGTATTAAGATGTGGGTTTCTGGCGAACTCGGCAAGTTTACGGATAAACTCGGTGAGTTGGCTTGGTTTTTCCCCGACTTTGCGGTTGTTAGAGGAACTCGGCGAGTTGAAGGATAAACTCGGCGAGTTGGGTCAACTCAGGCCGTTGACTTTGACTTTTAACCCTGTCTTTGACCAAGTTGTTATAAGGGGGTATTTGAGGTAATCAGAATTGTAATTAAGAAAATTATGGGCTTAGGAAAAGACCCATATGGGATTGGGCCCAATTTGGAAAATTAGGCATTTAGTGGGCCTTTGTGGATCTTTTGGATTTGGGCCTCAGTTTTGGTTCATGTTGGGTCAGGGGTAAAATGGTCATTTTACCCCAAGTGAGGATTATGGATTATAGCTTAGAACCCAATTGCTAATTGGGTGTGTTGTTGGTATTGATATCTTGGGAAGTCGGCAGGGCAACAACTAGGGATTTCTTTCAGTAAGCTTCTGCAATTGAGGTGAGTCTTCTCACTATATCTATGGGTCGAAGGCACCAATGCCGACCCATTACATGTTATGTGGTATGCTAGTTGTCTCTGTGATACTTGCATGGAAGACTCAGGGGGAGCCCGTGGCATTTGGATATCATACCATGTGGGGAGCCCATACCATTCCAGGTAAATACCATGGGGGAGCCCATGTCATATCAGATTAAGACCATGGGGGGAACCCATGGCAACTATATGTATGTTGCATTATAATCTGTATTTGTATGTTGTATGGTATTTTGGGGAACTCACTAAGCTTTGTATTTATGGTTTTCAGTTTATGTTTCAGGTACTCCGGTTTTCAAATGGAAGAGCTCGGGATGATTGCAGAGCACACACCACATGTTTCCGCATATTGTGAATTACTCTGGTTTTATGAAAACAATCTGTATTAACAATTTATCTATTTAAAAATAATTTTTTTGTGTCGTGATTTTGGGTCATTAGAAGTTGTTATCAGAGCCTTGGTTTGAGGGATTCAGACATACTCTCGGGTGTGTCTGAACTCAAATTGAGGATTGGTAAAGTTTTGAAAAGAAAAATATTTTCAAGAAAAGAGTTTTCTAAGAAAAGAGAAGGGTGTGGTGCATGCAATCAACCGAGCTCAAGTAAGTTTTCCCAAAATACCTATACTTGTCATCTGTTATGATTTGATTTATGAATCTACGAATCGTATGCTAGTTAGGGCTAAGGATCTGTTCAGTTTTTGCATGATAGAATTCTAGGGCTGATTAGTCCGGGTAGATTGGCTGATATATGAGATACCTTGTTGTTTTGGGTGTATTCAATGCTACGCTGAGACAGGAATGCCTATTGGGATTAGTAATTGTTAAGTGCATGCTTTAAAAATTGTATACGGTTAGGATCTTATAGCCCTAGAATAACTGATTTGGCCTTATTTCCTGTTCCTTGTATGGTTGTGGTTCTAGGGTAGAGTATGTTATTCGATAGTCTGTTTGATACTGTTTTGTATATAATTTGCATGCATAAGGCAACCGATAGTAAGGGTGGAATTTATAGTTGAAGTAATAGCGTGTGGGTTGAATGTTCTATGATAGTTTCATGGATAGGTGTGTTACTGCACGAATGTTGCTTGCTTTGTGCTTTGTGGAACTCTTGATGATGGGAGTCAGCTACTAAGTGAATATGAAAGTATTCATGAGGTAGATGACTGGCATTATAAAGAGCTCTTCAGCAGCTAAAGGCAGAGTGAGGTCGGGAACCTAGGAAAGCCTAGGATATTGTAACATCCATAAATTTTGCGTCAAATTTAAACTTTTCAAGCATAAATAAAACCCAATAGTATTGTTTACAAAAATGTTTTCAAATCATTATTCAATCAGAGTGTCCCAAAAGCCAGATCATAAGGATGAGGAGCGGTACGGTCACGCCTTCGCCTTGCCATGATCTCCTGAAGTACCCCCAAAATACCAATACCACACTGATAATACCATATCCGTAATGATCAATCAATCAACATGCATACTGGGCCATCGGCCTGACTGGACCGCCCTATAGGGCCTACAGTCCAACGGAATCTATACCGAGCCTTCGGCATGACTGGCCCGCCACGTGGGCCTACAGTCTCCCCGGACCGCTCATAGGGTGTGTTGGCCTTCAACACAGAGCAGGACCGCCTCAACCCAAGCAACAAGGAATTAATCATGTGCGCATAACTAACATATACTGGCATATACAATCATCAAACATATCTATCTCACTGATCACCAAACATAGCAATCACTCATAACTAGAGCACTGACCTAGCAGGTCACTAACATATTAATCCCTACGGATCATAGGAGCATAACATATTGTCTATCCTGATTCCGATCTAACAAATCATATCCACATGTAACATACCATAACGATAACAACTAAAGGGCCGGCCTTGGTGCCTTAGACCCTATCGATATAGTGAGGATAACTCACCTTGCAGATGTCGACTCGGTAGATAAAATTCAACCCTCGGATCACTGCCACAAACTCCACCACCTATTACCATAGTATAATCATACCATAAGTTCCCAACCCTTCAAGGTACCCCATAAGTCAACTAATCAACCCTAGTCAAAGTCAAAGTCATCAGTCAAGGTCAACAATCTATGTTGACCTTGACTCGCCGAGTACCCCCGGCTGCTCGCCGAGTCCCTTGAAGTACTAACCCACTCGTCGAGTCACCTGAGTGACTCGTCGAGTTCCTTTGGTTTGCGATCGAGACCCTAAGGCCACTCGTCGAGCTTCCTTCTTGAAACTCGACTGTTACCCGCACATACATAAATTGGGGCAACCTCAACCGACTCGCCGAGTTGTTCACACACTCGTCGAGTCTACGACAATCTTCATCGGACTCGCCGAGTTGTTCATACACTCGTCGAGTCTACGACAATCTTCATCGGACTCGCCGAGTTGTTCTTCCAACTCGCCGAGTTCATGCCTATCTTCATGTGACTCGCCGAGCCGACCATGCGACTCGCCGAGTCCCTTCAGTCCTTTTTGCCATACAGACTCATTTGAGCCATGCAGCGGCTCCAAACTACAGATCCAAGCTTCTAAGGCATGCTTTTCACGTAAAGTTGCAAACTTTACATGCATGCATAGCTACAAAAGCTCTTAATGTCAAATCCAAGCTCACAATGGGGTTTCCTACCCAAGGGAGGCTTTATTCACGCCCAAACCAGAAACTTTATGACTCTAGAACTTAAGAAGGGTCCAGATCTGAAGTTACAACTTTAGATCTAGCCCATAGTCCAACTTATCAACTCAAAGGTCCATAAAAGCCCCAAAATCAACCAAAAAGAGATCTAGAAGGGAAAAGAAGTAAAGGTTGCGACTTGATACCTCTGGAAGATGCCAACTGAGGTAGATTCTGATTCCTACACTCTCCTTGCTCCAATTCCCTTGCCTTCCAAGTTCCTTCTCTCCAAAGATATTCCTTCCAAGCTTAAAACACACACAATAGAGCACCACACGAATTAGGGTTTCTTAAGAGCTCTCTAGAACTGTAAAGAGGCCAAAGGAGGCTTATGCTTCCTTAAATAGGGTGCAAAACCCCGGGATTTAGGATTTCATTTGCCAGCTCCTACTCGTCGAGTCCCTTAATGGACTCGGCGAGTAGGCCACTAAACACGCGATCCCACCCCGCTGCTACTCGACGAGTAGGGAAACCAACTCGTCGAGTAGGACTCAAAACCAAAGAAATTCTTATTTAAGTCAATACCTGAGAATCGGGGCGTTACAATTCTCCCACACTTGAACTAGACTTCGCCCTCGAAGTCCTCTGGGATAAACAATCACGGGTAGTGCTCGTGCATCTCCGCCTCCGGCTCCCATGTCCACTCGGATCCCCTCCGATGTTCCCATTGCACCTTCACCAAAGGTATTTCCTTGTTCCGTAAAATCTTCTTCTTCCTCTCTAAGATGGCCACAGGCCTCTCCACGTAATTCAGGCGCTCATCGACCTGAATATCATCCAGCGATACTACTGCCTCCTGGTCCATGATGCACTTTCGCAACTGCGAAACATGGAACGTGCTGTGGATCCGGCTAAACTCCTCCGGAAGCTCTAGCCTATAAGCCACTTTGCCAACCCTGGCAATGATTCTGAACGGCCCAATATATCGGGGACCCAATTTTCCCCTCTTCCTGAAGCGGATCACACCCTTCCAGGGCGAGACCTTCACGAGTACCATATCACCGACCTGAAACTCTAGCTCGGATTGGCGCCGGTCGGCGTAACTCTTCTGCCGACTCTGAGCGGTCTGCAGCCGCTGCCTAACCTGCTGGATCTTTTCAATAGTCTGCAATACTACCTCCGTCCGTCCCATCAGCCTGTGTCCGACCTCACCCCAACAAAGTGGGGTGCGACACCTCCGTCCATACAACAGCTCGAAAGGCGGGGCGCCAATAATGGAATGATAGCTGTTGTTGTAGGCGAACTCTGCAAGCGGTAGGTGAGAATCCCAGCTCCCTCCGAAATCAATAACACACGCCCTCAACATATCCTCGAGGGTCTGAATGGTCCGCTCGCTTTGACCGTCAGTCTGCAGATGGAACACTGTACTAAAGTGCAGCCGCATGCCCAGTTCCTCGTGGAACTTCTGCCAGAAACGGGATGTAAATCTAACATCCCGATCGGAGACAATGGAGACCGGAACCCCATGGTGAGAGACAATCTCGTTGACGTACATATCAACCAATCTTTCGGCCGACGAACTCTCCCGTATGGCCAAGAAATGGGCACTCTTGGTCAATCGATCCACGATGACCCATATAGCATCGAACCCCTTTGCCGTCCTCGGCAATTTCGTAATGAAGTCCATCGTGATCTGTTCCCATTTCCACATGGGAATCTCCAGATGCTGCAGCTTACCATGCGGTCTCTGATGATCGGCCTTGACCATTCTACATGTCAGGCACCTCTCAAAATACCAAGCGATTTCTCGCTTCATACATGGCCACCAGTAGTTCAAACTCAAATCTCGGTACATCTTGGTGGCCCCCGGGTGTATAGAAAAGTGAGACTTATGAGCCTCCTCCATCACTGTCTGTCGGACCCCTCCAGTCATCGGAACCCAAACCCGACCGTGTCGGGTCAATAATCTGCGACTATCCTGAACAAACCAGGTGCTCTCGCCCTTAATTCGCTCCAACTTCCAGTTCTCTAGTCTCATGCCCTCAACCTGAGCATCTCTAATCAAACTCACAAGCGGGGAATCCACCGCTATCCTCATACACCTTGCTGGGGTAGTAGTCCCAGCTGACTTGCGGCTGAAAGCGTCCGCAACCACATTCGATTTACCGGGATGGTAAAGGATCTCACAGTCATAGTCCTTGACTACATCCAGCCACCTGCGCTGCCTCATATTCAGGTTCGGCTGATCCATGATGTGCCTCAAACTCTTGTGATCCGTGTATATAGTACATCGGACCCCGTATAGATAATGCCTCTAAATCTTGAGAGCGAAAACCACCGTTCCCAACTCATGATCGTGCGTAGGGTATCTCGTCTCATGCGGCTTCAGCTGCCGCGATGCGTAGGCTATCACCCGTCCCCTCTGCCTGAGGACAGCCCCCAGACCTGTGATGGACGCATCACAAAATACTACGAAATCCTCGACTCCCTCGGGGAGCGTCAACACTGGCGCCTCACAGAAACATCGTCGGGGGGTCTCAAACGCCCTCTGCTGCTCAGGGCCCCACCGGAAATCCACCCCCTTCCTCGTTAGACGAGTGAGGGGTACTGCAACCTTGGAAAAATCTCAAATAAATCTCCGGTAGTACCCTGCTAATCCCAAGAAGCTCCTGATGTCTGAGGGAGATTTCAGAATCACCCACTACATAACCGCCTCGGCTTTGGCCGGGTCGACCAAAATCCCCTCCTGGTTAACGAAATGTCCAAGAAACTGGACATCTCGTAACCAGAACTCACACTTCGAGAACTCGGAATACAACCGTTCTCGTCGCAGAACCTCCGGCAGCTCCCTAAGGTGTTCCTCGTGCTGCTCTCGGGTCTTGGAATACACCAAGATATCATCTATGAACACAATGACCGAGCGATCGAGCATCGGTCTGCAGACCCGATTCATCAAATCCATGAACACTGCCGGCGCATTGGTGAGCCCAAACAGCATCACCACGAACTCGTAATGACCATAACGAGTCCGAAACGCGGTCTTCTCAACGTCTTCCTCCCTGACCCTGACCTGGTGATACCCGGATCACCCTGCAACTGATCGAAAAGATCATCTATCCTTGGGAGTGGATAACGGTTCTTCACCGTTAGCTTGTTCAACTCCCTGTAGTCGATGCACATCCTATGCGAACCGTCCTTCTTCCTAACGAAGAGGATCGGTGCTCCCCATGGGGAACTACTCGGACGAATGAACTGCCTACCCAGCAGCTCCTGCAACTGAGATGACAACTCCTGCATCTCTGGCGGTGCCAGTCGGTACGGTGCCTTAGCGATAGGGGCCGCACCCGGCACCAGATCAATCTTGAACTCCACCTGCCTCTCCGGAGGCACTCCAGGTAACTCTTCTGGAAACACGTCAGCAAACTCTCTAACCACCGGGACCTCTGAAACTGAAGTCTGATCCCTGACCCGCATGTCCACCACACACGCTAAATAACCTGCACATCCATGATGAATATACTGCCGAGCCTTGGCGGCCGAACAAAACCCTGATCCTACTCTGGTGCCCTCACCATATACCACCAGTTCTCCCCCACTTGGGGTTCGAACTACTACTCGCTGTCCCTCACAATCGATCATGGCGCCAAATCGGCTAAGCCAATCCATCCCTACGATCACACATACTTCCCCCATGGGAATAGGAATCAAATCTATCGGGAATGACACCCCGAAAATCTCCAGCTCGCATCCCCGGTAAACCGAAGAAGCAGAAATCCCGTGCTCGTTGGCGATCGAAACCCGCAACGGACACTCAAGCTCATCTACCGACACACTGAACTCTCTACTGAAAGTCTGAGATACAAACGACCGACTCGCCCCCGAGTCAAATAAAACCAATGCAGGCATAGAGTTTACTAAAAACGTACCTAAACATAGGTACCAACGATAAGCACAACAAAGATAAAATAACTGAGAAAAAAAAATAGATACATACCAGCAACCACATCCGGTGCTGCCTTGGACTCCTCGGCCGTGAGCTGGAAGGCGCGCCCATGAGCCTTCGGAGGCTCCACCTTGACTGGCCTCCCATCTCCCATCCTCAAAGTAGCCGGTGCGGATCCCTGCGCCGGATTGGCAGCGAGCTGCGGGCAGTTGGTCTTCACGTGACCAACCTGATGACAATGATAACAAATCCTCATATCTGCTGGAGGGGCGGACTGGCGACAGTCCCTGGCATAGTGCCCCTCCTTGCCACATTTGTGGCAATCACCTCCTACTCGACAAATCCCAGAATGACCCCTGCCACACTTTCCACAAGTGCGGCTCTGCTGACGCCCGGTCCGAGTATCAGCGGTCTTGGACCGCTTAGGTGTCGGCTGAGACTGTGTCGTAACCTGACACTGCTCCTTCAACTGCAGCTCTATCTCCAACTCGCGCCGCCTCGCGGCTTCCTGAAGATCCAAAAGAGTCTCACAACGTTGCGTAGCAACGAACTGTCGAATATCAGTCTTGAGCATGCTCAGATAACGAGTCATCTGAGACTGCTCTGAAGCAAACTCCGGGCAGAACATAGCTCTCTCCGTGAACATACGAGTGATCTCCATCACTGACTCTCCATCCTGTCTCAAAGTCAAAAACTCCTAAGCAAGCCGCTCCCGCTCAACGCATGGAACGTAGCGGGTGCAGAACATATCCCGAAACTGCCCCCAAGTAATAGCAGCTCGCTGGTCATCACTATACGACCCTGTCGTCAATCTCCACCAGTCCTTTGCCCCAAGCCTCAGCAGGTTCAGGGCACACCTGACCTTCCGGTCAGCAGGACATGAACACGTGAAGAAACATCCCTCCACGTCAGATAACCACCTCATAGCCCTGATCGCATCCTGTGTACCATCAAACGTCGGGGGCTTCGTGTTATCAAAGTCCCGGTACTGGAAAGCCCTGCCGGCTCCTCCTCCAACCCCTGCCGCGGTTACAGCCGATGTGGCTGCAGCGGCAGCTGTCTCTGCTAGAGCTGCATATCGCTCATCAAAGTACTCAACCATCGCGGTCTTAATCGACCCGAACATCTCTGGCAGCTGCGCTCGGAACGCCGCAACAATCTCGTCGTGCATAATCTCCCGGATCCTGGCATCCAACTCCTCTGTGCCTATCTGTACCACGGGCTCAGGTGCTACCGGCACCTCCGACCCTCCGTCTCCCGACCCTGACCCTGATCCGGACCCTGATCCTGATCCGGGCCCAGCAGCAAAACGTCTCGTCACCACCATACTGAAAGATATACTCAAGTCATCAGATAAATAACATAATATCGGGAGACCAAAACCCACAAACCCTAGGGGTTGTGACTTCCTTGCTACGCGTATGGGTCCTGTGCTTTCAGTAGTACGGGCCCATACTACCTTCCACACCTACCCATATTTGTCTCAAGTATCACCACAACACCCTAACACTAGCATCAACATAATATGCGCTCAACCCTCACTCCTAGGGAAACATCGCCTATCTCGCAACTGATCTCATAGATCCTCACAACCCACACATCCATGAAAGTTTCATCAACCCCTGTAGTGCTAGTACATGCTAGTCGCACATAACACTGGACCCAATAGACTTCCGAATATCCAATCCTATCCGAAGACTGGATCAAACATTCTCAGGCTACAAGATCTTGATTACGCACAACCGTGATGCCTACACTAACGACTACAGTAATGATGTCAATTCCATATACAAGAAACCCTAGGCTAGTAGGCATCATATAATCAGGCAAGTCTATCATGTGATTCCTGAAGATCACTAGCCTAGCACTAGCATACTGTTCTAACATATCATAATATCAATAACTGTATGGTATTTTGGGTTTACTTACAAGCTCCGGCTGATCGTACCCTCTGCATCCTCCATCCTTTATTTTGAAAACCATTTTAGAATTTATTCTGAAAATTTCCTTGATTTGAGACTGGGTTCACACGTGTGTTTCCCCCAATTCACTCAAACCAAGGCTCTGATACCAACTTGTAACATCCATAAATTTTGCGTCAAATTTAAACTTTTCAAGCATAAATAAAACCCAATAGTATTGTTTACAAAAATGTTTTCAAATCATTATTCAATCAGAGTGTCCCAAAAGCCAGATCATAAGGATGAGGAGCGGTACGGTCACACCTTCGCCTTGCCATGATCTCCTGTAGTACCTGAAACAATAAACTGGAAACTATAAGCCCGAGGGCTTAGTGAGCTACCCCCAAAATACCAATACCACACTGATAATACCACATCCGTAATGATCAATCAATCAACATGCATACTGGGCCATCGGCCTGACTGGACCGCCCTACAGGGCCTATAGTCCAACTGAATCTATACCGAGCGTTCGGAATGACTGGACCGCCACGTGGGCCTACAGTCTCCCCGGACCGCTCATAGGGTGTGTTAGCCTTCAGCACAGAGCAAGACCGCCTCAACCCAAGCAACAAACAATTAATCATGTGCGCATAACTAACATATACTGGCATATACAATCACCAAACATATCTATCTCACTGATCACCAAACATAGCAATCACTCATAATTAGAGCACTGACCTAGCAGGTCACTAACATATTAATCCCTACGGATCATAAGAGTATAACATACTGTCTATCCTGATTCCGATCTAACAGATCATATCCACATGTAACATACCATAACGATAACAACTAAAGGGCCGACCTTGGTGCCTTAGACCCTATCGATATAGTGAGGATAACTCACCTTGCAGATGTTGACTCGGTAGATAAACTTCAACCCTCGGATCACTGCCACAAACTCCACCACCTGTTACCATAGTATAATCATACCATAAGTTCCCAACTCTTCAAGGTACCCCATAAGTCAACTAATCAACCCTGGTCAAAGTCAAAGTCATCAGTCAAGGTCAACAGTCCATGTTGACTGTCACACCCCTGAACCCAGACGGCGGAAACGTCCGAGGGCTCGCGTGACTTAAATTGAATATCATCACAATGAATATACATGAATCATAACATAAACATCACCATGCATCAATACATTACAACTGATATTGTTCACATCCAGTACATTGTTTTAAATATTACAGATCCACAACCCTAAGTTGTTTGAGAGTTTTCAAAACATAATATTCTAACATACTTGATATTACTCTTCAGCTTACCTGTTACCTGAGAATATAAGTTATTTTGAAAAACGTCAACATATGAAATGTTGGTGAGTTCATAAGCAAGGTTGTGATAAAAATGATT
The DNA here is from genome assembly GCF_052849685.1 of Lactuca virosa. Classification (NCBI taxonomy): domain Eukaryota; kingdom Viridiplantae; phylum Streptophyta; class Magnoliopsida; order Asterales; family Asteraceae; genus Lactuca; species Lactuca virosa. The sequence goes on from NC_136432.1 coordinate 171,694,678, forward strand.
TGTGTAGTTTGTAAAACCCAGAAAATCCGATATTTTCTGAAAAGACAATAGTTTATCAAAGTGTGAAGATCCATAAGTTGATGCATGAATGATTTTCAAAACGTGTATATAAAAGGGAGTTTTGTATTATAGTTATAGAAATTACAAGCGAGTGGTGTTGATTTCCTTGAAAAACCCGATGTTTTCCGATAACGCGAAATATACTTGTTTACGAATTGCTACACCGCCACAACGAATGATTTTTGATTACTCTTCCTTGATTACTCGGGTAGTGTTGGATATTATCAATTTTTGTGAGTCGTTATAACCATGCATGGTAATGACTGGTTATAACTACCAACTACGAACGACCCATAGAGGTGTCATCCGTTATTACTCACTTAATCCAAACCACCTTGATTACTATTGATTAACGACCTGAATTTGTTTACTTTAATTACACATAAGCCTAGCAAACGAGGAGAAGAGGAATATAAAGTCCTGCTACTTCCGTGAGTTATTTTAGGCTGTTGGGTATACGAAGGACACGATGACCCATTTCGCATTTAATTACTTGGACCTTACTAGCAATGCTAATGGGCCACTAAGGCCCAATGGCACTTAAAAGCCATTGAAGGTCCCTTAAATATGGAATTGGGTTATAGAAGGCCCAATAACATTGGTTACCATTATCCCTTGGGCCCAAAGATCATGTTAATGGATCACAAAGGTCCAACTAGCATGATTGGAACTTTCAAGCCCAAAGTTTTGAATGTTTACTTGTTTTAGGAATTGCATAATTGTTGGAAGGTTTGATTGAACGATTTATAATTTCGGATCGGCACGGGGCCGTTCGGTCGTTTTTAACGATTTTTGGAATTATACATATATTCACCTTCATGAGTTGTAGTTTTGTATTTTTTTTGACTCAAACATCTTAATAGTAAAAGAATTGATTCAAAATATTGGTTTGACCTTTTCCGCTATTCTTTAATAAAAATAGCAATTTTAGTCCTTTATATAAAAAAGAGACATTTTAGCCCTTAAATCATTTTCTTGACACATTTGACCCATAGACTTGTTCAAGTGATATTTTTAGCTCAAAACTTATTCTTTGGCTGTTTCAGCCCTTCCAGAAAAGTGTTTTACGGTTAAAGCCCAAACTTTTTGCAATTTTACAATTTTGGCCCAAAATCCAAAAACTATACATTTTTTATCCTTTTTGGAAAAGAAAAGCATTTTTAAGCCTTGAAATAGTTTTGTTTAACTTTTTATCCCATGTTTTGAAGAATTTACCATTTCAGCCCTTTGAAAGTCATGATTTTCGCAACTTTGGGCTTAATGGGCCGAAAAGCCCAAAAATTAGCCCATTAAGCTAATATTTACATTTCAGGTCCTTTGAAGAACATAATATTCATAAAAACATTTATTTTAACTGATTTGACTCTTTTAACCCTTGAGAAAACCGTGAATGGCAATTTTTAACTCAACTTTTGTTTATTTGACAATTTAAGCCCAAAAATTGGTTTTATGTTACAATATGTTTATCATAATCTTGGAGGGTAATTTTCTTGACTTTTTTAGTGTAATATAACTTTGTTCATGTTTGTTTTCTTACTCATGCCATAGATCTCGAGTTTTCTTCCCTTTTTGTTTACATATTCAACACATAAGCACATAAAATCACACATACATGCATAAAATCATACATAGCATACACATACACATAAATTTACACATTTTACTTGTATCCCCCCCATAAAACTTGTGAAAACCGAAAAGAGAGGGGTATGAACTCACCCTTGCTTGTTGATTTCGATTTGAAGAAGAAAGGGAAGAGTTTGATGCTATTTTTCGGCCCTAACAAGCTTTCTTGGGTTGATTTCAAAGTTAAGAAGCTTCAATGGTGATGATTATTATGGAATAACCTCCTTGAAGAGCTTCTAAATCTCGAAAATCTTGATAGAGGGTAAGAAGATGTTCTTGAAGACTTAGAGAGAGTTTGAAAGGAGTTTGAAGGTGTGTGTGTGTTTTTCCTCTTGCTCTCGGCCGAAGAAGAAAAAGAGAGGGGGAGAAGAGAGAGAGAGAGTTGCATGGATGTATGGGATTGAGTATTGTTTAGTGGTTAGTTTGCATGGATTACCTCCATGTATTAGTGAGGTGGCATGGCTTGGATAATTAGCCATTTTCCTTTTTTTTTTCTTCTTGGGCCGAGAAAGAGAGAAGGAGGAAAGATTTTTGGGCCCTTTTTGTGCTTAAGTCCATATTAGGGGCCCATTTTGACGATTTTCGGTCCAATTGGTCCTTGGAGGTGATTCACGGCCTAATATGATTCAAAGAATGAGTTTTATGGCTTATTAAGTTAATTAGATTTGTTATGGCCCATTAGGGTATTTTATTTCATTCTAGGCCCATTATGGCCCAAAATGTTAAAATAAAAGAAAGTGGATCCAATTAGGGTCCATTTAAGGGTCCTAAGCCCAAAATAGTCAAATTGGAAGCTTATTGGTCCATTAGGCCCAATAAGAAATCCTAGTCCAAAATGGGCTTAAGCCGGGATTTCTAGGGTTTCCAATTCCTTGTTGACTATTTGCAGTGCTTGTATAAAGTGTTTGATGGAAGTTTTGTTGTTATTGAATAAGCATCTTACATGCTTTCACATTTTTGGTTCACAATGTTATCATTGTTGTTGTTACAAAGCATCAAAATTCCTAGTTGTGACATTGACCTTGACTCGCCGAGTACCCCCGGCTGCTCGCCGAGTCCCTTGAAGTACTAACCCACTCGCCGAGTCACCTGAGTGACTCGTCGAGTTCCTTTGGTTTACGATCGAGACCCTAAGGCCACTCGTCGAGCTTCGTTCTTGCAACTCGACTGTTACCCGCACATACATAAATTGGAGCAACCTCAACCGACTTGCCGAGTTGTTCATACACTCGTCGAGTCTATGGCAATCTTCATCGGACTCGCCGAGTGTTCATACACTCGTCGAGTCTACGGTAATCTTCATCGGACTCGCCGAGTTGTTCTTCCAACTCGCGGAGTTCATGCATATCTTCATGTGACTCGCCGAGCCGACCATGCGACTCGCCGAGTCCCTTCAGTCCTTTTTGCCATACAGACTCATTTAAGCCATGCAGCGGCTCCAAACTACAGATCCAAGCTTCTAAGGCATGCTTTTCACGTAAAGTTGCAAACTTTACGTGCATGCATAGCTACAAAGACTCTTAATGTCAAATCCAAGCTCACAATGGGGTTTCCTACCCAAGGGAGGCTTTATTCACGCCCAAACCAAAAACTTTATGACTCTAGAACTTAAGAAGGGTCCAGATCTGAAGTTACAACTTCAGATCTAGCCCATAGTCCAACTTATCAACTCAAAGGTCCATAAAAGCCCCAAACTCAACCAAAAAGAGATCTAGAAGGGAAAAGAAGTAAAGGTGGCGACTTGATACCTCTGGAAGATGACAACTGAGGTAGATTCTGATTCCCACACTCTCCTTGCTCCAATTCCCTTGCCTTCCAAGTTCCTTCTCTCCAAAGATCTTCCTCCCAAGCTTAAAACACACACAATAGAGCACCACACGAATTAGGGTTTCTTAAGAGCTCTCTAGAACTGTAAAGAGGCCAAAGGAGGCTTATGCTTCCTTAAATAGGGTGCAAAACCCCGGGATTTAGGGTTTCATCTGCCAGCTCCTACTCGTCGAGTCCCTTAATGGACTCGGCGAGTAGGCCACTAAACACGCGATCCCACCCCGCTGCTACTCGACGAGTAGGGAAACCAACTCGTCGAGTAGGACTCAAAACCAAAGAAATTCTTATTTAAGTCAATACCTGAGAATCAGGGCGTTACAAATATGCTTATGTGGGTTAGTGGTGTGGTTTAGTGAGCTTTGGCGCATTGGTTTAAGGAAGTGACTTTGAGGATTCAGGAGGATTGTTGAGGAAATTATGGATAGGTGTGGAAGGTAGTATTGGGCCCGTACTACTGAAAGCACATGATCCATACTCGAATCGGTGAGAGTCTTGGAGAATCTAAGAAGCTTATAGGAGGAGGATTCTTGGGTATGTTTTGATTGATGACTTGTTGTATTTCAGTCTAGCGATAAGCACTCAGGGAGGTGGTTCAGGTTCCGATTCTGGTTCTGGTTCGGGTTATGGCTCAGGTGCAGGTGACGAGCTGATTAGCGAGCAGTTGCGGGAGTTCGTTTCATTGGATATTTCTCGCAGTATTTCGGAGATCTTGGATGAGCGCTTGGGCGCGTTCCATGCTGAGAGTATGGTTGTTGTTGGAGCTCGCACTCTTTCTTTCCGGGAGTTTCATGCTTGTGGAGCTCCCACTTTCCATGAGGAGAGGGACCCCATTGTCAGTGGGAGATGGTTAGCGGATATGGATAATGCATTTAGGACGAGTTTCTGCCCCGAGGAGGCGAAGGTCAGATATGCTTCCTGGCTTTTGAAGGACAAGGCATGGGATTGGTGGGAAGAGGTTAGTAGTGAGTTAGGTGATGATGTTGTTGATGCTATGTCATGGGATGACTTCTCTACCACCTTCTGAGCTGAGTTTGCATCGACCATTGAGGTGCAACAGTTAGCGTAAGAGTTTTTGGACCTCTGCCAAACTAGTGAGACAGTGACAGAGATCACTGCCAAGTTTCGGGAGAGGGTTTTGATGGTTCCGCAATATGTAGTAGATGAGGAAATGAAGAAGGTGAGATATGATGATATGTTGCGGGATGACAACTGGGAGTTTGTGAGTATTTCAGGGTGCGAGACCCTAAATGATATGGTTTCTAGTGCCCGAGAACGGGAGATCGATTTGGAGCATCTTGGGAAGAGGGGATCAGATCAGGTGCATGTAGTGGAGGGTCCCGGGAAGAGACCCAAGACTTCAGATCAACGATTGAGAGGCCAGCAGGGCCTGGGTCAGTGTAGCACGTGCGGGAAATTGCATGAGGGATTTTGTCGTTCCAGGGGTTTGTGTTGCTACAAGTGTGGCAGGGAAGGCCACGCAGCAGGGATTGTCCTCAAGGGGCAAGCCCGTTATGTTTTCACTGCGATCAGGTAGGCCACATGAAGGCCGACTGTCCGACAATGAGGGAATGAGCAGTGAGTGTGCCTGCTCCGACTAATTTGAGGATCACCGATGGACTAGAGGGTAGGGCAGGATCCCCAGCGGAGAGGAGTCGGGCTTTGCAGTGTCAGACAAGGGAGGCCAGGACTCCAACAGGCGATGTTGTGGGTATGTATCTTTTGCTTTCTTTTCGGTTTTATCTAAATTTTGTTGTTTGGAATCTTGCATCGGTTTGGGTAAGCGTATCTTTGGGTTATTTCTATTCTTATCTTTGGGTTATATATTTGGGAACTGTTTTATGGCATTTGCATGCCATGAATCATTAGTGGTTTAGTGAAGGGTTATTTCCCTTATAGCGGATTTGGAGTATTCGGTGTTATCTTGGTTTGTAGTCAAGATCGGTTTAGGGGCATTGTGAGGAATGTTTATGGTCAGAATTCAGCGGGATAGCTATCAAGTATCGCCAGGATTCAGTGGTTTTTGCATTGGTGCGCGGATTGGCTTTTGAGGGTGCTGAGGGAAGTGGTCTGTTGCTGCAGTTTAGATTGGAGTACTCGTCCTTGGGACTTCAAGATTTGAGTGTAATATCATTTTGAGCATCTGGGGTTATCAGTAATGTTGGGATTCGGGAAGTGTTCAGCTGGTCTTTAGGGGTTGTTTGGTCTTCGGAAGTGACAGAGGAGCTTTATATTCTCCTGGGTTGCAGTCAGTCAGAATCCGACAATTCTTTCATATCGGACGTGGGATAAGATTCGTCGGTTCAAGGCAAGGGATTATAGTTTTAGTCGCCAGCATAAGAGATCGGGGAGTTGGTATAGCATCGTGGGAGGTGTTCTGGTTTATCAGATAGGTCGAGATTATAAGGGTATTCGTCAAGGTTTCAGGAATCAGGTGATCAATGAATTTGGCTAGCAATGGAACGCTAGTATTGTTGAGCACATGGTATGGGCGGTTCAGACCAGTTGAGAAAGATGGATCAGAAATCCATAGGGATTAAAAGGTGGGAAACCTTCTTCGAAACCAAGTGGGGGAGAATTAAGTGGCCGTTTAGATTGAGGTTGTGTTGGTAGGGGTTCAAGAAACTCCCAAGCGCAGGTCGGCATCATCATTGTTATTCATGTTAGACTATGGGATTCGAATGTGTGACCCGAACTCCTGATTGATTGCAGGATTTGGCTCAAGAAGCGTGGTATTGTGTCGGTTTGGGTATGGTTAGACCAGGCGTGGTAACCATGGTTGGTTGGAGGTGTTGTAAGACTGTGATGGGATCGTAACAATCACCAGTTCGAGTTAGACTATTTTTAGAAATGGTGAAGTGTGATGGGGAATTAGTTCGTGCCTTAGGCACGACGGTCAGGGTTGTTGAGGAGTGTTCTCTGTTTTGGGTTGAGGACCGTTGGGGACCGAGTCAGAGTTGGGCCTATATAGCTTTAGATGAGTAGGACCCATGGGCGAGGCCCATGTGATGATGATAGATCAGGCGGGTACTAGTAGAGATGTTGGGTCAAGGTATCAGATCTTGAGTTGCAGGATCATGTGGGGAATCAGTGTGTGGTGCAGAGGGGTTTCTAGGTTGGGTAGCCTTGCTGTTTGGACTCTTGGGAACCTGGTGGTTGGACCAGGTGCAAGACTGGTAGTCTCAGAAATGGATTGGGGGTAATTATTTTTGGCTGGGTGAGGGTTCATCGGGAATCGGAAGGTAGTGGTGTGAAATGCAAGTGCAAATTCGTGAATCTCGGGTTGTGAGTGGAGTATTGAATGGATTTTAGGTATGATCTCGAGTCGGGCATCGCACATGTTTTGGGCAGGATTTAGTTTTAGTGGGATAAGAATTAGGGTATCTAAATGCCAAAGGCATAAATCGCAGGGTTCAAGGGTAATGAATGGGTTTAGTTTTGATAGCAATCGAGTCGTTGTGTTGTGTCTTGGGTTGGTTCTGTATGCGAAAGGGCCACAACACGTTTGGAATCAGGATAAGGTAGGTCGTTGGAGACCAGGTATGTTATGAGACTACAGTTGGTCTCGTTGCATTCTTTTAGCAGTAGGTTTGGTGTCAAAATGGTTTGGGGTTTTATCGCCAGATATGGTTGCTCTCGGATGTCGCGTAGGGATACTGTGTGTTTGTATGTCCTTTGGCTCAGCAATCGGGTAGGAATTCGGTGTTTCAAATAGTTGGCAGACACGTTGGAACCAGGGAGGTTTTAGTCGCTTTTGGAAAGCATCTAGGGGGCATCGTGATGTTTCGGGCAGTATTAGTGTTTCGGGTTTCGTGTATGTAGGGTAGATTGTTGTTCGGAAAATGCCAAGTCGCTTGCAGTGGATTAAATAATCACAAAGTGGTTGATTTGACTCTATTGCGCAGCTCTTGTCTGAGTCTAACCATCACAAGGATGAATCTTCTGCTCAAAGGATTATATGAGCCTCCTGTCAAGTATAAGTTTTTTGTAGTTGTGTATGATCAGTGATTTTGTTCGTTTAAAGCATCAAGATAATATGGGTTGAAAGTATTTTGTTTAGTCTAGGCTTCTTATGGAATTGGTTTGATAGTGGTTCAAAGTGGGTGGTCTGTTAGGAAGTCATATCAATTTGAGATTCCGAGTGTCAGGAAGGGTAGAGGTGGTTTTTTTTCTGCAAGGGTTAAAGGTTCGTTCTTTTTTAGGATTGGTAAGTTCTGCTAGGGTTGGGTTCAGTTGCCTTGGGAAGGCAGTAACATTCTCGGATTATGGTAGTGTTGCTCAGGTTGTTTGGCGAGTTGAGAAAAGTAAGGACAGGTTTCGAGGACGAAATCTAATTTAAGTAGGGGAGAGTTGTAACACCCAAAATCTATAAGACTAATGGTGGGACTAAATCCCCTTTCCTAGGGCCCAACACGACGAGTTGATGGTGGGAAACTCGACGTGTTGGAGGCTTTTGGGACGCGCTTTCTTATGGACCAACTCGGTGAGTTGGTGAAGGGAACTCGGCGAGTTGGGCGCTGATTGAGAAACCCTAATTTTTTGGGTGTTGTATAATATTTAAAGGCCTTGAGTTCCTTTGGCTGGCCTCCTTATCAGCCTCCATTGTTGTCAAAACCCTAAATCGAGTTGTAGCCTCCATTTTCAAGCATTTGAGCCTTGGAAGGAAGTTTCGTGTCCATTATGTGCATTGTGAAGGAGTTAGAAGACCCCGAAGTTTCTAAGCTTGTAGGATGGGCCTTGGATCCATAATCATTATCCATTTGTCAAGGAGTTTGAGGTATCAAGTTCTTATCTTGATGGCTAGATGTTTAGATATTCCTTTTTTGGGTTAATTGTTATGTTTGAGTCATAGGTTGGATGGATGATGGGATTAGGACGTCCCAAAGCCTTGTTCTTTCAGATCTGGGGTTTTCATGGAATTATTTGGCATAAAGGTGCCAACGTTATGGATTTAAGGGCTTCATGCATTCTTTAAGTCCCTTATTAAGCCCTTTTTGAGCATTTGAGCCTCTCCTAGTCATGTGTGAGCGTAAACTTGGAAACTTTACGTGGTCTTCCAGCTCTAGAGTATTAGATCTGCAATTTGGGGGCTTTGTCTTTGAGTATTAAGTGCTTAATGGTTCAGCCCTCATTCTTTTAAGTCTAGGGTTTGGGCTTGGACCCATTGCGGTGGTTCCTAGGGATAAACTTGGAAACTTTACCTTTCTAGATCTCATATTGGTCGAGATCTGAGTTGGGGAGTTCGTTGGAGTCGATAATGTGGGCTTGATGTATTAAGATGTGGGTTTCTGGCGAACTCGGCAAGTTTACGGATAAACTCGGTGAGTTGGCTTGGTTTTTCCCCGACTTTGCGGTTGTTAGAGGAACTCGGCGAGTTGAAGGATAAACTCGGCGAGTTGGGTCAACTCAGGCCGTTGACTTTGACTTTTAACCCTGTCTTTGACCAAGTTGTTATAAGGGGGTATTTGAGGTAGTCAGAATTGTAATTAAGAAAATTATGGGCTTAGGAAAAGACCCATATGGGATTGGGCCCAATTTGGAAAAAATAGGCCATTATTGGGCCTTTGTGGATTATTTGGATCTGGGCCTCAGTTTTGGTTCATGTTGGGTCAGGGGTAAAATGGTCATTTTACCCCAAGTGAGGATTATGGATTATAGCTTAGAACCCAATTGCTAATTGGGTGTGTTGTTGGTATTGATAGCTTGGGAAGCCGGCATGGCAACAGCTAGGGATTTCTTTCAGTAAGCTTCTGTAATCGAGGTGAGTCTTCTCACTATATCCAAGGGTCGAAGGCACCAATGCCAACCTATTACGTGTTATGTGGTTTGCTAGTTGTCTCTGTGATACTTGCATGGAAGACCCCGGGGGGAGCCCATAGCATTTGGATATCAGACCATGGGGGGAGCCCATGACATTCCAGGTAAAGACCATGGGGGGAGCCCATGGTATATAAGATTAAGACCATGGGGGGGCCCATGACAACTATATGTATGTTGCATGATAATATGTATTTGTATGTTGTATGGTATTTTGGGGAACTCACTAAGCTTTGTGCTTATGGTTTTCAGTTTATGTTTCAGGTACTCCAGTTTTCAAATGGAAGAGTTCGGAATGATTGAAGAGCACACACCACATGTTTCCGCATATTGTGAATTACTCTAGTTTTATGAAAACAATATGTATTAACGATTTATTTAGTTAAAAACAATTTTTTTTGTGTTGTGATTTTGGGTCGTTACAGCAACCTTTTTGATCAGTTGCAAGGGGCATCTTGGTTTTCCAAGATCAACTTGACGTCTGGTAACCATCGTATTTAGGGTTCGGGAGGAGGATATCCTGAAGATGGCTTTCTGAACTCGCTATGGGCATTATGAGTTTGTGGTGATGCCTTTCGGGCTCACCAGCGCACATGCAATGTTCATGGATCTAATGAACCGGGTATATAGGCCCATGTTGGATTGGTCAATGATTGTTTTCATCGATGATATTTTGGTCTATTCCAAGACTAAGGAGCAGCATGAGTGTAACACCCAGTTTCCAGAACGGATCGATTTAAGGCTTCAAGGAGTTAAAGACATGGTTTTTAGGTAAAACCAGGCGTCAGGACGTGACCATAGAGAGGTAATGATGTGACAAGTGATTAAACAAAAATGCTGGTATAAACTGATCTCACGACGTGAGACATATGTGCTCACGACCTGAGATGCGCTGCAACCCAAGCCCGTGATTATTTAGGGTTCCCTTCGTATTTAAACCCCATAAACTTCCTTTAGGGTTCCTTAATAGCCTCATTCATCATCAAACACAGAAAAACTCTAATCCTAGCCCCTTATTGTGATTTTTGAGCTTTTGGTGGTTTAATGGTGGCTTGAAGAAGAAGGGTTCACCTTTGGAGCATAGATCCATCTTGGAAGCTTCATTTGCATCTTTTAACAACATCTTTGGACCATTGTGAGTAACCAAGATTCAAGCTTTATGATTCCTTGTTGCTAGATCTAAGATTTTATGCATGTTGATTCATGGATAGTTGAGTTAGAGTGTTGGGACTCCATAAAGTTAGCAACTTTATGGGACCTTAGAGTCCCTTGGTGATTATATGTTGAAGTTTGGATGATGTTTCAGCTCATACTAGAGGTTTTGACCTCATTTTCTTCATAAATGCCCTAATTTGAGCTCAAGTCTTACATTGGACATGCAAGACCTTAAAGCATCAATTTTTATGGTCTTTGGGGTGTTAGGAAGTCTCCCGGAGAAGATGGATTAGTGGCTTAATGGATTCAGAAGTTGAAGAATCAAAATGTCATTCAAAATGATCTCACAATGTGAGACTATGCATGTCATGCCATGAGGATCAAGAGTCTCGATTATGTTATCCTTTAGTGTCTCACGACGTGAGCAATAAATGATCACGTCATGAGGGGCAATTGATAGTTGACTTTCGTTGACCGTTGACCGTTGACTTTTGACCCGTTTAACTTTGGGTCAAATTCGAAGGATTTAGGATGTTGATTAAGATTTTTCCATGATTTGGTGTTAGAGGGCTTGTGGGAGCAAGCAGTGCAGAAAGGGAAGCGCATCGCTGTGTTTTTGGGTTCTTCGTTTCAGGTGAGTCTTTAACATTGTACCCATGGGTCGAAGGTACCATGGTTGGCCCACATGTTTTGGTTATCATTTATTATAGGGATGCCCTAAGGACTGTATGTAGTCACGTAGGATAGACTAAGGACTCTTGATCTAGGCTTTCTTGTCTGTTCTTTGTTTGGTTGTGGCTCTAGAGTAAGATCATTTGTTCGAGTGTCTATCTCACATCTAGGTACATATGGTTACACATTCCTTGGAGAGTTGGTTATGTAGCCTTGTGTATAGTATTTTTCTATAGTGATTTGCTAGATTTATATGTATATCCTGGTGTGATAGGATGTAATAGTAGTGGTATGTTGGTTAGAGTACTAGTAGGCTGGTTATTGTCTAGTGGAGAGCCCTAGGGGTTGTATGTAGTCATGTAGGATAGCTTGATAACTCTTCATCTGGGATTTCTTGCATGTTCATTGTTTGGTTGTGGCTCAAGAGTAGGAGCATCTATTCGGGTGGCTATCTCACCTCTGGTTACTTATGGTTACACATTCCATGGAGGTAAGCTGGTAGCGATGTTGATGCGTAAAAGTGAACCTCTAGCAATTCGAGCCAAACCAGATCCGAAGTCAACCTTAGTCCGAGATGTGAAGAGTTCCGAAGTCTATCCTGTTTCGAGATGAAGACGTTTCCAAAGTTAATATGTTGATGTGATAGAGTTTGTACAAGCATTAAATGCTTTTTGTCTTTATGTTGATTGAACAGTTCTTAGGACCAAATGAGTAAATCTTTTAAGTGTCAGATTTTTCAAAAACTTAGTATTATCTAGTCCATAGAATGCTCTCGTTTTATACTATGTCTCTCCTTTACTATTTAAGGAGATGATGTTTCATGGTTTGGAAGCAAGAAATAGAATTATTCTCTTCACATCAATTACAAATTCTCTTGCAAGTCAAATCTCTTTCACTTCCATTCTTATTGTTCTTAAATCGTCTTTACTTTATTCTTACTCTATTTTACTTACTTGAATACTTTGTTGAATATCATCTTCAAGTCTTGACTAGTTTACCAGACTTGACTAGACTACTATATTAGCAACTGACATTGATCTTAAAAGTTAATTCAAGGTTTGAGTTTTCAAACCTTGTCCACGCACTGAATCTTTCACTCACAATTGGTATCAGAGCTTGAGTGGTTGTCCTTTGAATCCATAATAACATATTATAGTTGATCTGAGACTACCTTGGTATCTCAATCATTTCTGTGTTCAGGATAAAAGTTCTTCTATATACTGTTTCTGCTCCAATACTTTAACTTTAATGGCTACTCCTAATCAAACTCAACAAATATATTCAATGCAAATAGCAAATAGCGTGGGTTGCCCTTCTCGTGCCCCGTTACTAGTTGTTGAAGAGTATGATCACTGGAAAGTTAGGATGAAAAGATTTTTACTTGGCAAGGAAAAATGTGAAGAAATATGGAGATCTGTGAAAGAAGGTCCTCATGTTCCGGTCCGACAAATGATCAGAGATGCCGCTGCAAGTCTCATGGGCCAAGAAGAACAACGTCCAACACCTCTTACTACTGCAGACATCGAAAAGCTGCATGCAGACCAGATTGCATTTTTCAAGATGGTGTTTGGTGTTCCTCCGTCTCTCTTTTAATCACATTAAGTTGTGAAAATTTGCAAAAGAGATTTGGGACACTCTTCAAGACTTGTTCGAAGGTCTGAGAACATGAAAGATAAGCGTGTAACTTCGGTTGTCAATGGTTTTATACCTTCACTACTACTCTAAGTGAATCTGTAGCCTCGACTTCAAATAGATACAAAATTGTTGTGAACAATATGACTGCACGTGGTATAGGTAGAACTCCTCTTGAGTACAATCTGAAGTTTATCAATAGCCTTGGAAAAGGTTGGGGGAACGTCAAGTCATGTTTTCAGAGTAACGGATCCCTGAAGAAGTTGAAGCTTTATCAACTTTTTGACGAACTACAAGGCCACGAATATAACGTTGCTCAAACGTTAAGAGAACTATTAGGAGGTCTTCTTTCCTTGGTTATTTATGTTAACCCAATAATTCTAAACCCATCCGTGTCAGATCCTTTCAGAACTATTCCACCTATTTCACCTGTTCAACCAACAATTCCTACCCCTCCTACTCCACCTGTTCCGAACCATTTAGAAAATCATGATCTCGATCCAGCTAAGTCTGAACTTCTCTTTTAACAGGAATTCACACTATTGTCCATGAAGTAAAAACGTCCTTGGAATCCCAATCATAAACCTTATCAGAACCAATTTCAAGCCCCTAGTCAAAGCAATCCTTAAACATTTCCGAAACCTTCAGAAAACCCACCTGCTTCAACATCCCCTCATCAAGTCACTCCTCGAAATCCCATGAAATTCCAAAATCAGACAAACCCAAGATAGTTTGTCATAAATGTGGTCATGGTAACCATTTTTCCAAAGAATGTTTGGCTGAAACCTCTCATAAACCGAAGGTAAAAGATTATGCATATTATGCTCGCAGATCCCAAGAGCTGGAAGCAAGTGAGAAAGCTTTTGTTACTACTGTGTCAAGAGTTGTTGATAGGTACTGGTCTTATGGAGATGAGGATGAAGTGATAAGTGGAAGGAATATGTGTCTTATGACAAGACAGTCGATCGAATGTGATGAAGGATACTGGTCTTCAGGATCAGAAGAAGACGAGGAAGATGCTGAGCCAAACTTTTGCTATATGGCAACAAATGACCCACCAGGCTGAAGCATCGTCCAGCAGGTAAGATCTATGATCACTGAAAATAATTTTGATCTATCTATTTGTGAACTATATCTAACCCAGATTCAATCAGATATGACTATTATTCATAAGCCTATGAGTCTTCCATAGAAGTAAGTGAGAAGCTGGAGAGTGAACTTACTCGCCTTAAACTACGCTTTGAAGATCGCAAGCTCAAGATAGAATCACTAGAAAGAGAGCTTGTAATGTCTAACAATGAATGTATCATTTTAAAAGACAAATGTGAAACCACTTTTTGTGAAAGGAATATCTTAGTTTCTAATAACAAACGTCTTAATTCCAAAATTGATGCTTTGCACCACTCAGTTTATATCCTTGAAGCAAACGAATGGATGGCACATAATTTCCTCACCCATGGTCCAAAGCACCAGGCATCGGAAGCGAGTTTCTGAAACCTGTTGCTCGTCCCTTGAAGGAGTTGCAAAATCTAACGTTTATGGGAGATGTTCCGAACCGCACTCATTCGGATACCCCTGTCTCACCATTGTCACCCCTTCCTGAGACTTCGAATCAGTTCCAATCTCTGATTCCTGAGTTCCAACCTATCATTGTCAAATGTCCCGATTCCATGCCTCTTCCGCCTCTGATACCCCTGGACCTGAATCAGTCTTCTGATTCATTCCCTGACATCATCTGTACTGGAATTCAAATTCCGAACTCCTGTCCACCGAACAATTGTATTGTTGAGGAAATAATTCCCGAGACAAATGGACATGACTCTGACAAATCAATCTTCGTTTGGGCGTCATTTGATAGTGACGTAGATGAAGAAATTGTGTGTGACGATTCATCTAACTCTTGTATCTCTAACTCTGAAGTGATTTCAAAAACAACTCTAGTGCCAATTAAGCCTAAGTTCGACAATCCATCAGTTGGACAAACTTCCAATCCATCATCTGACTATCAGAAGAAACCTTGGTTAAATAAGAAATATGTTCACCCGAAGATCGAAGCCAAAAATGCCCTTACGAAAGAAATTAGGTCAAGGGAAGATTCCAGATTCATTGAGAAATCTGAAAATAAAGTGTCTCGAACAGTTAGTCCAGGCACGAGGAACCACAATACCTTTATGCCTGCTAAGATTCTTCAGAGGCCATCCAATCCTCCTAGTTTGGTTGTTCAAAACAGTTCTGTCAGTCCAAATCCGGAAAAGGTCACTGTTGAGACTCCTTCTGTGAAAACCGACTCTCCTCGGACAATTTCTTATGTGTTTGTTGCTAGATCTTATGGCACAATTTTCAAACCAAAACAATTTCTGAAACCAAATGTGCCTTCAAAAGCAACAAGAAAAGAACAGGTTGGTAAGAACATTGTTGTTCAGAAATCCTCAAAAGATTCAAAACAAAAGTTTGAGTGGAAAGTAAAAAAGGTTGAAAACACATTTGTAACTTTTGTCAACACAGTGATTCCTACAACATCTCAAAAAACTGTTGGTCCAAGAAAAGCAGTATCCAAACAACCTTTGGTTGAATATGATTTTTGGATAAATGAAAAGACCACAATGTTCTGCTTCTTTCCCAACGTATCTCGCAACAAGCCCTTTGAGATGCCAGTTGCTTAAAAGTCATAATCCAAGTCCAAATCCCTTGTTAAAGTCACTAAACCTAACTCGGAGCCTAAAAACTCCAAAACTCACTAATTTTGCAGACACTCTGTGCTTTCAACAATATACAATATGGTATATTGATAGTGCTTGTTCCATGCACATGACTGGGCATAAAGACTTTCTGCGTGATCTTAAGCCCGCTCCTAACGCTGGTTACGTGACATATGGTAACAACTCAAATTCACAAATTCAAGGTTATGGTCTTGACCAACGGCAATTTCTCTGTCTCTAATGTGGCATATGTAGCTGATCTCAAACACAACCTGATTAGTGTAGCTCAACTCACTGATGCAATCCAAAGAGTTGAATTATGCAAAAAGCATAGCTACGTCATGACAGAAGACCGGAAAGAATGTCTAATCAAATCTGATCGCAATAAAAACATGTATCCATTAGACATCAACTGTAACGTCCCAAAAATTCAAGGTAATTTTTTTTCATTTTTAAAACAATAAATCATACAAACGAGTTGTTTTGAAACCAATCAAAGTGAATATATCATTTAAACATCAATGTAATATCATTAATTGCCAATGCGGAAAACTTAGGGGGATGTTGTGCCAGATACCAGATACCATACATATATTTGCAATGGGCTACCCCCATGGTCTTTTCCTTGAAATGTCATGGGATACCCCCATGGTCTGACATCCAAGTGTCATGGGCTACCCCCATGGTCTTTCATACAAATTCCACGGGCTACCCCCGAGGTCTTCCAGGCAAGTATCACAAAGACAAGTAGCATTCCACATAACAAGTAATGGGCCGACAATGGTGCATTAGACCCATGGATATAGTAAGAAAACTCACCTCACAACTTGAATGAATAGCTACACCGATCAATACTCTAAAAGCTATCTCTACCGGTCACCTATACAAAGGAACCCAAATCTCAAACTATAAATCAAATTACCCAAAATGCGCTTAGGTCAAAATTGGTCAACCCTGGCCAAAGTCAAAGTAAACGGTCAAGGTCCAAAAGTCAATATTTTTTCCCAGCGGAGTACGCCCTACGTACCATGAGAGTACGCCCAACGTACTCTGATGGTGACCAAAAGCGGGGCGCTGACCGCGTATGCACAACGTACCACTAGGTACGCCTAGCGTACACAGCCCAGTCCCAAAACTCCATTAAGAGCTTATTTCATTAAGTTCTTACATCCAAAACTCAGATCCAAGCCCAAAATGACGTCCAAAGTCATAAAGTTTCAGACTTTATGACTTTGCATGTGTATATAGTGCTTAATGTCCAAAACCCTATGTTCTTAACCCAATATGTAACATTCTGTTTGTTGGGGTACAAAGTTATTCATGATTGACTTTGTAAATGTTTGACTTTTGTAAAACCCACTTGCATGTGGTGCATTAGCCTTTAGACCCATGTGTTAGTGAGAGTGAGAGAGAGACATGTAAACACTTCTATATAAGGTGGGTTTAGTCCACTTGTAGAGGTGTGCTTGAGAGGTGTAAAAGTTGAGTGTGTAAGTGTGTGTTATTTATGTAGACTAGATCTAGATCCCTTTTTGTGTAACACAATACATATTCAATACATCTCTTGAACACCCAAATCACCATGTTCATGGTGCAATCTTTAATTCCGCATGCCAAACCATGTTCTTATGTCGCTACAATTGGTATCAGAGCGGGTCTTCAAGATCAAGGTGATTTTTGAAGAACGATTCTCGGTTTGGCAACATTTGTCACAATTGAAGCATTTTTGGTGAGTCTCTCTTTATGATCTCTCTTAATCTTTTCGAATCGTGCGTTACGTTTTTGAATTTTGATCGATTTGTTTCGTTGAATCTAATCCGTTTTTACCCCATTGGTGATTCAACAAATCTTGTTTAAAAATCAAGCACAAATAAAAGTATTAATTCATTCGATTCATTCAAATCTAAATGTTGTAATCGGTGTACTGTTCATATAGACACTTCGAACCCCAATTTAATAACAATTCATTGAATTTTGATTCATAAGCCCAAACGATCATGATCCATTACTGTTCACGTATCTTTAGTCCGAAAGTGTTTGATCCAATTTCTTTAAACTGTGAGCATCTCAATCTGATTAAATTCATTCGGTACTTCGTTCGTCAACAATATATGCAGTATCAAATTGTATGTTTGATTAAAGGTTTTTCCAGTTCTTTCATCGCTAGTTCTTCAATTTTGTGTTCTTGAGTTTTGATTTCCATTCATCAAACAAATCGATTCAATTGTAAAGTCGATTTCAAAAGTTAAAATTTCGTGTTCTTGGATAATCGATGTTTGGATTGATTTGGTTTCTAACTATCGATGAAATTTTGATATCGATTTGATCATATCATAAGTTCTTGCTATAAATGATTGATGATGATGATGAACATTGAAGAACGTCAGATAAATTTGATTGAAATTGGTATTTGATCTAAAAAGTGGTTTACAGAAAAACTGTTTGATGTTTGTCGGCGTGTAGAACGAAGCTTGTGATTTGCAATCACAGGAAAATATTCGAAGGATTTTGGAGTCGATTGCTTTTCAAATTGACTGGGGAGTCAAGTATTGATTATTTTGATTTCGAATGTCTTGATTTGGAATCAATAGTCGTCGACTGGGAGTATCGATATGATAACAATGCATGGAATTTGGGCTAATCGATTTTAGATTAGCATATTCTGATTTCGATCATTGCAAATTTGATTTTGAAAATCGAAGATTAGAAGGGTACTTGCTTTGGGTTTGGGAAGAACTGTAAGGAACGAAGAACTGTAAGAACGATTTTGAAGAGTCGATGGGTCAAGGGAATCGATGATGTTAATGGGCACGAAATTGAAATTGAAAGAATTTGGGGTTAATGTACGAAGGGTCCCTGTGTTTGGATTTTGAAGATACGATGGGTCGATTCAGAGGTTGGATGAATGGCTAAGAAGTTACTGTTCATTACTGTTAATTGGATAGGCTTCGTATGCTTCGTGTTCGTTAGATTGAAAGAGAAAAATTCGTTAATATGGTGCAGTGAAGTTTCATACGAAGACGACAGAGAAAATGGGTGCATATGAGATTTTGTACGAAGGGGTAGAGAGATTTCATACCAAGAGGATTTTTCGTATGAATTGGAAAGAAGAAAGAAATGTTTCAAAAATGGTCCTTGAAGATTCGCATGTTTGTTACATGACAATTTCGTACGAATGGCAAAATTTTCGTATGTTTGGACGCAAAGTTTCGTCTGTTTGGAATGGAAAAGCAAAATTTTTGAATGGAGTCCCTCAAGTTTCGAATGGTTGACAAATGGAAAAAGGCTTCGTATGAATGATCAACATTTCGTATGTTTGATCAAAGCCTTCGTATGTTTGAAGAAAAATTGAAAATTTTCAAATTCAGTCCCTGAACCTTCGAATATTTGGCACTTCAAAAATTAATTGAAGTTTCGAATGTTTGACACTTTTCACCCAAATTAGAAATTTTTTGAAGCTTCGTATGTTTGGGACAACTCTTCGTATGTTTGGAACAAAAACGGCAGAATTTTCGAAAATAGTCCCTGAGGCTTCGAATGTTTGGCGGTTCATACCCAAATTCGAAAAAGGACTGTTTTTGCTGAAAATTGAAGAAAATGCATTTCAAGCCCCTGTAGTTTGTGCAAATTGACGCTTTATACCCAGCTTTGGAAAAGGGGGAGAGTTTTGCATTTTTGGCTATTTTGGGCGCACCGGGTCACTGCAGAATTTTGAAATTGACAATTTCTACCCATTTTTGAGAAATTTTGTCAAAGACGATCCGTGAACGAAGCTAAAAATTGAATATTTTTTTGGGTTTTCCGGATTGAAGCACAAAGTTTATGTCACATGTTAAGGGGGAGTTTTGACACGAAAAATTCCGAATAGAGCACGTTCTCTTTCCTTGAAGGTTTTATAATCAATTTTCGATTATAAGAAGGGGGATAAATTTATATGGAAATTCGAACTTGAATTTTTCATATTACGCGGATTTGAAGACCGAAGTGATCTTGAAGTTTTGAAGCTTACGAAATGATGCAATTGGATGTTCGGAAGTGATGTATTCGAAATGGGTTTGGTTTTATTGAAGATTTTTGGGGTGTGTTTTATGCGCAACTTTAGGGTGATTATTTGGACTTTGGGATACTCTTGATCATTCGTTGATACTCGGATTGTATGGTCTCACATCCTAGAGCCCAAATTGAAGAATCATGGAAGAATTGAAGATTGAAGTTTGTTTCGACATGTGTCACCTTTGAGGCTCGAATCGCGTAGTTGCTCGATTTTGGAAGATTTGAAGTGGGTCATTCATTCCTAAATTTGAGGGGGAGAATGTTGGGGTACAAAGTTATTCATGATTGACTTTGTAAATGTTTGACTTTTGTAAAACCCACTTGCTTGTGGTGCATTAGCCTTTAGACCCATGTGTTAGTGAGAGTGAGAGAGAGACATGTAAACACTTCTATATAAGGTGGGTTTAGTCCACTTGTAGAGGTTTGCTTGAGAGGTGTAAAAGTTGAGTGTGTAAGTGTGTGTTATTTATGTAAACTAGATCTAGATCCCTTTTTGTGTAACACAATACATATTCAAAACATCTCTTGAACACCCAAATCACCATGTTCATTGTGCAATCTTTAATTCCACATGTCAAACCATTCGGACCGTCCGTAATTTAGGGTTCATGGGCTGCAACCCGGGCATGAGGAAGCCTTGGGGCTGCGACGAGTTTCTAGAAGCGTAGGGCTTCTCGTCACCTTTCCGTGGATATGAGGTTCATGGGAAACAGAATTATAACGAGGAAGCTATGACAGTTTGAAGTTTTAATTGAGAAAAGTGGCAGCTTAGTACATTGGGCGTACATGTGTGTACGCTTAGCGTACTCATTACCGTGACAATGAAGCGGAGTCACCTAGTACGTTGGGCGTACCAGAGGGTACGTTGGGCGTACTAGGCACAGAGTGAAAACCCTAAATGAGGGGGTGTTCCTATATAAAGAATAAGATGGCCTCATTCCTGGCCACCATTTCCAAATCTCAACTCTCTCAAAACCCTAATTCCCGTTCTTTGAGCTTGAATGACCATTGTGAGCTTATAAGTGTTCTTGTGGGAGTTTTGGGTGAAGAAGGAGCATAGAAGAGAATAGAGTTGGAGTCCAGGCTTTGGATCCGAGCTTTTCTATGGTTGGAGCATCATTTGAAGGTATAAACCTCAAAGATTTCCTATCATTTTGATTTGTGCATGATATGGCCCATTTTAGGGTTTTTGGTCCCAAACCTTGAAGCTTTATGAGTTGTTGCACTCCAGAGCCTAATATCTGTCCTTTTAAGTGTTTCTGGTGGAGAGGATCCATAAAAATGAGGTCTTGGACATGAGATTCAACCCATGCATGAGATATGTGCATTTTGAGATGATAAAATGAGAGTTTTGGGTGTTTGTGACTTTACCAGCCATGCAAAGGCTTAAAGTCACAGATTTTATAGAGTAAGTGCATCTAGGGAGTCCAGATCTGTGATATGAGCTAAGGTCTTAACGGGTTAAGACCAAGAAAGTGAGAAAAGCCATACTAGACGTACGCCGAGCGTAATCCTAGTACGCCACGCATACTGGGTTGGTGACCCTGATCAGATTTCGTGCATGCTTGCGTACGTTGAGCGTATCAAGGGAGGTACGCCCCGCGTAACCTCACTGTGGACTTTTTGGCTAAGTCTCATTTTGGGCCTTAAGTGTTGGGCCTGGAGTTTGGGCATGTTGAACTAGAGTTTTGGACCAGAGGAACATATATATGTGCCTTGGGCCCTTGAGTTGGGCTTGTCACTTGGACTTGGGAGTTGGGCCTCGGGAGAGCCCATTCATTATTGGACCTTGGTGGGCCCAATGAGTTTTAGGTTATTGATGGGCTAGTTAGTGGACTACCTTTAGACCTAAAGAGTGAGGGTTTGGACTTAGATCTTAATTGGGTAATTATGGATTTTGGTCCAGTGTTAGAGGCCAGTGTGCAGCAGCAGCATCTATAGGAGCTGTTCATCATCCGAGGTGAGTCTTCTCACTATACTTACCTAGAGTGGTAACCTTTGTGTGAGCAGAGGGTCTTATGTGCTTATTTGAGTTATGTGATATTATGCATTTTATCTGTGTGATATATTCGCTATATTCTGTATTTTACTGAGACAGGACCGGAGGGTCCAACATGAGTTATGGGACCGGAGGGTTCCCACTAAGACAGGACCGGAGGGTCCACCCCGAGTTGTGGGACCGGAGGGTTCCCAATGAGAGAGGACCGGAGGGTCCAAACCGAGTTGTGAGACCAGAGGGTCTTCACTGAGATACCGGACTGGAGGGTCCACCCGAGTTGTGGGACTGGAGGGTCCCACTGAGACACATTGACCGGAGGTTCTTATTGAGCTATAGCCAAGAGAGGCTAATGAGATATGTGTGGTATTTTGGGGGAACTCACTAAGCTTCGTGCTTACCGTGTTATGTGATATGTGTTTCAGGTTCTTCTCAGGATCGCAGGAAGGCGCTGACTTGATTGTACACACCAGAGAAAGAGTTATGTTTTGAGGATCCTGAATTATTAATCAAACCATTATGGAGTTGCGTTTTGTAAATTAAATAAAAGGGATTTTTGTGAAATGTGTTATGAGAATTATGTGATTTTAAAATGAAAAATTTGTTTGAAAATTTACGGTGTTACACAATAAGACATCACAACTCTTGCATGGAAGGGATAGAAGGGCAAGGATCACATTTTTATAGTTCATAATAACTTTATAATGGATAAAGTTTCCAAATTTATCCATTAGAATGGTCCCAACAAACAAGGTCTAGTCTTTAAGTCTCAAAGGGACCCAAAAGTTCATCTTTTTCAACTTAATCCATTAAGTACAAGTCTCCAACTTTCATATCTGAATCAAAATGATGTTTAGATGGATAAAGTTTCCAACTTTATCCATAAAAAGATCACAAAATTTCAAGAACTAAACTTTATGCACTAAAATGACCAAAAGCTCATAACATCCAAAACTAGCTAGATCTAATAAATACATCATCAAGATTCAAACTTTATACCTCTAGAAGATAGATCAAGATGAACAAAGTCAAAATATATAAGCTCCAAAGCAACCAACACTTCTCAAATAAGTTCCTTATTCTCCAAGGTGCACCATGCATACTCCAAAGCACTCAAAAACACCTTCTTTTAGCACACAAGGCTCAACTAGGGTTAGGGTTTCATGGAAGGGGTGTTAGAGGGGTGGAGGATGAGAATGGAGTGGGTTTGGGGGAGTTAAGGAGCTTAAACAGAGTTCAAACCACGAAAATAGGGTTTGGGCACTGATCGCGTACGCCCAACATACTCAGGATGCCTCAGTACGCCCGACGTACACCCTCTATACGCCCATCGTACTCAGCATAACCCAAAACCGACCAAACTTCAAACGGGCATAACTTCTTCATTCTAACTCCGATTTTGACATTCTTTATATCCACGGAAAGGTATTGAGAAGCTCTACAATATTATCTAAATATCTTGGACTAAAAACTTCTAAAACAGAAATCCATATTTTATGCAAGAACCCGATGTATGACTTTTCCTGTTTTACCCTTTGACACCAAAACACAATTCAAAGGTTTAGATCTCATAACCATCATTACCTCATTCTAAAAGGTCTAAACATTGCCTCTTTAAGGCCTAAAGCCATTACACAGTCAACTTCCGGCCCACGGCCCTGAATTACATAATGATCCCGAACAGGCTGTTACAACTCTCCCCCACTTAAATTAGATTTCGTCCTCGAAATCATTCCTTACTATCTCTTTTATCGAACTAAACGATCTTAACTGAACTCCCTGAATCGCAAGAATGACTGGGGAAGTCACCTCGCTCTGATAACCGCCCACCCTTACTATTGTCGAATCCAAAATAGAAGATATCACAAGCTGTAACGAAGAATTAACCTCAACTTTTCCCTAAGCCAACAAGTATCGAACCGCTATACCTGAAATTGAAAACCCTAAATAATGTCGGACTCCAAGACAGACAGACCCAATCAAACTGCTCCCACAAAGACTAAACTTCACAACTGAACCGAACAAACCTATCCGGCCTGAACAAATTTACAATTACCCGGAAACATATACATCCTGACCACCTACCAGATCCTTGCTAAAAGTCGACCCTAACATACGACGACCTTCCAATAATCGAACCCATTTTAAGTAGAACTCACATTGTAACAACCCAATTTTCAAAAGAAAATTTTCATTTTTAAATTATTAAAACATTTCCAATAAACCACAAAACCTCAAGAACAATTGTTTCCAAATTCATAACATCAACAATTTTATTTCAAATATCAGAGTGTCCCATAAAAACGCCTGAGAGAGTGCATGTCGCGTCATCAAGCCTTGCCCTTTCCCTTAGGCTCAGAAGTACCTGAAACAAATCAACAAACTCTAAGCTAATTTTTAGTGAGTTCCCCAGAGCATACCCCACACAATCTACACAATCACATAATCCATATTATCTATAAAAGCTACATAAACCATATAAGCCATGCGTACAACATATAGGGATGTCGTGGGCTCCCCCAAGGTCTTACTCCATGATTCCATGGGCTCCCCACATGGTATTACACCAATGTGCCATGGGCTCCCCCATGGTCTTTAATAGGAAAGCCATGGGCTCTCAAAATGGTCTTACATCCAAGTGCCATGGGCTCTCCCATGGTATTTAATAGGAAAGCCATGGGATCTCCACATGGTCTTACATCCAAGTGCCATGGGCTCTCCCATGGTCTTCCATACAAGCATACCGTATATACAACTAGCATACCCCCTTAGCACATAACCAACTAACATGCCACACAACACTACTTCAACTAGTGTACCACATATCATAATATGGGCCAGACTTGGTGCCTTCGACACATTGGTATGGTGAGGAGACACACCTCTCAAAATTGTTGAACTGAGAAGATAGGATCAGGTTAGTGCCAACGTACAGATCCAACTCAACTGCCTATAACCATCATATGATTAACTTGTCAAAATCCCGAATTACCATAAATACCCTTACAGTCAAACTTGGTCATCCCTGGTCAAAGTCCAAGTCAACAGTCAAGGTCAAGAGTCCATGTTGACCCCAACTCGTCGAGTGCATCTAGCAACTCGCCGAGTTCCTTCAGAGTCCAGAAAACGAGTTGTCTCATCAACTCGACGAGTTCACTCAGTATCCAGTAGACAGGGAAACCCGATCCAACTCGTCGAGTTGCCAGGGCAACTCATTGAGTTTTCCCCCTGTTTGCTTATTCGGATGATACCTTGATTGCAGGGACTCTAGGGCTTAGATCTGAAAGCTAAAGGTGTCTAGAAGGATAAAGTTTCCAACTTTATCCCCTAGAACCACTCGATATGCTCTAAAGCCCTTAACAAAGGTTGGAAAGCTCAAAAAACTTAGCCATGTGGTTCAAGACTCTAGGGATCTGGAATCCCTCCTTTCCAGAAGAGGTTCTAATCCTCAAAACGTTCCAAAGATGGAGACTTTATGGACATGAATATCCAATGCATGTCTTGAAGTCAAAATGGCCAAAAATGGAAAAAATACCCTAAAATCCATGCATGGCATCCATGCTTGACCAAAGCCAGATCTAGCCCACCATGGGACCATTTTGCCCTGGAGATTCATAAAGTTGCAAACTTAATGAACCCCATGCATGCAATTGACAAGAATGATAGGAAATGAAGAGTAAACTCAAGATCTAATCATATTCTAAGATAAAAATCGAATCTTGAGTGCTTACAATAGTCCACAAGATGTTCAAGCTCAAGGGTGAGGGCTTTGATTGCTGGATCTTCTCCTTCTTCTCACTATATTCTTCTGCTTAAGCTCCAAAAGTCACTCTGAAACGAGCGTTACAAATCTCCCCCACTTGAACTAGACTTCGTCCTCGGAGTCTGCTAATGCGAACAAATCCGAGTAGTGTTCTCGCATCTCATCCTCCGGCTCCTATTTCCATTCACCAGCCGCTTCGGTGCTGCCATTGCACCTTCACTAGATTCACATCTTTATTAAGAAGGGCCTTCACTTTCTTATCCAAAACCGCCACGGGCCTCTCAATGTAGTTCAGGCTCTCGTCCACCTGAATGTCATCCAGAGAAACAACTGCGACCTCGTCTATGACACACTTCCAGAGTTGGGACACGTGGAAGGTGTTGTGTATCTGGCTAAGCTTGTCCGGCAGATCCAAGCGATAGGGTGTCATTAGATTCCGGAGGCACTCCAGGTAACTCCTCGGGAAAGACATCCCAGAACTCCTGTACAACCAGTACACTGCCCACATCCATCGTGGTCTCAACCCTCGTATCTGAGATATAAGCCAAAAATCCCGAACAACCCTGATGAAGCAATCTCCTAGCCCTCGCAGCTAAACAGAGGGTTGGCCCCTGCAAGGCCCCCTCTCCTTGAATAACTAGTTATCCCCCACCTGGGGTTCACACCCTCACCAGCTGGCGCTCGTAATCAATCATGGCCCCATTGGCCCCGAACCATTCCATCCCGTCGATCACCTTTATCCCTCGTAACGGTATTAGGACTTGATCAACACGAAACCTCTCCCCAAGAACATTCAGGACACAGTCCCGATACACCCTCGCAACACTCAAAGTGCGGTCATCCGCAATCTCAACCTCAATCGGGGAACCCAAAGCGCCCGGCGCATCCTGAAATTTCTTGCTAAGAGTAAGAGATACAAACGATCGGGTTGCACCCGAATCGAATAGAACGTGAGCCGACATACCATTGACTAAAAAGGTCCCTATATATGAGCACATATATACACATAAGCAATACAAATCCATATCAACCAGGAAAGATAAAACACGTACCAGCCACGACGTCTGGCGATGCCCGAGCCTCCTCGGTAGTCAACTGAAATGTGTAGCTCTTCACTGCTGGAGCATCTGCCTTAGCAGGGTGGCCATCAGTAATCATTATTGCGGCGGGCGCAGGCGCCGCTACTTCTCCTCCCCCTCGCTGAAACCTCGGATAATCGGCCCATTTGTGGCCGGTCTGGTTGCAGTGAAAACAAATCAAGCCCTTCTTGGGTCAATTCCTGATCACGTGGCCCGACTAGCCACATGCGTAGCATCCCGAGCCTGCCGTCCGACAAGCCCCACTGTGCGGCTTACCGCACTTGGCACACCGGCCCCGGCTCTGCTGGCCCCTACTGGAAGAATCCGAGGTCTTAGGCTTTTTAGCCTGACGTACTGCTGTCTGTGCCTGCTCAGGCTTCCGCTTGGTGCATAAGTCCAACTCCATCTCCCGCTCCCGGGCCTTCTCCACCATCTCATTCAGGGTTTTGCACTCTGTAAAGCTCACAAACTCTCGGATATCATCCCTCAGCATGGAATGATACCTCTTCGTCCTCATATCCTCGTCTGTAGCATACTGTGGGATCAACAATGCTTGTTCCCGAAACTTGGCGGTGATCTCCGCCACAGTCTCGATGGTCTGCTGGAGCTCATGAAACTCCCTCACTATTCGTTGTACCTCAATAGGTGGTGCAAACTCCAAATTGAAACGCCTGACGAACTCTGCCCATGTAATCTCAGCCACACCAGCTGCTCGCACCTGACTAGTCACCTCTCCCC
This sequence comes from Lactuca virosa, assembly GCF_052849685.1. Classification (NCBI taxonomy): domain Eukaryota; kingdom Viridiplantae; phylum Streptophyta; class Magnoliopsida; order Asterales; family Asteraceae; genus Lactuca; species Lactuca virosa. Next base: position 171,721,792 of record NC_136432.1, read on the forward strand.
ACCAATCTCGGGCTTGAACCCTCAGCATACATGAAGCAAACCCCACTTTTGTTGCATCAGGGCAAGAAATCGTGCGTTGGGCATTCTCTATGTCCGCTACCCAACGTCGGCTAACTATGGGGTCCCTGACCCTAAAGAACTCTGGCGCCCTGCACGCATTGAACTCCTGGAACGAGGGAGTTCGGGCCCCGACCCGTCCCGCAGCAATCTCAGCTCTGAATGACCTGAGCCTCTCCTCTAAAATCTCCATCATCCCTTCCTTGATTGTCCCAAAAATCAATGGGGTAGCGTCAAGGATGCCCCTCATAACCTCGGATGCAATGAGCTCACACAGCCTCTCATCAATGGGTGCCGTACCGTCGCCCGAACCAGATCCGGATCCTGATCCTGATCCCGATCCTGACCCCCCTGCTCCAAACCGTGTCACCACTATACTGTGTTGCAATACCATAAAACATAATGATCAGGACGTACAAAGAGGGGATCCTCCCACACCAGTTCTCCTTAGAGCCTCCAGGTCTAACTTTAGTTTGGGTACAGGTCCTGTGCTTTCAGTAGTACGGGCCCAATACTACCTTTCACACCAACCTGTACCTTCCCCAAAGCTCTACGTGATAACCCTAATTCATCCCAAAACAAACATATCTCGCAGACTATTGCATAGCTCAAATCCTAGGCTATCCTAAGATTTGCTTCATCCATATCAAATTAGAACTCAATTATAACAGGTTGTCTTTATGCATGCAAACTATACACAGAGCAGGATGAAATAGACTTTCAAATAATAGATTCTACCCTAGAACCACAACCAGCAAGAAACAGGAAATAAGGCCAAATCAATCATTCTAAGGCTATAAGCTCCTAACCGTATATAATTTTAAAAGCATACACATAACAATTTCCATCCGACTATCATAATCCAAATATCAGTATCACATGGCTAACAAATTGGGGAACTACTTACTTGAGCTCGGCTGATCACACACATTGCACTCTCCTATTTTTCCATTTTAAGAAGTTTTTAACTTTTGATTTTTGACAACAATTTTACAATTTCCTTAGTTTGAGTCCTGACACACCCGAGAGTGTGCCCGAATCCCTCAAACCAAGGCTCTGATACCAACTTATAACAACCCAATTTTCAAAAGAAAATTTTCATTTTTAAATTATCAAAACATTTCCAATAAACCACAAAACCTCAAGAACAATTGTTTCCAAATTCATAACATCAACATTTTTATTTCAAATATCAGCGTGTCCCATAAAAACCTCTAAGAGAGTGCATGTCGTGTCATCAAGCCTTGCCCTTGTCCTTAGGCTCAGAAGTACCTGAAACAAATCAAGAAACTGTACGCTAATTCTTAGTGAGTTCCCCAGAGCATACCCCACACAATCCACACAATCACATAATTCATATTAGCTATAAAAGCTACATAAACCATATAAGCCATGCATACAACATATAGGGATTCCGTGGGTTCCCCCCAGGGTCTTACTCCAGGATGCCATGGGCTCCCCACATTGTCTTACACCTAAGTGCCATGGGCTCCCCCATGGTCTTTAATAGGAAAGCCATGGGCTCTCCACATGGTCTTACATCCAAGTGCCATGGGCTTTCCCATGGTCTTTATTAGGAAAGCCATGGGCTCTCCACATGGTCTTACATCCAAGTGCCATGGGCTCACCCATGGTCTTCCATACAAGCATACCACATATACAACTAGCATACCCCTAACACATAACCAGCTAACATACCACATAACACTACTTTAACTAGTGTACCACATATCATAAAATGGGCCGACCTTGGTGCCTTCAACCCATTGGTATGGTGAGGAGACTCACCTCTCAAGAATGCTGAACTGATAAGATAGGATCAGATAAGTTCCAACGTGCAACTCCAACTCAACTACCTATAACCATCATGTGATTAACTTGTCAAAATCCCGAATTACCATAAATACCCACATGGTCAAACTTAGTCATCCCTGATCAAAGTCCAAGTCAACAGTCAAGGCCAAGAGTCCATGTTGACCCCAACTCGTCGAGTGCATCTAGCAACTCTCCGAGTTCCTTCAGAGTCCAGAAAACCAAGACAAACCCTAGCCAACTCGCCGAGTTGTCTCATCAACTCGACTAGTTCACTCAGTATCCAGTAGACAGGGAAACCCGATCCAACTCGTCGAGTTTTCCCCCTGTTTGCTTTTCGGATGATACCTTGATTGCAGGGACTCTAGGGCTTAGATCTAAAACCTAAAGGTGTCTAGAAGGATAAAGTTTCCAACTTTATCCTCTAGAACCACTCTGAATGCTCTAAAGCCCTTAACAGAGGTTGGAAAGCTCAAAAGCTTAGCCATGTCGTTCAAGACTCTACGGATCTGGAATCCCACCTTTCCAGAAGAGGTTCTAATACTCAAAACGTTCCAAAGATGGAGACTTTAAGGACATGCATGTCCGATGCATGTCTTGAACTCAAAATGGCCAAAAAGGGAAAATATACCCTAAAATCCATGCATGGCATCCATGCTTGACCAAAATCCAGATCTAGCCCACCATGGGACCATTTTGCCTTGGCGATTCATAAAGTTGTAAACTTTCTGAAACCCATGCATGCAATCGACAAGAATGATAGAAAATGAAGAGTAAACTCAAGATCTAATCATATTCTAAGATAAAAATCGAATCTTGAGTGCTTACAATAGTCCACAAGATGGTCAAGCTCAAAGGTGAGGGATTTAATTGCTGGATCTTCTCCTTCTTTTCACTATCTTCTTCTGCTTAAGCTCCAAAAGTCACTCTGAAACGAGCGTTACACACATACCGACGACGGAGGAATCCTTGCTCCTGCTGATGTTAACTGATAAAGGAAAACCATCACTACTCAGCTCAAAACCAGAAATCCAATACCTTATCTGACTTCCCGACATACAAAACTATTGTAAATCATAGTCAATATGGCTCCACATCGCAATATAATCCGAACAAAATCCTTACGACCCTAAATTATCCTGCTGACCAACATACTCATTTTCAATCTATCCAAGATATTTTGAGCCCCAAGCAGATCTACCAATTATCTAAAGTGCCGAATTCCCGACCGATCGTTGAAGCCGACATCCTTTCAAACGACTGTACCACGATTGTAACGCCTGGTTCCTGGTATGTATTTTAAATCAATTTATTCATTTTTGAACAGGAAATCGACGAGTTGGAGGCCCCAAACTCGTCGAGTAGGAATGAAAATTGGACGCGGAACTTAAAGTCTACTCGACGAGTTGAGGGACTCAACTCGACGAGTAGGGCTGCCTGAATGAAACCCTAATTTTCAGGGTTTAGCACCCTATTTAAACACTTTAACCTCCAAAGGATGGCCTCATTTACATCCTCCACCATCCCAAACCCTAGCCACGAAACCCTAATACGTTTTTGAGAGTTTTGACCCACTTTTGGTGCATTCTTAAGGTTTTGAAGAGGAAGAGACTTGAGGAAGGAGCAAGGAAGGATTGGAGAAGAGTAGATCCAGAAGGCTAGCTTCATTTCTGGTTCATTGGAGGTATAAAGCTCCTATCTTGTCTATTATATGCTAAGATCTCTTTATCTTCAATTTTATGGGACTTTTGGTTCAAGAAGCATGACCTTTAGGAAATGGACGTCCCAAGATAGTACGTCATCAAATCTGGAACCATGGAGGGCTTTCATGGCATAAAGGTGCAAACTTTATGGCCATTAAAGCCCCATGCAAGCTATATGATGTCATTTTGGCCTTTTAAGCTCCAAAAGGCCATGCATGGAGAGAAAGGTGGAGACTTTACGTGTTCATTTAGTCTCAAAGGTCCAGATGTCAGTCTGTGCACCCTATCTTGAAGTATGGATAGCTTATGGACCAAGATCTAGGTCCTTAAGGGTTAGGGTTTGAGCTATACATCTTTAGGAAGAGTATTAACGGGTAAAGGTGGAAACTTTACCCTTAAAAGGATATTTTCAGTATGTAGCGGAAATGTGGAACTTAGATATGAGGGATAATGACTTAATCCCTTAAGATGGCTTAACAGACTGAAGAACTCATCGAGTCCATAAAAGAACTCGACGAGTTGGTTCAAAGCACCCCGAGTACGTAAATGGCAAAACTCGGCGAGTTCAAGGATGACTCGACGAGTTGATTGAAGAAGTCTCGATTCTATGGATAAGGAGGAACTCGACTAGTTGTGAAATAAGTCGACGAGTTCGATCGCGATTTCAAGGCTTTATGATTTATGGAACTTGGCGAGTTGATGGACCAACTCGGCGAGTTGAGTCGACCCAGAAGGTTGACTTTGACCAGAGTTGACCCTTAAGGGGTTATGAGTATGAAAGGGTAATTAAAGGAGATTTTTATATGTAGGAGTTTGAGAGGAGTTGATTGTAGAGACGAGGACAGTTCAGCTACTTCACGGCATTTTAGGTGAGTTACCTTCCAGTAGAAGTGGGTATAAGGCACCAATGTCGGCACACTAGTAGGTGATTATTATTGAGATGATTGTCTTTGTGATAATTGTCTGGTATGCCACTATCTGTTATGCTTTATGTGCTAGCATGTTATGTGATTATGCGGTAGTGGTAGGGGTGAAATAGTCCACGTATCCGGTTGAAAGAGACCGAAGGGGTAGGCCAACACCCAGATATGCTAGGTAGTATCCGGTTAAAAGAGACCGAAGGGGGTAGGCCAGCACCCATATATGCTAGGCAGTTACCGGTTGAAAGAGACTGAAGGGCCAGACTGGGCACCCAGATATGCATGACAGTATGTTATTGTATGGTATGTGGTATGATGGGGGAACTCACTAAGATTCGTGCTTACGGTTTACAGTTTTAATTTCAGGTACCTCTTCTTCGAAGGGAAAGGAGCCGACATGACTGCAACACATCACACACAAGATTTTCCGCATATGAGATTCTTGGGATTTGTACTCTGACATTATTTTCCTAGGATATGTTTTTGAGATATTTGACGTATGGTTTTTCATGATATGAGATAACTTTGATGGCGTTTTCAGTAATCTGTTTTATGAATCCTTAAATTAAAAATGAAATTTTTGATCTTGAATTTTGGGATGTTGCAAGTTGGTATCAGAGCCTTGGTTTGAGGGATTTGCACACACCTTCGGGGGTGTTTGGACTCAAATCGAGGATTTGAAAAGTTTTTACAAAAAAAAATTAATTTTTCCAAACTTTAAAATTAAGGTTTTTGAGAAAGAACAAGGAGTGTGATGCATGCAATCAGCCGAGCTCAAGTAAGTTTTCCCCAAGATACCCATACATGTTTGTTATGTTATATGATATGATTATGAGAACTGCATGCTAGATTAGAGCTGAGGATCTAGGAAGGATGCCTTATATGCCTGTTGTATGTGCATGAGAACTGCATGCTAGATTAGGGCTAAGGATCTAGGAAGATGCCTTATGTGCCTGCTCTATGTACTTATTGAAATACATGCTAGAATTGATTAGTCAGTAATATGATGGTTTGATTAGGATATGCTTGGTTTGGGTTACTCAATGCCTGAATGTTGCTTGCTTTGTGCTTTTAGGAGTTCTAGTTGTCTTTAATTAACTAGTAAACGAATACGTTAAGTTACATATTACGAGGACTAAATAATTTCAGAAGGTTAGGTCTAGCCCTATTTCACAGCTCTTGTCTGAGTCCAACCGTTGAAGGGTAGGACCTCTCATTCGAAGAATTATCTGGTCTTAGTGATATGTAATGGTATTCGCGAGCTAGTTAGGGAGAGATAGCAGATACTTCTTATGCAGCTGATGGCGGAGAGTGGGTCGGAGATTACCCTAGGGTAAGTCTAGGATGAGATTAGCATGGAAAGCAATAGTAGTAGAAGGGACTTGGTGAAGTCAAGGCAATACTTGAGGAAAGTACGGATAGATGTGGAAGGTAGTATGGGCCCGTACTACTGAAAGTAGAGGATCTGTACTCGAGTCAAGGAGGGCTGAGATAGGACCAGGGAACTTGTAGTGTGTGAGACCTCTCGAGGTTATGTATGATCCTGACGATTATGTGTTTTGTTTCAGAATGGTGGTGACACGTCACGGAGCAGGAGGTTCAGGTTCTGAGTCAGGATCAGGTTCCGGTTGGGTTCCGAGCCAGTCGATGATGAGTTGCGACCGTTCATTGCATCCAAGATTACGAGAGGCATCCTTGAGGCGACCCCGGTGATTTTCGGGTCGATCAAGGAAGGGATCATTGAGCTGATGGAGGATCGCCTCAGGGCATTCAGAAGCGGCATGGCACTGGCCCAATCAGGGACTCACATGCTCTCCTTCAAGGATTTAAGAGGATGCGGTGCACCAGACTTTTACGGGGTGAAGGACCCCTATCGTGGCCAGGAAATGGATTGCAGACATCAAGTCTGCACAGTTGACGAGCTTCTGCCCTGAGAGGCCGAAGGTCCGCTATGATGCGAGATGTTTGAGAGACATAGCTCATTTCTCGTTTAGATTATTTTTGCTAAAAATCGACCAATCTAAAATTCGAATTCCGGGCTATGCAATGTTATGCTAAATCTTAGAAAAATCGTAACTTCCTCATACGAAGTCAGATTTGGACGTTATTTTTATGCACGCTCTCATTTTAACGTATACTACAACTTTTATTTAGATCGCTAAGGCTAAAAAGTATTTTATCAAAAATTCACTTTTTACGTTACACAGTGTCGTGCCGGTTTAGCCGTAAAACTTCGACGGACCATAACTTCTTCGTTATAACTCGGATTTCGGCGTTCTTTATATGTACGGAACCCTTGTGACATATACTATAACTTGGTTAATATTATTTACTCTAAATATTCATCTATCAAAAAGTCATTTTTGACGCTCACTGTCTCTAAATTGACTAGCCCGAATCTGCGGGCGTTACAATTACCTCCCCTTAGGATGATTACGTCCCGGACTCATCAACAAAACCGGGCTTATATAATGACTCCATGCGTTATCTTTTCATCCTAGGTAATAAACGTAAGTTCTATGTTCCTTCGAACGAGTATCTAACTCTTGGACTTATTGACTGTAGGCGGTGCTCAATCTTGCACCCGCCTTCTATGTCACGTTGGACTTTCAATCGTAACCTTCGAGTTACAAAATAAATCCTTATTGGAGACTCCTTCTTCTTAACATATTTAACTTAGTATAAGTTCTTTACTTCGACTACCATAAAAGACCGATGGGTCATGTTTTCTAATGACCTCTAAACGCTTGGACTTAGATCTTTTTGAGTCAGATTCCAGAAATGAAGATACCTTCCTTCATGTTCTAATGTGATATAATCACATTCTAGCATGTAGCACTTCTATATACAAGCTTCTTACATTAACGGTGATCGCGATACTTTTATTGATTGCTTCGATTATCTTTCACTTCAATCTTCTGGATTAAGTCGGATGCTACATCGAACTTGGTTCTCTGAACTACGTAACATACTTATCTTATCCGGACTCAATTTGATATGACCACTAGGGTCGGAATAATAATCATATTCTTAGTCATTAACGAAACGATGGTAACGACAGTCATGAACAAAACAAAATCAATTACTAGTGCTTGTTAACCTTGTGACTTTCCCTGATCCAAGTGCGAGTATTGTGCTTCCGGTAGTATAGGCCTCTACTACCATTCACACCTACTCATACTCGTCCCAAGTATTGTCATGCAATTTTCCAAGTCACCATACAAGATTTTCACATAGTCATTTAACACATTGGATAATATAACTACAGTTTATATTACTTCTCGAAACGATTACATGGGTATTTAATTTAACCCTACACTTTGCCTCTTATAATTGTTGGGTTTTTATTTAAAAATCCGGTTTCACAACCGGTAAAATTGACAACGGAAGCTTTAAAAATGTTGAATAAAACTAAAACTATTTTACCCACCAAGCATCATTTTGCAAGAGTTAGAAATATTAAAACAACCATAGAAGGAAAAAACATAACAACCTTTGAAGACATTGATCCTCATGGGAGGTTGGAAGTTGATGAAGTGTGGAATGAAACTCTAAAGCAAGAGTTCTCTATAAGTATCCACCAAGCAAGAGTAGAACCATCAAAACATGCTAGTATTCACTTGTAATTTCTTTTTCATAAGCCTTTAAAATATATATACCAAATATATGTTCAAAGGTGAAGCAACAAAGGGACTTTTTCTAGCATCAAAATGCAAGAGAATGGAGGAGAATAAGAGGGCTTAAATCTCAAAATCTGGCAGCCCTATATGAGCACCATGCTCATGGTTTTGCTAGCAAAGAAGAAGAAGAATGAAGGCTTTCAAGCATTCCATCTAATCTTCCATGCCCTCCCTTATATAGAGGCCAAAAAGCAAAAGGAGACCATAAAGTAAAAGAGGGACAACTTTTTCCCAAGCATGGCAAAAGAAGACCATGCTTGGTCTCCTTACAATTTTCGAAAGAGGCATGTCCAAAAGAAGACAAAAGTTGTCTCATGGCTAGTTTTTATACACATACATGTTATCTCATGGCTAGTTTCACTGCCCCCAATAATATACGACGAAGAATGCCATTCATTAACATCGAATTCCAAAAAGCTCTATGCTTCAACTGATGTATTAAGGTAAGTTTATCAATTATCCCTTTGTTACAGACATCCTGTTGAAACATGAGCCTTGGATCGCAATCAATCTCATTTGTAATTCAACTTTGGGTAACGCGCGTTAGATGTCTAACTCTCAATGAATAAGAGGAACAAATCCCATCTTGACAACATAAGCCTCTTGTGTAGTTCACACCATACCCAAATATAAATTTTATAACTGCCCAGTTAAGGAACAACATTTGGTCATATCAAAGCACAATACTCCCTATACTCAAGTCCCACTATGTATCTCAGGTGTTAAGGATACAAAGATAGTACCTTTTAATCAAGTATCACTCATAACTGCGATCTATGAGATGATCTTGATGCTGGTCCGTTCAGTACTAGTTCTCTGACAAGTACCTATGAAACTTTGTTACAACCACTTGCCTACTTTCATCTAGTGAGAGTCAACCAATCCATTTCATATTAGTCTTACTTCATAATTGCTCCCACAATCATGACCGACTATGAACCTTTAGAATAATAAGATTATTGATGGATTAAATATGTTAATATAGAACACAACAAGTATTAATGTAATGATCATATCCCAGTATATCAAAACATTATTTAATATTTGTTGTTACAATGTTCCAATATCCAAATACTAAATCCAAACCAAAATCCCATTTCTAGAATAATAAAAGTATTATGGCTTAAGTGTGACCACTCATACTTAGCTTAAAAGGAAAGACTTTATTAATGAGTTTGAATAAATTTAATTTGTGTGAATTTAGCGAATACTATATCTCCATATTTGACTTTTACTCTAGGTATAGTTAAATATCTTGGAGAATATGATTGGTGTTTTTTCGTGACATAGAGTCCCTTAGCTTGATTAAGTCAACTCTCGAAATCACAAAGATTTCTATGTGATCCTTGAATGGCAGAAATCAACATAGTTTTTCAATAAACTCATTCATCCAATCATATTTGACTTCAACTTCAAAAGTTGTGTATTCTTATTTTGTAGTAGATTGTGTCATTATGTTTTGCTTGGACCTCATTCCAACTAAAGTTACTATTCATTCCAAAATGAAGTCATAATCCAATTATAATTCATAATTATCTATGTTTATTTAGAAATCAAAATCATATGTAGCTCTTTACATTAAGATTTTGTTCTAAACTAATTATCTCATATACATTCTCTTAGCTCTTCTTAAGTACTCTTAGAATGTTCTCACAATCATCTAGTGAGTTAACCATGTATTTAATTTTGTATCTCATGATATGACATAAATGATGGATTCATTTGCCAAGCAAATAGAATATAAATCATTTTATCTAGCTCAACCTATGTGTTAGATCCTTTGAGACAGACTCAAAAGGTGTCATGTAACAATGTCAAGAATCTTCCAAAGGAATCTTGTATTCTGACCTCTTTCAAGATGTTGTCATTTCATGCAAAAGTATTTTAAAACCTTTAACATTCATCTTTATCTATCTCTTATATATTTTACATTCCAAGAATGTATCTTGTCATTCCTAAGTCTTTTATTTTAGAAATACTTTCCGAGTCAAGGTGAAAACCACCTTGTATAGCCGGAATATTATTTCAAATGATTAAGTATGTCTCTTTCATACAAGATTATGAATATCACTATCCTCCCACTAGTTCTTAGTAAACACACATGTTCCTTTTTTTATTTTGATATAAAAGCATACCTTGTATCTTTATTTTAAAATGATTATTCCAATCTTGAGATGTTTGCTTTATATCCACTGGTGGATCTTAAGCCTTACACATTTGCTTAGGATAACATGGATTAAGAAAAGCTTCAGGCTAAGCTATATAGATATCTTGTAGTAGATGTCTATTTAAGAAAAACGTTTTTTCTTGAAATCTATTTGCTATGTCTCATATTAAGAACATAAAGTTATAGAAAATAATATCCTTATAGATCTAATCATAGCTAGTTGTGAAAATGTTTGATCATAGTCAATGTCATGAGTATGATAAGGACCATAGTCAATAACATGATTATGATAAAATCCTTATATAACAAGTATTACTGAATGTGTATATACATCCATGTATATATTCTTTCTAGAAGAATCTCTTACTCCTTCTACCCTTACTATAGAGAGGAAGATTAATCAAGCCCATACTTGATTATTAAACATGGATTACATCTCAATGTTTATGACTCTAAGTCATTTCTCAGATTCAAGATCTGATATAATATTTTGGTAGTTGATGGTTTAACTAGAAACCATCAAGAACTCATCAATGAGAGATTCCACAATTCTCAAGTCATAGATGATTTCTACCATTATTATGAACAATTTGTGTTTATGAATATCTATTATTCATGTTTAACATTTTCTAGTGCCAACAATTGTTACATCAGGCTATGGTTCTTGAACTAATTCAACTTCCATGTGCCTCCCACTTGCTTTGTCATTAGAAGCTTGCTTTATGCTAACTCAGCTTTCAGAGGAATAAAAGAACTTATTCTTGGTGGGTTTGTATATAATAATCTAAATGCCCTTTTAGAATATTCTACAATTATGTAATTAGTTGGAGTTTGTATTCTAGATACAATTAATAGTGATTGAAGTATAATCCCAAAAAAGTTAAAAGGAAGACATTTCTACTGATTAGAAATCAAATTATATCAAGTAAAATTTAATTTACCCTGTATCTGAAGGCTTTAGATGGTATTAGTGGGTTGTATCTTGTGCTTAATCATAAACATTCATTAGAAAGGAATTCATACACCAAAATGTATAGTTCCTTAATAATTATTTTCTCTACAATTTAGTGAAAATATTATTAGGAATCTTTTATATATAAATAAGATTCGCATATGTCAAATAATCTACATTATTTTCCTTCAAAGATCCCTTTCTTGAAGTTGGAATATGTGGATTTCATTTATACAATAAGTATACAATGTCATGGATAAGTTTGATTTAAAACAAGTTTAAGTCAAAAGTGCTTGCATATAGAACTTAATTTTATTTATATAATGTTGATATTACTTTGTAATTCTATTAAGAGATCTGGTCTCAGAAATAGAATTCAATCATTTCAGAATATTAGTATTATAGTCATGAAAAACGATCTAGTAAATAATCAATCATTTAAATAAATAACTGAGACTTAATATTTAGACATGCTAAATTTAAAACATACATTGTTCCAAAACAAATATTGTTTTATATTGCAAGCAATTTATGTTCTAAGCATAAATTATAAACTAAACTTCGAGAGTGTAGTTCCAACTTGCTTGTGCTCAGCTAGTTACTCTTCTGTAAATATTTGCAATCAAGTTACAAATATTAGATTAACATTTAAGTACCAAGTACTTGAGTGTTACACAAAAAGTATAAGTTCTATCCCACAGATACATGAAGTACTAGTCTCTTCCAGACTTTCTTTCTAGATAAGAGGAGCAGTTCCTCTACCAGTGTCCAGATTCTTCACAAAAGAAACAAGATCCATCTATGTGGGCCTTATTGAATTTCTTGGGCTTAAAGGTGTTTAGTCCATAAAACATGGGCCTTTTAGATCACACAAGGTGACCCTTTTAGCCTTGCATTAATCCATTGTTTAAACTAGCTTTAAATAAAATATCACTATATTTATTGGAATATTGCTTGACATGTTATATCATTAGATATATGCTTAAATTGTCCAAGACTTCCTAGAAGTCACGAATAACTATTTCTAGCTAGAAGCATCTTGAGCATCACAGTGATGTCTTTACTAGGTAACATATTTAGGTCTATTACTCAAAGTAATTTGTTTAGGATTAGGACCTTCATGTGTATACAATTTCATATCTCTCACGAGATTGTCTCTTAAGACATGAACCCATTCATTGAAGTTGTATCTATTGAATGTTATTGTTTCACTAAGTCATTTAAAGAGAAATGAAATTTCATGGTTATGAGAGTGGATTATATATCTACACAATTTTTAACAAAATTCATTTAGTATTTTCAATATTTAATCTTTAATAATTAATACCCTTTTAGTTTCTAAAAACATTTATTATCAAAGTCTAGGATCCAAGTTGCAAAACAGATAAATGGTTAGGTATCCTTTATCCCATCCATCCGAATTCAACCCGATAGATATCGATTATCAATTATATCTCACCATATAATTCCTAGATTTATGGGATAGCTAATAACAAATTTAATTAGACATGTTTGATCTCATATATGCCTCAGAACTCTCTTGCTTAGGTATCCTTTATCACAAGAGATTTCCGATAAAATCATCCAATTTGAAAAACTTGTGTAATCGGCCTATAAATTGGTTATAGAAATCACGAAGACACCTCGGCCATCAAAACATAACACTAAGTGGTTAGGTATCCTTTATCCTACTAGTGCATACAAGTGACGTGTGAGTGTTCTTTAAAAAAGGATTGCATAGATTTGAGGTTTGTAAGGGGTCTTTGATGTTTTTATAATTCTAGTTTAAAAAACATGTTATATCATGGTTATTGCATGCATTCAATAAACCATGGTATACTTTAAAAAAATCTTATTTCATGTAAAATCTCATTTTTAACAATGTTGTACATATAAAACTCGGTTTTATATTATTGACGCGATCAAAGTTTTAAATTCATAACTAGTATTAAGTTATATCGTTTGAGCGCTTTAGAACATTTGTAAACCTTTTAATAGAACTTCATTTTATAAAATAAGGTTTGGAGTTTGATAAGTTTACAAATCTCTATTTTAAACTTATACAATTTTAATCCCGAAATTACCGGTTACTAGTTTTAACGATAAACTTGTTTTATTGTAAAACTATTTTAACATCTTATGTTAAAAGGTAAATTTAATTAAAACCAAACTCTTTGTGATGTTTATTTATGTTCAAATATTATTTTGCATTTGAAAAACTAATTTATCAACCATAACATAATAATAATAACATAAACATAAAACATCACAAGCATGCATAACAATTATAATATATGTGCATAAACCAAGCCATTAACTAGTAATAATTTTGTGAGCCATCACAAAATTATCAAGTCCATTCCTAAAGGGACATAAAGACCTTTATCTTGTAAAGTCTTCATGTGCTCCCACTTGCTTCAACACCTTGTAGCAAGTTTATAAAAATAAATTTATAAAGTTTGAGAAACTTTAATAAAATCAAGTTTATAAACTTTTGATCTTCAACATGGCCACCATCTTCATTCTTGTTACATTTTTATAAAAACAAACTATTTCTAAAACTCATCTATTACTTACAAAAATTAACAAAAGAAAACTACCTATTTAATTATTACATATCATATGAATAAATAAATAGTTACAACCATTTTAAATAAATAAACACATGCAACAACACAAAGGTCCATGGCTAGTTTATGCACATCATACATATTTATATACTCAAAAATATATAAAACAACTCTTTGTTTTTCTAAGACAACTTTTATGACCAAAAAGATGCATGTAAACTTTTGGTCAAAAATAACAATTATAAACATTTTAAAGTTGTCAAAGAAAATATGTATGGATTTTTCTTGCAAAGAGAAAAGCATCCATGTTTTCCAAAAACAAAGATTTCATCAACTAAACAAATCATCTAACTAATCTTGCAAAAATGGCTCTAATACCAATTGTTGGGCTTTTATTCAAAAATCGAGTTTCAGAACAGGTTAAAATTGACAACGAAAGCTTTAAAAATGTTGAATAAAACTAAAACTATTTTACCCACCAAAGATCATTTTGCAAGAGTTAGAAAGATTAAAACAACCATAGAACGAAAAAAACAAAACAACCTTTGAAGACTTTGATCCTCATGGAAGGTTGAACGTTGATGAAGTGTGGCATGAAACTCTAAAGCAAGAGTTCTCTATAAGTATCCACCAAGCAAGAGTAGAACCATCAAAACATGCTAGTATTCACTTGTAATTAGTTGTTCATAAGCCTTTCAAATATATATACCAAATATATGTTCAAAGGTGAAGCAACAAAGGGACTTTTTCTAGCATCAAAATGCAAGAGAATAAGAGAGCTTAAATCTCAAAATCTGGCAGCCATCTATGAGCACCATGCTCACGGTTTTTCTAGCCAAGAAGAAGAAGAATGAAGGATTTCAAGCATTCCATCCAACCTTCCATGCCCTCCCTTATATAGAGGCCAAAAAGAAAAGGGAGACCATAAAGTAAAAGAGGGACAACTTTGTCCCAAGCATGGCAAAAGAAGACCATGCTTGGTCTCCTTACAATTTTCGAAAAAGGCATGTCCAAAAGAAGACAAAAGTTGTCTCATGGCTAGTTTTTATACACATACATGTTATCTTTATAAAAATCAAGTATTATTATAAAGAATTTCCAATATATATATATATATATATATATATATATATATATATATATATATATATATATATATATATATATATATATAACTAGTCATACATAAATATCTTATTTTATACAAAACTATCTTTTACATTAATTGTAACTAGCTTATTTTATATAAAGCTATCTTTTATATAAATTGAACTAGTTTATTAAGATATAAATATAACTTATAAATAATCATACGTTATGATATATTTCATAAGTTGTTATTTCTCCAATAAATATTATTTCCACAAATAATAAATTCCCAATTAGTAAAATATTATTTCCATGAAATAGTAATTTTCCAATTAAATACAAGTGTTGATATATTTATTACTAATCAAATTATACTAATAAATAATCAATTGACGGTAACTTGCTATATGGTGTGACCCTATAGGATCATATATTATTAGCAATATCATTTTATAATGACTCTTGGGCATAATAGATCTTTCAATCTCCCACTTGCACAAGACTCATCATAGATTGATACAGACAGTGGTGAACGTCTACCAACATTTCACTGCCCCCAATAATATATGACGAAGAATGCCATTCATCAACTTCCAATTCCCAAAAGCTCTAAGCTTCAACTGATGTATTAAGGTAAGCTTATCAATTATCCCTTTGTTACAGACATCCTGTTGAAACATGAGCCTTGGATCGCAATCAATCTCATTTGTAATTCAACTTTGGGTGACGCACGTTAGATGTCTAACTCTCAACGAATAAGAGGAACAAATCCCATCTTGACAACATAAGCCTCTTGTATAGTTCACACCACACCAGAATATAAATTTTATAACTGCCCAGTTAAGGAACAACATTTGGTCATATCAAAGCACAATACTCCCTATACTCAAGTCCCACTATGTATCTCAAGTGTTAAGGATACAAATATAGTACCTTTTAATCAAGTATCACTCATAACTGCGACCTATGAAATGATCTTGATGCGGGTCCGTTCAGTACTAGTTCTCTGACAAGTACCTATGAAACTTTGTTACAACCACTTGCCTACTTTCATCTAGTGAGAGTCAACCAATCCATTTCATATTAGTCTTACTTCATAATTGCTCCCACAATCATGACCGACTATGAACCTTTAGAATAATAAGATTATTGATGGATTAAATATGTTAATATAGAACACAACAAGTATTAATGTAATGATCATATCCCAGTATATCAAAACATTATTTAATATTTGTTGTTACAATGTTCCAATATCCAAATACTAAATCCAAACCAAAATCCCATTTCTAGAATAATAAAAGTATTATGGCTTAAGTGTGACCACTCATACTTAGCTTAAAAGGAAAGACTTTATTAATGAGTTTGAATAAATTTAATTTGTGTGAATTTAGCGAATACTATATCTCCATATTTGACTTTTACTCTAGGTATAGTTAAATATCTTGGAGAATATGATTGGTGTTTTTTCGTGACATAGAGTCCCTTAGCTTGATTAAGTCAACTCTCGAAATCACAAAGATTTCTATGTGATCCTTGAATGGCAGAAATCAACATAGTTTTTCAATAAACTCATTCATCCAATCATATTTGACTTCAACTTCAAAAGTTGTGTATTCTTATTTTGTAGTAGATTGTGTCATTATGTTTTGCTTGGACCTCATTCCAACTAAAGTTACTATTCATTCCAAAATGAAGTCATAATCCAATTATAATTCATAATTATCTATGTTTATTTAGAAATCAAAATCATATGTAGCTCTTTACATTAAGATTTTGTTCTAAACTAATTATCTCATATACATTCTCTTAGCTCTTCTTAAGTACTCTTAGAATGTTCTCACAATCATCTAGTGAGTTAACCATGTATTTAATTTTGTATCTCATGATATGACATAAATGATGGATTCATTTGCCAAGCAAATAGAATATAAATCATTTTATCTAGCTCAACCTATGTGTTAGATCCTTTGAGACAGACTCAAAAGGTGTCATGTAACAATGTCAAGAATCTTCCAAAGGAATCTTGTATTCTGACCTCTTTCAAGATGTTGTCATTTCATGCAAAAGTATTTTAAAACCTTTAACATTCATCTTTATCTATCTCTTATATATTTTACATTCCAAGAATGTATCTTGTCATTCATAAGTCTTTTATTTTAGAAATACTTTCCGAGTCAAGGTGAAAACCACCTTGTATAGCCGGAATATTATTTCAAATGATTAAGTATGTCTCTTTCATACAAGATTATGAATATCACTATCCTCCCACTAGTTCTTAGTAAACACACATGTTCCTTTTTTTATTTTGATATAAAAGCATACCTTGTATCTTTATTTTAAAATGATTATTCCAATCTTGAGATGTTTGCTTTATATCCACAGGTGGATCTTAAGCCTTACACATTTGCTTAGGATAACATGGATTAAGAAAAGCTTCAGGCTAAGCTATATAGATATCTTGTAGTAGATGTCTATTTAAGAAAAACGTTTTTTCTTGAAATCTATTTGCTATATCTCATATTAAGAATATAAAGTTATAGTAAATAATATCCTTATAGATCTAATCATAGCTAGTTGTGAAAATGTTTGATCATAGTCAATGTCATGAGTATGATAAGGACCATACATGATTATGATAAAATCCTTATATAACAAGTATTACTGAATGTGTATATACATCCATGTATATATTCTTTCTAGAAGAATCTCTTACTCCTTCTACCCTTACTATAGAGAGGAAGATTAATCAAGCCCATACTTGATTATTAAACATGGATTACATCTCAATGTTTATGACTCTAAGTCATTTCTCAGATTCAAGATCTGATATAATATTTTGGTAGTTGATGGCTTAACTAGAAACCATCAAGAACTCATCAATGAGAGATTCCACAATTCTCAAGTCATAGATGATTTCTACCATTATTATGAACAATTTGTGTTTATGAATATCTATTATTCATGTTTAACATTTTCTAGTGCCAAAAATTATTACATCAGGCTATGGTTCTTGAACTAATTCAATTTCCATGTGCCTCCCACTTGCTTTGTCATTAGAAGCTTGCTTTATGCTAACTCAGCTTTCAGAGGAATAAAGGAACTTATTCTTGGTGGGTTTGTATATAATAATCTAAATGCCCTTTTAGAATATTCTACAATTATGTAATTAGTTGGAGTTTGTATTCTAGATACAATTAATAGTGATTGAAGTATAATCCCAAAAAAGTTAAAAGGAAGACATTTCTACTGATTAGAAAGCAAATTATATCAAGTAAAGTTTAATTTACCCTGTATCTGAAGGCTTTAGATGGTACTAGTGGGTTGTATCTTGTGCTTAATCATAAACATTCATTAGAAAGGAATTCATACACCAAAATGTATAGTTCCTTAATAATTATTTTCTCTACAATTTAGTGAAAATATTATTAGGAATCTTTTATATATAAATAAGATTCGCATATGTCAAATAATCTACATTATTTTCCTTCAAACATCCCTTTCTTGAAGTTGGAATATGTGGATTTCATTTATACAATAAGTACACAATGTCAGGGATAAGTTTGATTTAAAACAAGTTTAAGTCAAAAGTGCTTGCATATAGAACTTAATTTTATTTATATAATGTTGATATTTACTTTGTAATTCTATTAAGAGATCTGGTCTCAGAAATAGAATTCAATCATTTCAGAATATTAGTATTATCGTCATGAAAAACGATCTAGTAAATAATCAATCATTTAAATAAATAACTGAGACTTAAATATTTAGACATGCTAAATTTAAAACATACATTGTTCCAAAACAAATATTGTTTTATATTGCAAGCAATTTATGTTCTAAGCATAAATTATAAACTAAACTTCGAGAGTGTAGTTCCAACTTGCTTGTGCTCAGCTAGTTACTCTTCTGTAAATATTTGCAATCAAGTTACAAATATTAGATTAACATTTAAGTACCACGTACTTGAGTGTTACACAAAAAGTATAAGTTCTATCCCACAGATACATGAAGTACTAGTCTCTTCCAGACTTTCTTTCTAGATAAGAGGAGCAGTTCCTCTACCAGTGTCCAGATTCTTCACAAAAGAAACAAGATCCATCTATGTGGGCCTTATTGAATTTCTTGGGCTTAAAGGTGTTTAGTCCATAAAACATGGGCCTTTTAGATCACACAAGGTGACCCTTTTAGCCTTGCATTATTCCATTGTTTAAACTAGCTTTAAATAAAATATCACTATATTTATTGGAATATTGCTTGACCTGTTATATCATTAGATATATGCTTAAATTGTCCAAGACTTCCTAGAAGTCACGGATAACTATTCCTAGCTTCATGTTAGAAGCATCTTGAGCATCACAGTGATGTCTTTACTAGGTAACATATTTAGGTCTATTACTCAAAGTAATTTGTTTAGGATTAGGACCTTCATGTGTATACAATTTCATATCTCTCACGAGATTGTCTCTTAAGACATGAACCTATTCATTGAAGTTGTATCTATTGAATGTTATTGTTTCACTAAGTCATTTAAAGAGAAATGACATTTCATGGTTATGAGAGTGGATTATATATCTACACAATTTTTAACAAAATTCATTTAGTATTTTCAATATTTAATCTTTAATAATTAATACCCTTTTAGTTTCTAAAAACATTAATTATCAAAGTCTAGGATCCAAGTTGCAAAACAGATAAATGGTTAGGTATCCTTTATCCCATCCATCCGAATTCAACCCGATAGATATCGATTATCAATTATATCTCACCATATAATTCCTAGATTTATGGGATAGCTAATAACAAATTTAATTAGACATGTTTGATCTCATCTATGCCTCAGGACTCTCTTGCTTAGGTATCCTTTATCACAAGAGATTTCCGATAAAATCATCCAATTTGAAAAACTTGTGTAATCGGCCTATAACTTGGTTATAGAAATCACGAAGACACCTCGGCCATCAAAACATAACACTAAGTGGTTAGGTATCCTTTATCCTACTAGTGCATACAAGTGACGTGTGAGTGTTCTTTAAAAAAGGATTGCATAGATTTGAGGTTTGTAAGGGGTCTTTGATGTTTTTATAATTCTAGTTTAAAAAACATGTTATATCATGGTTATTGCATGCATTCAATAAACCATGGTATACTTTTAAAAAAATCTTATTTCATGTAAAATCTCATTTTTAACAATGTTCTACATATAAAACTCGGTTTTATATTATTGACGCGATCAAAGTTTTAAATTCATAACTAGTATTAAGTTATATCGTTTGAGCGCTTTAGAACATTTGGAAACCTTTTAATAGAACTTCATTTTATAAAATAAGGTTTGGAGTTTGATAAGTTTACAAAAATCTCTATTTTAAACTTATACAATTTTAATCCCGAAATTTTACCGGTTACTAGTTTTAACGATAAACTTGTTTTATTGTAAAACTATTTTAACATCTTATGTTAAAAGGTAAATTTAATTAAAACCAAACTCTTTGTGATGTTTATTTATGTTCAAATATTATTTTGCATTTGAAAAACTAATTTATCAACCATAACATAATAATAATAACATAAACATAAAACATCACAAGCATGCATAACAATTATAATATATGTGCATAAACCAAGCCATTAACTAGTAATAATTTTGTGAGCCATCACAAAATTACCAAGTCCATTCCTAAAGGGACATAAGGACCTTTATCTTGTAAAGTCTTCATGTGCTCCCACTTGCTTCAACACCTTGTAGCAAGTTTATAAAAATAAATTTATAAAGTTTGAGAAACTTTAATAAAATCAAGTTTATAAACTTTTGATCTTCAACATGGCCACCATCTTCATTCTTGTTACATTTTTATAAAAACAAAATATTTCTAAAACTAATCTATTACTTACAAAAATTAACAAAAGAAAACTACCTATTTAATTATTACATACCATATGAATAAATAAATAGTTACAACCATTTTAAATAAATAAACACATGCAACAACACAAAGGTCCATGGCTAGTTTATGCACATCATACATATTTATATACTCAAAAATATATAAAACAACTCTTTGTTTTTCTAAGACAACTTTTATGACCAAAAAGATGCATGTAAACTTTTGGTCAAAAATAACAATTATAAACATTTTAAAGTTGTCAAAGAAAATATGTATGGATTTTTCTTGCAAAGAGAAAAGCATCCATGTTTTCCAAAAACAAAGATTTCATCAACTAAACAAATCATCTAACTAATCTTGCAAAAATGGCTCTAATACCAATTGTTGGGCTTTTATTCAAAAATCCAGTTTCAGAACAGGTTAAAATTGACAACGAAAGCTTTAAAAATGTTGAATAAAACTAAAACTATTTTACCCACCAAAGATCATTTTGCAAGAGTTAGAAAGATTAAAACAACCATAGAAGGAAAAAAACATAACAACCTTTGAAGACTTTGATCCTCATGGAAGGTTGAACGTTGATGAAGTGTGGCATGAAACTCTAAAGCAAGAGTTCTCTATAAGTATCCACCAAGCAAGAGTAGAACCATCAAAACATGCTAGTATTCACTTGTAATTGGTTGTTCATAAGCCTTTCAAATATATATACCAAATATATGTTCAAAGGTGAAGCAACAAATGGACTTTTTCTAGCATCAAAATGCAAGAGAATAAGAGAGCTTAAATCTCAAAATCTGGCAGCCATCTATGAGCACCATGCTCACGGTTTTTCTAGCCAAGAAGAAGAAGAATGAAGGATTTCAAGCATTCCATCCAACCTTCCATGCCCTCCCTTATATAGAGGCCAAAAAGAAAAGGGAGACCATAAAGTAAAAGAGGGACAACTTTGTCCCAAGCATGGCAAAAGAAGACCATGCTTGGTCTCCTTACAATTTTCGAAAAAGGCATGTCCAAAAGAAGACAAAAGTTGTCTCATGGCTAGTTTTTATACACATACATGTTATCTTTATAAAAATCAAGTATTATTATAAAGAATTTCCAACATATATATATATATATATATATATATATATATATATAACTAGTCATACATAAATATCTTATTTTATACAAAACTATCTTTTACATTAATTGTAACTAGCGTATTTTATATAAAGCTATCTTTTATATAAATTGAACTAGTTTATTAAGATATAAATATAACTTATAAATAATCATACGTTATGATATATTTCATAAGTTGTTATTTCTCCAATAAATATTATTTCCACAAATAATAAATTCCCAATTAGTAAAATATTATTTCCATGAAATAGTAATTTTCCAATTAAATACAAGTGTTGATATATTTATTACTAATCAAATTATACTAATAAATAATCAATTGACGGTAACTTGCTATATGGTGTGACCCTATAGGATCATATATTATTAGCAATATCATTTTATAATGACTCTTGGGCATAATAGATCTTTCAATCTCCCACTTGCACAAGACTCATCATAGATTGATACAGACAGTGGTGAACGTCTACCAACATTTCACTGCCCCCAATAATATATGACGAAGAATGCCATTCATCAACTTCCAATTCCCAAAAGCTCTAAGCTTCAACTGATGTATTAAGGTAAGCTTATCAATTATCCCTTTGTTACAGACATCCTGTTGAAACATGAGCCTTGGATCGCAATCAATCTCATTTGTAATTCAACTTTGGGTGACGCACGTTAGATGTCTAACTCTCAACGAATAAGAGGAACAAATCCCATCTTGACAACATAACCCTCTTGTATAGTTCACACCATACCCGAATATAAATTTTATAACTGCCCAGTTAAGGAACAACATTTGGTCATATCAAAGCACAATACTCCCTATACTCAAGTCCCACTATGTATCTCAGGTGTTAAGGATACAAAGATAGTACCTTTTAATCAAGTATCACTCATAACTGCGACCTATGAAATGATCTTGATGCGGGTCCGTTCAGTACTAGTTCTCTGACAAGTACCTATGAAACTTTGTTACAACCACTTGCCTACTTTCATCTAGTGAGAGTCAACCAATCCATTTCATATTAGTCTTACTTCATAATTGCTCCCACAATCATGACCGACTATGAACCTTTAGAATAATAAGATTATTGATGGATTAAATATGTTAATATAGAACACAACAAGTATTAATGTAATGATCATATCCCAGTATATCAAAACATTATTTAATATTTGTTGTTACAATGTTCCAATATCCAAATACTAAATCCAAACCAAAATCCCATTTCTAGAATAATAAAAGTATTATGGCTTAAGTGTGACCACTCATACTTAGCTTAAAAGGAAAGACTTTATTAATGAGTTTGAATAAATTTAATTTGTGTGAATTTAGCGAATACCATATCTCCATATTTGACTTTTACTCTAGGTATAGTTAAATATCTTGGAGAATATGATTGGTGTTTTTTCGTGACATAGAGTCCCTTAGCTTGATTAAGTCAACTCTCGAAATCACAAAGATTTCTATGTGATCCTTGAATGGCAGAAATCAACATAGTTTTTCAATAAACTCATTCATCCAATCATATTTGACTTCAACTTCAAAAGTTGTGTATTCTTATTTTGTAGTAGATTGTGTCATTATGTTTTGCTTGGACCTCATTCCAACTAAAGTTACTATTCATTCCAAAATGAAGTCATAATCCAATTATAATTCATAATTATCTATGTTTATTTAGAAATCAAAATCATATGTAGCTCTTTACATTAAGATTTTGTTCTAAACTAATTATCTCATATACATTCTCTTAGCTCTTCTTAAGTACTCTTAGAATGTTCTCACAATTATCTAGTGACTTAACCATGTATTTAATTTTGTATCTCATGATATGACATAAATGATAGATTCATTTGCCAAGCAAATAGAATATAAATCATTTTATCTAGCTCAACCTATGTGCTCGGTCCTTTGAGACAGACTTAAAAGGTGTCATGTAACAATGTCAAGAATCTTCCAAAGGAATCTTGTATTCTGACCTCTTTCAAGATATTGTCATTTCATGCAAAAGAATTTTAAAACCTTTTAACATTCATCTTTATCTATCTCTTATAGATTTTACATTCCAAGAATGTATCTTGTCATTCCTAAGTCTTTCATTTTAGAAATACTTTCCGAGTCAAGGTGAAAACCACCTTGTATAGTCGGAATATTATTTCAAATGATCCATTCCATAACTCCGACTGGATCTTCTTTCCCAGTGAATGTTGATGGTTTGCAAGTCGTGAAGTCTTTATACTTGCATCCATTTCTTTTAATCCCTTCATCTTGGTTATTTCTTCTAACCACTGGCGGTTCAGCTTGGCCAACGGTTCTACGATAGTTTCCTTCTTCTGAATGACCCTCATTCAGTTCAGTCTTCTCAACAGGCATAGTAGGTTCAGCCCTATTGTTCTGTGACATCTGCCTCATCTCTTCCTTTTGTTCAGCCATCATAGCCCGAATCATTGCTTGGACTCCTACCATCGTGATTGGATCGGGAGTAGCCACTACCTCTGGTGCACGCTCATCACTCATGGCTCAGGCTGTAGGTTACCGTTTCCCAATCCGCTTCGAGTTCTCACCATGTCGATCTATACACCAAATCAGACGTTCGGTGTGCAGTGACGAGAATTTAGATAGGAAAGCTTTATTTACGATAGACGTATAAAATCTCCTTATCTTTTCGAAAGGTTACATGCCAGTTCTAATACCGTAATTAAACGTTTAGAAATCTGAACATATAAAGTTTCCAGATCCGGTTGGCAACAGACCATAGATCCGATCAAACGATACCATAAAGCATCACAAATCATTTAGCACATAAAGCATTTCAAACATCTTCCCTAATTAAGCTTAGTGTTTGTGTCTATTCAGGTGTACTTCCTAAAATATATTAGACACGCTCCTCACGATCATCGCTTAGCATTCTAAGTTTAAGTCTAGAAATAAATCCTTATTCCTAGTTCGCTTAAACTAATGCTCTGATACTAACTATGACATCCCCATTTTCACGGACAAAAAGACTGATTTGTTTATGCTTTGTTTGAAAATTAGAGTATGTTTTAAAGAAATATGTTGCAGAATTTATTCCCAGAAAAACATGATAAATATATTATCAAAGCATTCCGAAGAAATGTATTTTATTTTGAATAAAACTTTGGGATGTCATCATCAATACAGAAACGTAAGCATAAACAGACCTTACATTCATTTACACTAGTGATCTATACCTCTTTTAATCTCTCAGTGTAATGTAGCCTCGTATCAACACATGTGATACAAATAAACTAAGTGGGTCAGGTTGGGAAACCTGGTGAGTACATAGAGATTTCAATCCCACAATGTTATACCATATATATATATATATATATATATATATATATATATATATATATATATATATATATATAACTTAGAACTCACAATATATACAATTTCACATCATATAAGAAATTTCATCCCACCCCGACGATCCTCACAATGACACGATCTATACTCTCGGATCTAAAATTAAGCTTTTTACCTGATCCATACTCCCGGATCTAAAATTAAACTTTTTACCTGATCCATACTCTAGGATCTGAAATTAACCTCCTTACCTAATCCATACTCCCAGATCGGGTATGTCTGATCCATACTCCCGGATCAATAATTATGCCCATTCCATACTCTCGGACTAGGGACAATTGACTATGTCTAATCCATGCTCTCGGATCAATGACAAATTTAAAGTTCGACTCTCTGTGTATATCTCACGCGTTCTCATAAAGAGATACTACCCAATATTCCTCTTAATTAATTTAGGTTTACTCTGTATCCTAAATTATCGTATATTATCAGATATGCTCTTAACACGTATTTAAGGCAATATCAAATATTTCACACACCAATAAACATTTAATACATTATTCAATACTTGTATTAAAATAATGTTCATGAAAGGGACTATGCACTCACTTGTTAAAGTGATGATTCCAAACTCGGGCAGCGCTTCGCTTCTAACGATTCTATTTTCCTTCGACGAAACCAAACATTATTATCGCTAAGTTTTAGTTTAATCTTTATTGCGACTAATTATTAGTCTAGATTCATCATTAACTCAAAGTCTACTTTCATGATCTATCAAGTAAGGAACAACCAGGTAGGATCATATCAGAGGTAGGGTCCGTTTGGTATACGAAGTATACTGTTTGGAAATCCCACTGTAAACACCTCACTGAATCACAGTCTATACATCATCCCTGTAAGTAGATCAATCAGTATAACGACTTGGAATCACTGATAAATCTTTTTTATAGGTTCATAATAACAATAATGAACTTAAACATAAGTTATACTTAAAGTAGGGTAAGGATAACTCACTTACAATGGGGTTTTGCTAAAAAACCGGGCTGCGCTGGAGCCGAGATTCTGAGCCGAAAAACTCTTTTTCTCGGAGGCTTCGAGCGCTCCGGGACTTTCTTCTAGCACCTTGAGGTTACTACGTCTTTAGAGGGGTTTTGGGAGTCTAGAGAGAAGTTAGAGAGAGAAAGAAAGACTTATGGTGTGAAAAAAATATGAAGAATCCATCCTTTATTAATAGGGGTTTGATCATAGAGTAGGCCCTAAGTTTCGTCCGTATCTTCCGCGTATGAGATCCGTTTTCTACATTCTTTATATACACGCGTTGGTATTTGCAAGTACTACAATTTTCATTTATACCCCGTCGGCTAATTCTCATTCTATCTCCGATTTACAAAACTATATCGAATTTATCGCGCTCGAAGAGTGGGGACTAAGTTTCGTCCATATCTTTAATATACGAGCTCTATTATCGACGTTATTTTTATCGTTGAACTCCTATTAAAGGTATCTTCATTTCTTGTTTAGATTATTTTGATTAAAAATCGACCAATCTAAAATTCGAATTCTGGGCTATGCATTGCTATGCTAAATCTTAGAAAAATCGCAACTTCCTCATACGAAGTCAGATTTGGACGTTCTTTTTATGCACGCTCTTGGTTTAACGTATACTACAACTTTTGTTTAGATCGCTAAGGCTAAAAAGTATTTTATCAAAAAATCACTTTTTACGTTACACGGTGCCGTGCCGGTTTAGCCGTAAAACTTCGACGGGCCATAACTTCTTCGTTATAACTCGGATTTCGGCGTTCTTTATATGTACGGAACCCTTGTGAAATATAATATAACTTGGTTAAGACTATTTACTCTAAATAGTCTTCTATAAAAAAGTCGTTTTTGACGCTTATTGTCTCTAAATTGACTAGCCCGAATCTGCGGGCGTTACAACATGGTATTAGGAATGGAATTCCTATATGGAGTACGTCCATGGTCATTTGAAAGTGATAACACCATGCGTATTACTAAAGGTACGATCATTCACATCGTACCAATAGAAAGGAGTAAAACAAGGTCCCAAACGCTATCATCGATGAAGTTTAACAAACACCTTAGGGAAGTTGGGAAGATACGGGAAAATACCCTAAGTTGGAAGAAGGAAGACAGGTCACAAGTGACTAGTGATCAAACCAGGAAGTATATGAAACCAAACAACATAGTTCAAGGTGTCGACACATATCGGTACAAGATGGAGTCACGATCAACCTTAAGGATTGCTCCGATATGTCATGAGGCTACAAGAAGATCCACAACATGAGAGGAAGTAAGAATACAAGTGACACATACTAGAAGACTTGAAGAGGACGTCAAGGGTTTAAGTGGGGGAAGGTGTCACAGACCAAGTTTTTGGAAAATTCCACGTTCGTCTAGAGAACTCCGGAATGATCAAGTATCCTCGAGAAGTCTCAAGAGATATCAAGAATACTCTACAAGACCCCGGAAGGCGCTAGAAAATTATAGGTGTCCGCGTAACATGATGGAATGATCCGAAATAATCAAGAGAGCACTAGAGGAAGCTAAAACAATACGAAAGATCCTAGACATATCGTCGAATCCTCTATGACACAAAAGAGTAGTGTAGAACCTTATAGAATTTTGTATGTAAAATAAGATCTTGTAAGAATGATCTAGAATACTCTTGAGTGTCTGGAACCTAGAAACTTTCCTTGAGGAGGTGTAAGGTTCCTATAAATAGGAAGAAGGGCTCATTTGCCCAAACCATCGAGAAGTTGCCTTGTAAAGAAGTTGAGTTATATAATAGAAGCTTTCTTTCGCACTTGAAGTGTCCCTTGTCGTGACTCTTGCTTCCTAAGTTCGTTAGTACATCTAGATCGTCGAAGTTAGCCTGACTTAGTCGGAGAAGCACTAAGTGGCACACGATATTGACTAGTCTAAAAGGGTCATCCCATGACAAGCGTATTCCATTAAGTTATTACATCCAAAACTCAGATCCATGCCCAAAATGATGTCCTAAGTCATAAAGTTTCCAACTTTATGACTTTTCATGGCTATAAAGTGCTTAATGTCCAAAACCCTAAGTTCTTAACCTAATAAGACATCACAACTCTTGCATGGAAGGGATATAAGGGCCAAGATCACATTTTTATAGTTCATAATAGCTTTATATTGGATAAAGTTTCCAACTTTATCCATTAGAATGATCCTAACAAAAAAGATCTAGTCTTTAAGTCTCAAAAGGGACCCAAAAGTTCATCTTTTTCAACTTAATCCATTAAGTACAAGTCTCCAACTTTCAAATCTGAATCAAAATGATGTTTAGATGGCTAAAGTTTCCAACTTTATTCATAACAAGGTCACAAACTTTCAAGATCTAAACTTTATGCACTAAAATGACCAAAAGCTCATAACATCCAAAACTAGCTAGATCTAACAAATACATCATCAAGACTAGAACTTTATACCTCTAGAAGATAGATCAAGGTGAAAAAAGTCCAAATCTATAAGCTCCAAATCAACCAACACTTCTCCAAGAAGTTCCTTCTTCTCCAAGGTGAACCATGCATACTCCAAATCACTCAAAAACACCTTCTTTTAGCATACAAGGCTCAACTAGGGTTAGGGTTTCATGGCAGGGGTGTTGGAGGGGTGGAGGTTGAGAATGGAGTGGTTTTAGGGGAGTTAAGGAGCTTAAACAAGGTTCAAACCATGAAAATAGGGTTTAGGAACTGATCGTGTACGCCCATCGTACTCCTGGTACGCCCAGGGTGCCTCAGTACACCCAACGTACTCAGCATAACCCAAAACCGACCAAACTTCAAACGGACATAACTTCTTCGTTCTAACTTTGATTTTTCCGTTCTTTATATCCACGGAAAGGTATTGAGGAGCTCTACAATATTATCTAAATATCTTTGACTAAAAACTTCTCGAACAAAAATCCATATTTCATGTAAGAACCCGGCCTATGACTTTTCCCGTTTTACCCTTTGACTCCAAAACACAATTCAAATGTTTAGATCTCATAACCATCATTACCTCCTTATAAAAGGTCTAAACATCGCCTCCTTACGGCCCAAAGTCTTTACATAATCAACTTCCAACTCATGGCCCTAAACTACAAAATGATCCGGAACAAGGTGTTACATCAACATGATCATCGGAAAGCCTCAAATTTGTATTCTCTCAAAGCCCATTCCTGACGTTAGTTGGTTACAGCATCGGACGCTCGCTCATCTCAACTTCTGATACATGAATGATCTTGTTTCTGGTGAAATAGTCTGAGGTCTACCACTCCGCAATTTCAAAAACGATCATCTATGTGTTGTATGTGAATGTGGGAAGCAGTACAAGATAGGTCATCATGTAATCGTTGAAAAGTTGATTTTGGAACCATTAGAACTTCTTCATATTGATCTTTGTGGACCCTTCACAATAGAAAGTCTACATCACAAAAAGCACATTCTTTTGATTGTTGATGATTACACAAGGTTCACCTGGGTCTTCTTCCTTAGCCTAAAATCTAAAACAACGTCGGAACTTATTAATTTCATCAATGGAATTGAACTTCTTGTCAAACTTCATGTGAAGAATACAAAGTGACAATGGCTTGGAATTCACCAATGTCACCATTGAAAAATTCCTCTCCGACAAAGGTATTGACCACAATTTCTTTGCACCCTACACTCCTCAACAAAACGGTGTGGTTGAAAGAAGAATATGAACTCTCGTTGCAGTCACTCGATCAATGATGAACTTTGAAAATCTTCCTCTCTATCTTTGGGATGAAGCTGTGTCCACTTCCTGCTTCACTCAAAACCAAAGAATCATTAATCGCCGTCTCAACATGACATTGTATGAAGCCATGAATGGTTGCAAGCCGAGTATCTCATTCTTACATGTTTTCGGCTGCAGATGCTTTATCAAAAACAACCATGATCAACTCACCTAGTTTCAACCTAAAGACGATGAAGCAATATTTTTGGGATACTCAACCAAATCCAAAGCCTACAGAGTTCTGAATCGTCGAACTCGTGTACTTGAAGAAAGCTTTGATGTCACTTTTGATGAAAAATTTGTTCGGAATTCTGGTCCAACTCATGTTACAACTCATATCATGGAGTTCGATGCTCTGCCTCCAAGATCTCCGAATTCCCAAATCATCTATGAAGTTGACTTCGAAAGCCTGTTCGGACCATTAGAAACCACTCTTGATTCGGAATCTCGATCAAGACCATCCTCATCAACTGCAGTTCCAATTTCTCAAAATGTTTCTGGTCCAAAAACTACATTTTCTCCATTTGATTCCAATCCATTTCAAGCTTCTCAGGTTGAGAGGGAGAATGGCCATCCTTCCCTTAAATCGAATGTTGATGGACTTCAAGATGCAAAAGATCAATTCGTTGAATTTTATCATATTCCGAACAACAACGAAGACAATGCTAACTTCTTTGACTTTCCGAACGATGAAGACGTCGACATATCCGGTTCAGAAGTTCAAGGGGAGTATCATCCTCAAATTCAAATTGTTCAGGGGGCGCAACCCAACCCCATTATTGATATCGGATCATCCGCTGCACAAGAACTTTCGAGATTATACATCTGGACAAATGATCATCCTCCAAATCAAGTCATCGAAAATCTCAACGCTGGTGTTCAAACTCATTCTGCTACCAACATCCAAAATGAGTGTCACTTCTCGGCATTCATTTCAATGGTTGAACCAAAATCCATCAAGGAAGCTTTAGAACATGCTGACTAGATTACATCCATGCAAGAAGAGTTAGCAGAATTTTACAAAAATAAAGTGTAGACTCTCATACCTCCTCGTTAGGATCACCCTATTGTTGGCACAAGATGGGTCTTCCGAAACAAGCTCGATGACGTCGGAGTTATTATCAGAAACAAAGCAAGATTGGTGGCCAAAGGAGTCACTCAGATCGAAGGACTTGATTACGATGAGACTTTCAATCCTATTGCTCGTCTTGAAGCCATCTGAATCTTTCTTGCTTATGCAGCTCACAAAGGCTTTAAAGTTTACCAAATGGACATTAAAAGTTATTTTCTCAACGGTGAACTGGATACCGAAGTGTATCTTCAACAGCCCCTAGTTTTGTCAATCTTTCATATCTGAACTATTGTTAAAAACTCCAAAAAGTTGTTTATGCCCTCAAGCAAGCTCCATGCACCTGGTATGATACTCTCACTGATTTTCTGAAGCGTTCCGGTTTTCAAATAGGAATTCTTGCTCTTACCCTATTCCGAAGATCAAATGGAAACCATCTCATGTTAGTCCAAATTTATGTTGTCGACATAATCTTTGGATCCACAGATTCAAAGATGGTTGTTGATTTCGCAAAGTTAATGGTTAGTCGATTCCAAATGAGCATGAATCGTGAATTAAGTTTCTTCCTCAGACTCAAAGTCAAACAAACCAACAAAGGAATATTTATTCATCAGGAGAAATACATTTTCGAACTTCTAAAAAAGTATTCAATGCACACCTGTGTCTCTTCAAAGGTTCCAATGGGTTTCAGACATAAGATCTTATTGGACCCATCATGTGTTGATGTTGATCAAAAGAAGTATATGGGAATGATTAAATCGCTACTTTGCCTTACTGCAAGTCGTTTGGACATCATGTTCTCTACATGCCTGTGTGCTAGATTTCAGGTCAATCCGAAGACGTCTCATCTTCTGGTTGTCAAGAAAATATTCTAATATCTCAAAGGAAAAAAGAACCTTGAAATTTGGTATCTGACAAATGAAAGTTTCCTCCTTCATGCATACTTCGATTCAAACTATGGAGGTCTTCAAATGGATAGAAAAATCCTTCATGCATACTTCGATTCAAACTATGCAGGTCTTCAAATGGATAGAAAAAGCACTTCATGAGGTTGTCAAATTTCCGGTGGAAGACTAGTTAGCTGGTCATCTAAGAAACAGAACTGTATTGCTCTCTCAACAGTCAAAGCAGAATACATCGTTGCTACAAGCTGCACTTCGCAAGTTCTTTGGATGAAATCTCAGCTTCTAGACTATGGTTATCGATTTCAACAAATTCCAATCTATTGTGACTCTGGAAGTGCAATTGTGATTTCTCACAATCCAATTCAGCACTACATGACCAAGCACATCGATACTCAATACCATTTCATTAAAGATCATGTTTTAAAAGTAAACATCGAACTTATTTTTGTTCCATCCGACGATGAAATTGTTGATGTCTTTACTAAGGCATTAGACGAAACCAAATCTAATGGGTTTCTGAACAAAATGGGTATGATGATGCATGATCCACAACTCTTGCAAGAGGTTTGTACTCTCTGATGGAAACATTAGAAAGTGAAATAGTTCTGAAGTCAAATTCATTTCGCCTCGGAATCATTTCCTCTCGGAAAATATAGGATCAATGTATGTGTCTTTTTGTGTAACCTCTTCTTCTAGTTTATAAGTTGTACAACTCTCCTCGTCTCTTGAAGCTTCTGACCAATATAGTTACATTGGTGTTTTTGCATTATTCTTATCTCAGAATTTATTTCAAAATCAAGTGTTAATAAATTCACCTCGGAATTCAAATCCGAAACGGTAATGTACATTCATCTCTTATCCTTGTCTGAGCTCTGATCCTTCAAGTCTCGGAATCTAAGTCTTTTGAAACTAGTCCTATAAGATCTTCATGCATTTTAACTCTGATATTCAGTTTGAGATTGTGCCATCTTGAACTCTATATCATGTACTATTGATGTGTTCATATTATTTCTAAAGTATCTTATGACATCTCATCTCATAATCAATTTGTTCCGAGATCCTCGGCCGTAAAAGAATTTCAAAGGTTTTCATTAAAGTTTTTTATCCGAAACATTTTCTCATTTATATTAATGGTAATTTTTCTTGATGATTATCTTTTAACTCTCAATAAACATGCTTTTGCACACGTTCCTATAAAGTGCATGTCAACTCAGAACTGAAACGACGGGTATCCTCTTTGAAACTAAAGGGCGTCCCATCTTTTGGGTATAACAGTTGATAGGAATACCAATTTCGGCAACACATTAAATGCAACACATTTCGTGTTCAAGTGTCATGATTGCCTTTCATTCGACCCGACCCGGAATATCCAACCTATAAAAGGATTTTGAATCCTAAGTGTTCCTACTTTTCATTGCTTTCTCTATACTCTATTCTTCTTATCATTCAAGCACTCATCAAGGGCTTCTTCACAAAATGTTCCTGAAATTTCCAAACCTGCAACCAAGAAGAAATCGTCCAAGGGTTCCGCTGCTTCGTCATCCACTGAGCCTATCCTTAGGGAAACAACCCAACTATTCTCATTAGATCCCATGGATTACGACGAATCCATTCGATTCATGATCGAGTTCATCTCTCATCATCCCATTGCAGTTCCACTCACCAAAATCCCAAACCCTAAATTTCCCCTACGCATTCTTCATAAAGCTTTTGAGAGAATCAAAATCGAGAATGACGTGATTGAAACTAAACAAGCGATGACAAGATTGTTCCTCTGCACAAGAAAACTTTCTCAAAGCAATTAGTATTCTAGAAAATCCCAAGGGTTTTCGTGTTCAAGAACATACGTCTGAAGAGTTTGAGTACTTTCATAATGAAATTGGATATAGTGGTGAATTTAAGGCCAAAACGTTCAAGAAATCGTCTGTTCCTGCTCTTTGGACTGTTTTGATTCACCTTATCCTTCGAGGATTATCCGGCAAGCATGGTGGTACTGACACCATGAGCAAGGACTGGTTGTACGTCGTGTACAACATCTACTCACAAAGAAACAATGCAGTTTACTTGACCGAAGTGTTATGACAAGATTTTTGGAAGTTTTCTATCAAAAGGAAGCCTAACGAGATATCAATTCTGAGATTCTGGGCTCTGACGCTTCAACAACTGTATGATGAAAGAAGAGAAGCCATTCCTCTGAAATCCGATCTCCAAGAGGTATATCTTTCTTTTAAGGCCATTAGAACTTATAGGCTTCCGAACCAATATGCTTTCAGACTTATTCGTCGCTTGCTACAACATATTTTGGCAGCAGTTCGATCTGACTCAATTTATCTCAAACACCATCTTGAGTCTTCGGTTGTGTTTGACCCAACACAATCTGCCCCAGTCTCAGATGAGCAGCCCTCGGATGTGAACAAACCGGTCTCTACTCATGGCCGAAAGAAGAAGATGGCTAAACAAAAAACATCACCCTCAAAAGTTCAAGCAAAAAAGAGAACCAAAGGCAGTGGTTCCTCTCAAAAGGAAACACATATTGGCCTTCGATCTAACTCTGGATCACTGCTCACCTCTCCCGTCCACTCTTCTGAAGTACCCTTCAGAGTTTCAATATCGCATGCACATACTCACGGGGAGTCTGCACACAATATACCCCTATCTTCCCAAAAATATGGTGCAGGTATTGAATAGAGTACCTTCAAGCCCCATGGGACACACCCACGAGTCATTTTGGAAATCCCTCTCGGTTCTTCACTTGCACAATCAGCAGCCCCTACTTTCAATTCTAAACTTTCGGAAGCTGGAGTTGTCCCTCCTACTTTTAGATCCCCAACTGGTCTGATACCTGGTTCAGGTAAAGTACGACCAGGTACTTCTGATAAATATTGGTCTAATTTTGTAGACAGGGCTCATACACATCATACAGAGCTAACAAGAGATCAAGTGGAGTACACGCTTATCTCGATGCATCACAGATCTATTCAAAGCAATACGCCATTCACTTTTCCAACTGATACAAAAACTGATCAAGAGTTCACCTCTTCCGAACAAGCTCAGCAAACCGCCACAGGAGATGTTCCCGATCCAAAAATTGTTTCGGATGATCCTCCTACAAAGTTTATCAGCGAAGAAACTCACAAGCCTCCCTCCGATGAAGAACACTCCGATGATGTCATGTCTGATGAAGATAGCACATCTGTTGGTGCTATTCTGATCCTTAAAACTTTCAAGTCTCTACATAAGACCTCCTCTTCCAAACCAACATACGATTTCGACCTCTTCTCCTCCTCCTCGGAAGAAGAAGAAGTAAAAGTTGATTCCAACACTCCAGGCAATCAAGGCAACGAAACCGAAACCAATCCAGCTGATAATCCCACTCCTTCGAAACCACAAGATGATGATGTTGGTGATAATAATGATAAACAGTCTGAGATTTCTACCTCGGACACAGGATCTTCGGATGAAAACATCGTAGATCCTTTTTCCTTGTTAGAACTTCGAGACAACTTTGCTAGTGTTGTTTCCAAGGTTGACCCCCTTGACAAGTCAGTAGCTCAATTGGACTCCAAGATCGATCAGAAAGTTACCAGCCTCGACTCTAAACCTGAACTCATTATCAAATCTTTCTCTGAGATCAAAGAAGCTAACCCCTTGGAACTTGATCGAGAAAATCAACTTGATCAACTCATTTCTCTCTGATTCAAGCATACCCTGGAAGAAGTTGAACAAAAATACAACGACATACTTGATCACCATATCTCCACCACCATTATTGTGCTCAAGATTCATGACGACATGATCAGTACGACCAATGAACTGATCAAACAAACTCATGTTCGTCATGAAAAGCAAATCCAAAGGCTGGAGAAGGAGATTCGGAAGATGAACGAGCTGAATCTGATTATGCAACGGGTCTTTATTAAGCTGATCCAAGCATGTTGGAACATTGTTGATGTTCCAAACAACAAGTTTGATGAAATGGTCTCAATCTTGGGTTCGTTGTTTGATCATCTCAAAGCTCAAGCCCCCACTTCTGAAGCCTACAATGCTCTCAGCAAACAAATCAACACCAGCTTTCAGGAGGTGTTTGAACGCTTGGAGGATATTCGATTAGATCAGGTTCCTGCATCGGATACTGGGCCCTCCAATGCAAGAGGGGGAGAAGGAGTATGTAGAGAGAAAGAACAATCCAATGGAAGGCTGTCTTGGATTTTTTGCCCCGAGATGAATCGACTGATGATGACTCTCTTGAGGTTAAAGTCATTGAACCTCTTGAAAAAGGTGATGAAGAAGATGAATACCTAATTGAAAATGTTGTACTTGGACTCCAAGCTATCAGGGAACAACCAATGATGGTTCTCTCGGAAGAAGAAAAGTGGATTTGGTCTGTTGTCTCTTGGCTATCGTCCTTGGCAGAAGTGCTCAAGCGAAGTCGTGAAATGGCGAAGCTCAAATCGAAACTAATAGTTGATGCCTTCGGAGCTAAAAAATCCACGCTCCCACCAATCCTGTAACACTTGGATTTTTGGTATGTTCCTTATTGCCCTTTTATTTTGAAAATGTTGCATTTTGGTCCTTGGAGTAGTACATGGGGCATACCACATGGTACGCTTAGCATACTAGCTGAAAAGCTAGTACGCGAGGCGTACCACATGGTACGATTAGCGTACTAAGGATAAACGGACGGGATCGCGAGGCCTCGTATGATGGGCGTACGAGGGTTACGCTTAGCGTACTCGGTGTTAATGAAACCCTAATTCTAGGGTGTTGTACCCTATTTAAGGACCTTAAGTCCCTAGGGTTGGCCTCTTTACCAGCCCCCAAACCTCCTAAAACCCTAAATCGACCCTTAAGCCTTCTTTGTGGTGTTCTTGAGATCTTGAGAAGATTTTGGTGATTATTTTGCCCTTTGTGAAGGAAGTGAAGAAGATTAAAGGTACTTTTCTTGGTGAGGAGTCTATAGATCTAGAACCATCACCCTTTTTGCAAGATTTTGGAGGTATCAAGTTCCTACCTTGGCTTGTAAATGCTTAGATCTCTTTATGGCTTTATTTGTCATGCTTTTGGCCCCTTTTCGGTTGGTGGACGAGTTAAGACGTTTGATGGACTTATTAATTTATATTTGAGCTTATTAGGAGTTCCTTTCGCATACAGGTGCCAACTTTATGGGATATTGGGTCTCATGTATGCATTAAGTCACTAATTAAGTCTTTTTTAAGCTTAAGAGCATCATTTAGCCATACATGAACGTAACGTTAGCAACTTTACGTGATAATCCAGTTCAGGTAAGTTAGATCTACGTTTTGGAGCAATGTCGTAATGGATTAAGGGTTAAAATCGAGTTTTGGCTGAATGGGTGAGTACGCTTGGGGTAAGGCCCATGTAAGAGTTTGGGCCCAATTTGGAAAATTGGGCCATGTATGGGCCTTGGATGATTACTTGGTTTTAGGCTTTTTCGATTGTAGGTTTGGGCCTTAGTCTTGGACCAAACTAGGTAAAGGGAAAATGGTCTTTTTACCCTAGGTATGGATTGATAGATCTAGATTGGAATCCAATTGTTAATCGGGTGTTATTTGATATTGATAGCTTGGGGATTTGTCGGACCAGCAGCCAGGGATTTATCTGTGTGATTCAGCATTGCGAGGTGAGTTTCCTCACCATGTTTAGCGGGTCGAAGGTACCAATCCCGAACCATCATCTGTTATGATAGAATACTCGTTGTCTGTGTGACACTAGTATGTTTGAATGCTTGTATGCTTATTGGGCGGGGCCCGATGGTTATTCTGTATGCTATTACCTGTTATGCTTATAAGAACTATATGTGGGCAGGGCCCATTATGCGAGTTAGGGTGGGGCCCGTTATACTCAGTGGGCAGGGCCCGTTATGCAAGTTAGGGCGGGGCCCGTAATACTCATTTAGGCTATGTGTTATATATATGTATGGTATCTGGTATCTTGGGGTACTCACTAAGCTTTGTGCTTACGGTTTTCAGTTCATGTTTCAAGTACTTCCAGTTCCAAAGGGAAGGGCTCGGGATTATTGCAGGGCACACACCACCCCGTTCTGCATATTCTCGATTTACTCTGATATGTCATGACGATTGATACATTTGTTTATCTGGATTTGTATGACAATGTTTTGGAATACTGGTTTTACTAATTCAAAAAAAACAATGAAATATTTGGGTCTTATTTTTGGGACATTTCAAATCCCTGCTCCGAGAATAGTTCAGATCGATGAAGGTTCTCCATCCTGGAAACCTGATGATCTCCCTGAAGAGCCCCTGGTAACTCCTCCACCTGAATTCATCATCTCTGATACAGTCCAACATATCATCTCTGACCTACACGAGCCTCCTCAAGACAAAGGAAAGAATATTGCTACTGAACCAGACAACACAGTGAGGACGTTCAAAAAGTTTGAGCGTTGGTCTCAAGAACAAATAGATCAAGCTTTGGACGAAAGCATTAGGATTCAAGCACTAAAATACAATCCAAATTCGATGCTGGGCATATCTCCTCTTTTCCGAGAAGGATTTATTCACGATATTAATTTTGTGTCCTTCATGTACTATGATCTTCCAATTCAGGATTATGAAAAAATTGATCTTCCAATCTCTCCACACGGTCAATTCTACATCAAATACGCTCCTCTTCATCCGAATGATGATCCGCAAACAATCATCAAGACAGAGCGTGAGATATTGAGAACTTTCTACTTCGTTAACGCGCGTCCTAAAAAAAGTGTGGTCTCGGAATAGGATTACAAAGATCATTAGAATCGGAAACAAGGTTCAGAGTAAATTTGATATAAACTATATGATGGATATATACTATGTCTCTCAGAACAAAGAAACAACTGTAACGCTTGGTCCATGTATTATTTATTTCTCAACATTATAGGGTTTTGGGTTGGAACTCAACGAGTTGGGGTGCTCCAACTCGTCGTGTAGGGATCTAGTTGGACGCGGATTAAGGACTCAAATCGACGAGTTGGGGAGCCCCAACTCGACGAGTAGACGCTGGAAAGGAAAACCCTATTTTTTAGGGTTTGCACCCTATTTAAACGCCTTAAGCCTCATTGTTAGCCTCCCTTATCGCCCCTTTGTCCAGAGAAACCCTATTTCATGCTTTTCCAACCATTTTGAGTGTGTGAGAGCTTAAAGAGTGCATTTTTGGTGTTTGTTTGAAAAGGCTTGAAGTAGGAGGTGCATAGCTAAAGGGAGAGACTGTAGATCCGGTGTCTTCTTAATTGTGGCAGCCATATTGAGGTATAAAGTTGATACCCTGGTCATTTATTTGCTAGATCCCTTTATGTGGGAGTTTATGGCCATTATTAGCTCATTTTGGGATCATTGTTGGATTTGAGCATGTCATGAAGCTATGACTTCAAATTTGGACACCTCATGGCCTCTTTTGAATTAAAGTTGCCATCTTTAACAAGTCTTGGCCTTCCTTCATGCCTTAAATCCCTTAAAAAGCTATGATTAACTGTTTGAGCCCCATTACTTCCATGCATGGACGTAAAGTCAGCAACTTTATGTGGTATCTCAACCCTAGGGGATCAGATCTATAGTTTAGAGCTTTACACTCGCTTAGAAAGTGGCTGAACTCGACGAGTTGCTGCGATAACTCGGTGAGTTGACTAGGGTTTTCCCCAGTTTTCTGAGAACTGAAGGAACTCGACGAGTCAGCAAGTGCACTCGACGAGGTGGGTCAACATGGACTGTTGACCTTGACTTTGACCATGGTTGAACCAGTTTGACTTTAAGGGTATCTTTGGTAATTCGGGGTTTTGATGAAGTTAGTCGCATGGTGGTTGTACGCAGTTGAGTTCGGAGCTGCGAGTTGGGATTTGATCTTACTAGTTTA
Organism: Lactuca virosa; assembly: GCF_052849685.1. NCBI lineage: Eukaryota > Viridiplantae > Streptophyta > Magnoliopsida > Asterales > Asteraceae > Lactuca > Lactuca virosa. The sequence continues at coordinate 171,761,699 of NC_136432.1, forward strand.
ACATTCCTTGAGAGGTGAGTCTCCTCACCATACCAATGGGTCGAAGGCACCAAGGCTGGCCCATTATGTGATATGTGATATACTAGTTGTGTTATGTGATACGTAATATGCTAGCAGTCTCTGTGATATTTGCATGGAAGACCTCGGGGGGTTCCCGAGGCAATTGGATATCAGACCATGTGGGTGTTCCCATGGAATTCCAGGCTAAGACCATGTGGGGGTTCCCATGACACCTGTGTAAGACATTGGAGGGTTTCCATGGCATCCTTATATGTTTGTAAGACCATGTGGGGGTTCCCATGGCAATGAGCTAAGACCATGTGGGGGTTCCCATGGCACCGGTTTAAGACCTTGGAGGGTTTCCATGACATCCTTATATATTTGTAAGACCATGTGGGGGTTCCCATGGCAATGGGCTAAGACCATGTGGGGGTTCCCATGGCACCGATGTAAGACCTTGGAGGGTTTCCATGGCATCCTTATATGTTTGTAAGACCATGTGGGGGTTCCCATGGCAATGGACTATGACCATGGGGGGTTCCCATGGCACCTGGTGTAAGACCTTGGAGGGTTTCCATGGCATCCTTATATGATTGTATGCATGGATTCTGTAGTTTATGTAGCTGTATAGCTAATATGGTTTATGTGATTATGTGGATTGTGCGGGGTATGGTCTGGGGAACTCATTAAACATTAGCTTATAATTTGTTGGTTGTTTCAGGTACTTTAGGATCTAAGGGCAAGAGCTCGGCGTGATGGCACGGCATGAACTCTCTGGCGTTTTATTTGGGACACTATGATATTATGAATAATTTAATCGATGTTATGGATTTTGAAAACAAATGTGATTGGAATTTTATATCTTATGGAAATGATTTGGTTATTTAAAATGAAAATTTTTATTGGAAATTTGGGTTGTTACAAGTTGGTATCATAGCCTTGGTTTGAGGGATTCGGTCACACCCTCGGCTGTGTCAGGACTCAAACTGAGGAAATGGTAAAAAAAATTTCAAAAAAAAAATCAAAAGTTAAAAACTTCTTAAAACCGAAAAAGGGAGAGTGCAATGCGCGTAATCGGCCGAGCTCAAGTAAGTGTTTCCCCAATATGTTAGCCATGCTATATTGATATTTGGAATGTGATAATCGGATGGAGTTTGCTATATGTATGCTTTAAAAATTGTATACGGTTACGATCTTATAGCCATAGAATAATTTATTTGGCCTTATTTCCTGTTCCTTGTTTGGTTGTGGTCTTAGGGTAGTGTCTGTTATTCGACAGTCTATTTAATCCTATTCTGTGTATAATTTGCATGCATAGGACAACCTATTATGATTGGTTTAAGTTCTGGTTGATGGGATTGAGCAAATCTTAGGACAGCCTAGGATTTGAGTTATGTGGTTGTCTGTGAGACATGTTTTGTGCTCGGACGAATTAGAGCTATCAGGTAGAGCCTTGACGAAGGTACAAGTAGGTGTGGAAGGTAGTATTGGGCCCGTACTACTGAAAGCACATGATTTGTACCCGAACCAATGTTAGATCTGGAAGCTGTAAGGAGACCGGTGTGTAAGAATCCCCTTTTGAATATCTTAATCATTCTTTTGTATGGTATTTTTCAGTTCAGAATGGTGGCTACACGTCATGGAGCAGGGGGGGTCAGGATCAGGATCAGGATCTGGGTTGGGCTATGGTACTGAGCCTATTAACGAGAGGTTGCACGAGCTCATTGCAGCTGAGGTTACGAGGATCATCCTTGACTCTACCCTAGTGATTTTTGGGACCGTCAAGGAGGGGATGATGGAGATCATGGAGGAGCGGCTCAGGTCTTTCCCAGCCGAGATTGTTGTAGGCCAGGTCGGGGACCGAACTCCCTCATTCCAGGAGTTCAAGACGTGCGGAGCGCCTGAGTTCTTTGGGGTCTGGGACCCCATAGTTAGCCGACTCTCGGTGACCGATATGGAGAACGCCCAGCGTACGAGCTTTTTCCCTTATGCGGAAAAGGTGGGGTTCGCCTCGTGTATGTTGAGGGACCGAGCCAAGGACTGGTGGGGGGAGGTGACCAGCCAGGTGGGAGCAGCTGGTATGGCTGAGATGACATGGGCAGAGTTTGTCAGATGCTTTGATTTGGAGTTTTCACTACCTATTGAGGTGTAACGATTTGTGAGGGAGTTTCACGAGCTCCAGCAGACCACCGAGACTGTGGCGGACCGCTAAGTTTCGGGAACGAGCACTATTGATTCCGCAGTATGCTGCTCATGAGGATATGAGGAGGACGAGGTATCATTCCATGCTGAGGGATGATATCCGCGAGTTCGTGAGCTTTTCAGGGTGCAAAACCCTGAATGAGATAGTGGAAAAGGCCCGGGAGTGGGAGATGGAGTTGGAGCTCCGCACCAAGCGGAAGCCAGAGTAGGTTCAGACAGCTGTAAGTCAGGCTAAAAAGCCTAAGACCTCTGATTCTTCCAGTAGGGGCCAGCAGGGTCGTGGCTAGTGTGCTAAATGTGGGAGATCGCATAGTGAAGTTTTCCGGGTGACGGGCCCGGTAGGTTATACATGTGGTCACCCAGGCCACGTGAGCAGGGACTGCCCCAAGAAGGGCTTGATTTGTTTCCACTGTAACCAGACCGGCCATAAAAGGGCTGACTATCCGAGGTTGTAGGGAGGAGGAGGCATAGTGGCGCCGCCTGTGCCCGTCACAGCGAGGATCATTGATGGCTGCCCTGTCAAGGCGGACGCTCCCGCGGTGAAGAGCCACTATTTTCAGTTGACTACCGAGGAGGCTCGGGAAGCACCAGACGTCATGGATAGTACATAATTTATTTTCCTGTTTGATATTGATTTGTTATGCTTATGTATATATGTGCTCATGTATAAGGACCTTTTTGGTCAATGGTATGTCGACTCATGTTCTTTTCGATTCGGGAGCTACCTGATCGTTTGTATCTCTTGCGCTCAGCAGGAAGTTCGGGGATGCTCCGGGGACTTTGGATTCCCCGCTTGAGGTTGAGATTGCGGATGACCGCACTGTGAGTGCTGTGAGGATATATCGGGGTTGTGTCCTGAATGTGTTTGGGGAGAGGTTTCGTGTAGATCTGGTTCCGATACCATTTCGAGGGATGAAGGTGATCGTCGGAATGGACTAGTTGGGGGCCAATGAGGTCATTATAGACTGTGAGCGCCAGCTGGTGAGAGTTTGAACCCCAAGTGGGGGAGAACTGGTTATTCCTGGGGAGAGGGCCTCGTAAGGGCCAACCCTCTGTTCGGCTGCGAGGGCGATGAGACTTCTCCATCAGGGTTGTTCGGGATTTTTGGCATATATCTCAGATACAAGGATTGAGACCACGACAGATTTAGACAGTATACCAGTTGTACGGGATTTTCGAGATGTCTTTCCTGAAGAGTTTCCAGAGGTGCCTCAAGAGAGTCAAGTAGAGTTTTGCATTGATTTGGTACCGGGTGCTGCTCCGATAGCTAAGGCACCGTAGCAGATTGCTCCGCCCGAGATGTAGGAGCTGTCTATGCAGCTTCAGGTGCTGCTAGACCGAGGGTTTATTCATCCGAGCAGTTCCCTATGGGGAGCATCGATCTTGTTCATGAAGAAGAAGGACGAGTCACACAGGATGTACATCGATTATCGGGAGCTGAACAAGCTGACGGTGAAAAACCGTTATTCGCTTCCTAGGATCGATGATTTATTCGATCAGCTGCAGGGTGCATCTTGGTTTTCCAAGATTGATCTTTAGTCGAGGTACCATCAGATGAGGATTACGGATGAGGATATACCAAATACAACATTCAGGACTCAGTACGGTCACTGCGAGTTTTTGGTGATGTCATTCGGGCTCACCAATTCCCCAGCAACATTCATGGACCTCATGAACAGGGTGTGTAGGCCGATGTTGGATCGGTCTGTGATCATTTTTATCGATGACATCTTGGTCTATTCTAAGACCAAGGAGCAGCATGAACAGCATCTGAGGGAGGTATTGGAGACACTGAGGACGGAAAGGCTTTATGCAAAGTTCTCAAAGTGTGATTTCTGGTTGCGAGAGGTGCAGTTTTTGGGGCACATCATCAACCAAGAGGGTATTTTGGTTGATCCAGCCAAGATTGAGGCAGTGATGCGGTGGGAAGTACCGAACATCAGATTCCTCAGGAAGGTCAAGGCCAAACATCAGGAAGGTCAAGGCCGAACATCAGATTCCTCACGGCAAGGTTCAGCCGCTACCCATTCCTATGTGGAAATGGGAAGAGATCATCATGGAATTCATCACGAAGTTACCGATGACGGCGAGGGGTGTTGATTTCATTTGGGTCATTGTGGACAGGTTGACGAAGAGTGCTTATTTTATTCTGATCTCCGAGAGCATCTGTGCTGAGAAATTAGCAGACATTTATGTGCGAGAGGTGGTGGTCAGGCATGGGGTGCCAGTGCCGGTGGTCTCTGACCGGGATGTCCGTTTTACATCCAGGTTTTGGTGGAAGTTCCACGAAGAGTTGGGAACTTAGTTACATTTCAGCACCGCTTACCACCCCCAGACAGATGGCCAGAGGGAGAGGATGATCCAGACGCTCGAGGATATGCTTCGGGCATGCGTACTGGATTTCGGAGGGAGTTAGGATACATACCTCCCACTAGCAGAGTTTTCATATAACAATAGTAATCATGCTAGTATCGACCGACCCCCGTTTGAGGTGTTATATGGTCGGAGGTGTAGGACCCCAGTTTGTTGGGGTGAGGTTGGGCACCGAGTCATGGGAAGCACCGAGTTGGTGCTTAAGACTAGCGAGCTGATCCAACAAGTGCGCAACAGGCTTCGGGTCGCGCAGAGCCGTCAGAAGTGCTATGCTAACCGGCGTCGCTCGGATCTCGAGTTCCAGGTGGGAGACTTCGTTTTGCTGAAAGTGTCACCATGGAAGAGTGTCATTAGGTTTCTGAAGAGGGGCTAGTTAGGGCCCCGATTTATTGGTCCGTTCAGGATTTCTGCCCGGGTGGGCAAGGTGGCTTACCGTTTGGATCTACTGGTCGAGCTTAGCCAAATCCATAACACCTTCCACGTGTCCCAGCTTCAAAAGTGTGTAGCTGATGAGGCTGCAGTCATTTCCTTGGATGATATTCAAGTTGATGAGAGCCTCAATTATGTGGAGAAACCAATAGCGATTTTAGACCGGAAAACGAAAGCCCTACGGAACAAGGAAGTGAGGCTAGTTAAGGTGCAATGGCAGCACCAAAGAGGCTCCGAATGAACCTGGTAGCCAGAGGATGAGATAAGGAAGCATTATCCGGACCTTTTTGCATCAACAGACTTCGAGGACGAAGTCTAATTCAAGTGGGGGAGATTTGTAATGCTTGGTCCATGTATTATTTATTTCTCAACATTATAGGGTTTTGGGCTAGAACTCAACGAGTTTGGGAGCTCCAACTCGTCATGTAGGGATCTAGTTGGACGCGGATTAAGGACTCAACTCGACGAGTTGGGGAGCGCCAACTTGACGAGTAGATGCTGGAAAGGAAAACCCTAATTTTTAGGGTTTGAACCCTATTTAAAGGCCTTAAGCCTCATTGTTAGCCTCCCTTATCGCCCGTTTGTCCAGAGAAACCCTACTTCGTGCTTTTCCTACCATTTTGAGTGTGTGAGAGCTTAAAGAGTGCATTTTTGGTGTTTGTTTGAAGAGGCTTGAAGTAGGAGGTGCATAGATGAAGGGAGAGACTGGAGATCCGGTTTCTTCTCTGTTATGGCAGCCATATTGAGGTATAAAGTTGATACCTTGATCATTTATTTCCTAGATCCCTTCATGTGGGAGTTTATGGTCATTATTAGCTCATTTTGGGATCATTTTTGGATTTGAGCATGTCATGAAGCTATGACTTCAGATCTGGACATCTTATGGCCTCTTTTGACTTAAAGTTGCCATTTTTATAAAGTCTTGGCTTTCCTTCATGCCCTAAATCCCTTAAGAAAATATGATTGAGTGTTTTAGCCCCCTAAATGCCATGCATGGACGTAAAGTTAGCAACTTTACGTGGTATCTCAGCTCTAGGGGATCAGATCTATAGTTTAGAGCTTTAGACTTGCTTAGAAAGTGGATGAATGAGTTAAGACTGGGCAAACTCGATGAGTTACCTTTCTAACTCGGTGAGTTGGCTCAGGGTTTCCCCCATCTTCTGGATACTATTTGAACTCGACGAGTTGCTGCGATAACTCGGTGAGTTGACTGGGGTTTTCGCCGGTTTTATGAGAACTGAAGGAACTCGACGAGTCAGCAAGTGCACTCGACGAGTTTGGTCAACATGGACTGTTGACCTTGACTTTGACCATGTTGACCAAGTTTGACTTTAAGGGTATCTTTGGTAATTCGGGGTTTTGATGAAGTTAGTCGCATGGTGGTTGTAGGCAGTTGAGTTCGGAGCTGTGAGTTGGGATTTTATCTTACCAGTTCAGCATTCCTTGAGAGGTGAGTCTCCTCACCAAAACAATGGGTTGAAGGCGCCAAGGTCGGCCCATTATGTTATATGTGATATACTAGTTGTGTTATGTGATACGTGATATGCTAGCAGTCACTGTGATATTTGCATGGAAGACCTCGGGGGGTTCCTGAGGCAATTGGATATCAGACCATGTGGGGGTTCCCATGACATTCTAGGCTAAGACCATGTGGGGGTTCCCATGGTACCGGTGTAAGACCTTGGAGGGTTTCCATGGTATCCTTATATGTTTGTAAGACCATGTGGGGGTTCCCATGGCAATTGGATAAGACCATGTGGGGGTTCCCATGGCACCGGTGTAAGACCTTGGAGGGTTTCCATGGCATCCTTTTATGTTTCTAAGACCATGTGGGGGTTCCCATGACAATGGGCTAAGACCATGTGGGGGTTCCCATGGCACCCAGTATAAGACCTTCGAGGGTTTCCATGACATCCTTATATGATTGTATGCATGGCTTATGTGGTTTATGTAGTTAATATAGCTAATATGGTTTATGTGATTATGTGGGTTGTGTGGGGTATGCTCTGGGGAACTCACTAATTATTAGCTTACAGTTTTTTGGTTGTTTCAGGTACTTCAGGATCTACGGGCAAGTGCCCGGTGTGATGGCGCGACATGCACTCTCTGGCATTTTATTTGGGACACTCTGATATTATGAATAATTTAATTGGTGTTATGGATTTTAAAAACAAATGTGATTGGAATTTTATATCTTATGGAAATGATTTGGTTATTTAAAATGAAAAATTTTTATTGGAAATTTGGGTTGTTACACCAAATCTCACTCTCACGGATGTTGACTTTCCCTCAATCAACCCCAATGACATTCTCACAGTTGCTGCTCACCACCGAGATCTTCAAGCTAATCACTCAAGCATCGAATCTTATTGTACTGCAATCAATTTCTTGAAGGACTACGTTGCAAAATTCTATAGGTCTGACACTGAATTTGCACACTTGTTCGGAACAGAAAATGTTTTGGCAAAAATCACTTATGAACTGCCTAAAGCTCAAATCTTGGTAGAAGGACCCATTGAAGAACCAGAACTCAGATATGTCTATCTTAAAAAGAAGACCAACCAAAAAGAATTCTTTCGAGTTCTTGACAAACACTTGGTTCCATCAAATGTCCTTCAAAATTTAATCTCTAACCCTGCAAAAAGTGAAGCTCCTGAGCATGTGAAGAAGAAGTTCATTGAACACCTGAAATAGTACTTGGAATTCCATAGCTGGCTACAAAGTGCATGTGTCTTTGTTTATGATGAAGCCCACTGAGTTTATTGATTGCTAAGTTCACTTAGGGGGAGATTGTTGATGCATAAAAGCGAACCTCTAGCAATCTGAGCCAAACCAGATCCGAAGTCAACCTCAGTCCGAGATATGAAGAGTTCCGAAGTCTATCCTGTTCCGAGATGAATACATTTCCGAAGTTAATCTGTTGATGTGGTAGAGTTTGTACAAGCATTAAATGCTTTTTGTCTTTATATTGATTGAACAATTCTTAGGACCAAATCACTAAATCTTTTAAGTGTCAGATTTGTCAAACACTTAGTATTATCTCGTCCATAGAATGGTCTCGGTTTGTATTGTGTCTCTCCTTTACTATTTACGGAGATGATTTTTCATGGTTTGGAAGCAAGAAATAGAATTATTCTCTTCACATCAATTAAAAATTCTCTTGCAAGTCAAATCTATTTCACTTCCATTCTTCTTGTTCTTAAATTTTCTTTACTTTGTTCTTACTCTATTTTACTTACTTGAATACTTTGTTGAATATCATCTTCAAGTCTTGACTAGTTTACCAGACTTGACTGGAATGATATATTAGTAGCAGACATTGATCATAAAAGTTAATTCAAGGTTTGAGTTTACAAACCTTGTCCGCGCACTGAATCTTGCACTCACAAGCGGAGCAGTATGCTGTGAGGGGTCTAGTAGGCGGTAGTGAGCTAGATGCATGATTGATAATTGTTTGTATTATGTGTCTACTTGATCCTTTATTGTTTATATGTTGACATATGGTGGCGAATGAGGTTGAGGCGGTCCTATTGTGTGCTTTAGGCCAAGATACCAGGTACGGGTCGGCTGTAAGCCGTAGGCACGGAGGCTCGGGAAGAGCGGTTGGACTTGGTTTGAGGCGACATGCCAACAAACCCGGGGTATTCCATTCGGGAGACTGTGGGCCGAGGGTATTCCAGTCCGATGACTGAGGACCCGATATACATGCTTGATTTTTATTTTTTGGGGTGTTTTGGGGAAAACTCACTAAGCTTCGTGCTTACCCATCTGTTTTTTGTTTTTCAGGTACCATCGTTTATTGTGGGAAGCCAAAGGCGTGACTGTACGCATTTACTATATTACTATGATTTTCAACAAATGTAATTTGGAACATTTGGTTTTCTTAATACAAAATTTATAATATGGAGTTTTACCTTAATAAAACAAAAAAAATGGTTGTGAAAATGGGGCGTTACAACTTGGTATTAGAGCCTTGGTTTGAGGGATTTGGAGGAACACTTGTGTGAATCCATACTCAAACTAGGATCTGAGAAGTTTCACAAAAATGTTTTTGAAAAAGAAATATACAATAAAAGGGTTAGGTTAGGGACATGGGCTCGGCCTATTGTCATGTTCTTGTTTGATTTTTGGCTTGGGACCAGGAACGTGGACCTTGGCCTAACCTGCATTTTCAGGAAGATGCGGTGTGTACAGTCAGCCAGCGCCCAAACAAGGGAGTGGTTCCTAAAATACCCATACTTGTTATATGTGTTGAATTTTCAATTTTGTTGATATGTGAATTAATAGAAAATCATGCTAGTAGATAAGCTAAGGTTCTTTTAGGAACCGTTGAATAGTAATGCCTAATTTTCGTGATGCCTTATGGTATAGGGAATTGCTTGTTATATGCTATTTGATTGAGTGATTGCTAAGTGTATGTTGTATAGTTGTATACGGTCGGGATTAAATAGCCTTAGAATGAATGGCTTAGCCTTATTTCATGCTCCTTGTTTGGTTGTGTACTTAGGGTAGATTTGATTATTAATAGTCTATATGACCCCGTATTGTATACAATAAGCATGCACAAAGCAACCAGTGGTGCGAGAGCGAGGAAAATCCTAGGAGGAGTGCCAAGGAAGTTAGTTGGATCGTACGAGCATGTGGGTGTTAGAAAATATAGGAGTGGTCTAGTGTAATGACTTAGGACCTTGGGATGAATTCTGAATTGACTATGGATAGGTGCGGAAGGTAGTATGGGCTTATACTACTGAAGGTACATGATCCGTATGAGATTTAGGAGGAACCTCGAGGCTACTAAGGAACTAACAGGAGGGTGGCCTGGTGTGTTGAGCATTGTGTTTTGATGTTTGACCTTCCCGTACTATATTTTTCAATATGGTGGCTATCAGAGGTGCGGGATCAGGTGCAGGTGGCGCCAAGAGGGTAGGTCCGAGTGATGAGGAGATCCGCAAGATCATTATTGCCGAAATGGCCGTGGCGATCAGGGAGGAAATTCCAGAGTTGTTTGGGTCGGTTAAGACCGTGTTGATTGAGGAGTTTGACCAGCGCTATTTCGTCACCACGCAGGTAGCTGCTGCCACAACCAAATCAGTCGTCGCTATTGCAGGGGTCCAGGGAGGCGAGGCGATGCAATACTGGGAGTTCAGTTATACGAAGTCTCTGGAGTTCAGAGGGGACAGGGACCCTATTATCACTTTGAGATGGATATCTTATGTAGAGGGATGTTTCTACATGTGTATGTGTCCCGAGGACCATAAGGTGAAATTTACGCTTAATCTTCTTCACTGGGATGCAAAGGATTGGTGGGAGTTTGTGACGCGGGGCTTTTCACATGCAGATCGAGCCGTAGTGACTTGGGAGCAGTTTTTGGATATGTTCTGAGCAGAGTATGTTTCTCTTGTGGAGCAAGAGCGACTAGCACAGGAGTACTTGTCGCTCAAGCATACGACTAAGTGGGTGACGGAGATCACCAAGATGTTTACAGAGAGAGATATTTTTTACCCAAAGTATGCCGCTTCAGAGCAAGTGCAGATGTCGTGATACTTGAGTATTCTCAAGACAAAGATTCGAGAGTCCGTATCGACTCAGCCGTATCGAAACTTGACCGAGTTGCGATGAAGCTCTAGGAGGAGGGAGATTGAGTTGGAGATTCAGCGAAAGGAGGAGAGGATAGCTTCAAGACAGTTTCAGCTGGTGGCCAAGCGGTTCAAATCCGCCGACTCAAGTTCAGAACCAGTTAAGGGGATGAAATCTAAGTATAGGAGGTGCGGGAAGTTTCATGGTGGGAGGTGCCGATCTTTTGCATGTCGTAAGTGTGGCGAGGAGGGGCATTTTGGTAGGGACTACAGGCAGAGTACGCGGGTTTGTTTCCATTACGACCACGAGGGCCACATCAAAGCTCATTGTCCCCTTCTTATTATCGACGAGGTTCAGAACCCTACAACCCAAGCTTGGCAGTTACCTAACAGACGTTATGGGACGGCCTGAGTCCCGGAGACCGAGGACTGAGTTATCAGTTCTTTGATTTTATCGTTACTATAGTGTTTCTATTCATGTGTATTTTCTGTTTATGTTTTATAATTCGGTTGTAATCTTGAATGATCATTTGAATGAAATTATCTTATTTAGCTCTAGTTTTATGGAATTTCTTATTATAAAAGAGACTAAATATTGTCTTTAGAGTTTTGCTTGTGTGTTGGATTTTGTGAATGTTGTTGTGGGTGTAGATTTTCCGGAGCATCTGGATATTAAGGGTGGGGATCAAGTAGTAGAGTTCATGTTGGCCTGGAATTTAGAAAGGTTGTCGAAGTTGTCTGGATCTAGCATATTCCAAGTGGGGGAGAGTGAAACCTCGCTGTAGGAAGACCTCATGACAAGGTTTAGTTCTCAGCCGGATTTCTCCAAATTCAAGACTTCCATGCAGCTGCGTAATCTTCTGATTTTTCATCTGGATCATCTTCATCTATTGGATTTCTTTTCAAATCGTCTTAGTTTTAGTTGTGATAGTAATTTGTAGGGCATCCTCGCGTTTTAGACTCTAGAGTGTTAGGAGCCTAGGTTGAGGGTTGTGAGGAGGGCTTCATTGCATCTTCTTGTTTGATTAGGGCTTGGAAGTTTGAGTCACGGAGGCTTGGGCAGAGTGGTGGGTTTGAGGCGGCAGGCCAACAAACCTGGGGCATTCCAGTCGGGAAACTGTGGGCTGGGGGTATTCTAGTATGATGAGTGAGGACCCGATATGCATGCTTGTATGCTTATTGTATGGGGTATTTTGAGGGAAACTCACTAAGCTTCATGCTTACCCAGCTTTTATTGTTTTTCAGGTATCATTGGTTATCGTGGGAATGTAAAGGTGTAACTGTACACATTCATCAGCAACAATAAAGATTTCGTGTTATTATATTACTCTGATTTTCAACAAATGTAATTTGGAACAAATTGTTTTCTTAATAAGGATTTTATCATATGGAGTTTTACCTTAATAAAACGAAAATTTTTGGTTGTGAAAATGGGACGTTACAATGAGGAGCATCTGCGAGAGCTTCTTGGGGTTCTTAGGGTGGAGAGGTTGTACGCCAAGTTCTCCAAGTATGAGTTCTGGCTGCGTGTGGTCCAGTTTTTGGGGCACCTCGTCAACTAGGACGGTATATTAGTCGACCCGGCCAAGATTGAGGCGGTTATACGGTGGGAAGTTCCAAAATCTCCATTTTCCTCGTGCTGGCGGGGTATTATCGAAGATTCATTAGGAACTTCTCCAAGATTGCAGTTCCTCTCACTAGACTGACAAAGAAAGATGCTACTTTCCATTAGGGGTCTGAGCAACAGGCAAAATTTGCGACCCTTCGGCAGAAGCTATGTGAGGCGTCAGTGCTTACCCTTCCTGATGGAGTTGAGGATTTTGTGGTATACTGTAACGCATCTATCATGGGTTTGGGTGCAGTTCTGATGCATAGAGGGCACATGATCGCTTATGCCTCACGACAGATGAAGCCTCATGAGGCAAAGTATCCTACTCATGGTCTGGAGTTGGGGGTGGTAGTATTTGCTCTCAAGATTTGGCGTCACTATCTGTATGGGGTTCGGTGTACGATTTACACGGATCACAAGAGTCTGAGGTATGTGATGAACCAGTCCAATTTGATATATGAGGCAGCGGAGATGGCTGGACGTAGTGAAGGACTATGATTGTGAGATTTTGTACCATTCGGGTAAGGCTAACGTGGTAGCTGACGTAATGAGTCGTAGGGCGATTAGCACCTTAGTTCGGGAGGTATGCTTGAGGATGACAATAGTGACTCCAGTATTGGAGATGATCAGGGTTGCTCAGATAGAGTCCATCAAGGTGGAAAATAGGAAGAGTAAGCGGGTGATTGGTCAAATGTCAGCTTTTGATTATGATAGTCGGTGATTGCTGACACTACATGGTAGGATTTTGGTGCCTTATTCGGGCGGGAACCGACATATTTTGTTGGATGAGGCACACAAATCGAGATTCTCTATCCACACAGGCGCGACAAAGATGTACCATGATCTGAGAAACAGTTATTGGTGGCCTTGTATGAAAAAAGGATATAGTCTGGTTCGTAGAGCGGTGTCTGACCTGCTGGAAGGTCAATGTCGAACATCGGCGCCCTCATGGAAAATTGCAGCATCTGGAGGTCCCATTATGGAAATGGGAGCAGATCACCATGGATTTCATCATGAAATTGCCTAGGATAACATAGGTTTTGGACACTATCCGGGTGATTGTTGATCAGTTGACCAAGAGTGCTCACTTTTTGGCCATCCAGGAGAGCTCGTCGGCTGAAAGTTCGATGACATTTATGTTCGCGAGGTGGTTGCTCGCCATGGGGTGCCTACTATGATTGTTTTAGACCGGGATGTCCATTTCACTTCCAAATTTGGAAGAGGTTCCACGAGGAGTTGGGTTCCCAGTAGCACATTATCATCACCTACCATCTGCAGACGGACGGGCATAGCGAGCAGATTATCCAAACGCTCAAGGATATGCTAAGGGCATGTGTCCTAGACTTCAGTGGAAGTTGGGACTCCTGATGGGTTTTGAGCATTCTAACACTCCTATGGTGTACATGCAACCCTATAAACCTTGGATCTATGTTTTCTCTATTATACATGCAAATATTCAATATTACAAGGTTTCATCCTAACTAGCATAATATGAAGCAACTATACTACAAAAGCCTAGTTAGATAACATACCTTTTGATGGAGCTTGAAGTCTTGATCTTTAAGAGCTTAGCCCCAATAGTGTGGAAGCCTCAAGTGGAATCACAAATCACCAAAAACACCTTGGAAAAACTTGAGAGAATAGAATGCACACTAGAAATTGGCCCACTCTTGTATCCTCACACACTAATGTCATTTCATGTGCCAAAGACCTCTTTATATAGTATGGAGGATTAGGGTTACATTCATGTAAACCCTAATACCCATGACCTTTCATTTCCATAGGATCCATGGGTTAAAAACTCCATGGACTATCCATGCAAGCTTAGCCCAACCTAAATGAACTTGTCCCATTCCATATATATACAAGAGTCCATATTTAATTAGTTCCTTTTGATCATTAAATTAATTCTAAACTAATTCTTGATCAACACTAATTAAATAATATGATTTCATATTAATATATTAGAACTTATAATATATTAATATAAATCATAAACATACTATTCTCAAAAGACTATCCATATAAATTGTTCCGGTGAAGTGCAACCCAAATGGACCATGCCAAGTCGGGTCGAATACATACCAATTATAATTATGGACTTAGATACTAATCCAACAATCTCCCACTTGTATAAGTCTAAAACTATTATTGCGTATGACTCCAAAACCCAACTAGCAATCGTAGCTCTTAAAGTTGTTGTCGAACACTGACCTAGTCAATGACTTGTCCATTAGATAAGGGATCATATATTCCTCCATTCTAGATATCATATGGACTGAGACATGGATTATAATCATTCTCTCTGTCCATTTGTTGTTTCCCAATTTCCAATTTATGACGACCGACTAATTGAACAAATCAAATTAGTCCAGGCTTGGCCAAGCACTTAGGGGTGTCATCACTAAATCATCGAGGGGCCCACAGATATCGCTTTTATCCCATCAAGGGTAAAAGGAATGGATAAACTTCGACTCATATGCTTGTCCTACTACTTGTTGAATCATACACAAAGGCACATTTTATAACATTGATTTACCAATCCGTTTTCGTACAATCAATGTATAACCAACTCATAGGCAACAACTCATATATCTAGGTTTGAAGAATATAAGATATTATCATCTCATAATCACTTGTGATAAAATCCATGAAGTGATTCAAATGAGCATGGGTTTAATCCAATACTCAGAACTTATGAGCACTCATGAATGTTGTAGCAACTCTTGCTATGTCCAATACCTTAGACATCTACAAACCAACTTCATGACAGTCTTGCCTTAATACCTACTTCCAACGTATTATCGACTGTGGATGGTTTGAATAACTTAGTCATTCAAGAAGAATGACCTAGTTATTCTGGAAATCAAAACATGGTCTCAGAACTTATGAATATAAATAGAATACCTTTTATTTATCACCATATTGATTACACATTATTCATTGTATAATGTTTCAAATTTATCAACTTAATACTTGAATTAAAACAATAGTTGTCCCATGCTCCAAGCATGTACACTATGTTTTCTGAACACTAGTCATGCTATACACCAAGTATGCATACTATGTTTGTCTATGATCTTTACTTTGTGGAATAGATCAATTGAACATAATTCCAATGATTCTCATTTCACAATCCCAAATCCTTACCGCAAATGCAAGAATTCCAAATTCCATTTACTGAAATTTGTTAGATTTTAAACTTATATGCACTGATACTTTGTAATTATTATGCACAAAGTCACAAAGACTTGTCAACAGACATTATAGAGTATTCCAGTGGAGATCAACTCTATGGAAACGAAGTCTCATATTCAAAGTACATTGCTTTGAACATCCTTCTTGCATTAAGTTTTCTAATCTTACACAGATTGAATAATTTCCACCCATGGAGACATTTCCATATTCCCATTTTGATTATCACTTCTGAACAAGAGTTGCCTCTTTTTCAGAAAATGTCAATATGGTCCTCTCCAAAAATTTACACCATACTTCCAACAGTCCGTGAGCAACCAATCTTTGGTAAACCTTAGATTGTCCTCGACAATTGCCTAATCACTTTAGTCACATTCATTTCTAGTACTTTTTCCCTCTTAATGCCATAGGCATTTGGAAAAATTTAGAACAGATGAATATTATATCACATGCAATCGATCCTATATCTGAAGCATATGGGACACGATTCATGATATCTCACATAAAGACATGATACTAGACCAGTCTTTTGCTATAATATTTCTATTTCTATTTGTCGTGTTCTCATAATTCAGATTATGAAAAGGGGTGCCGTAATCACAATCGAATTTTAGAACGCAAATAATGTTCCCATATATATAATTTCCTTATGTTGAACCATTCCAACATAACATTCCTATATATACTTGACTAAATTTGATTAAAATCTCACGATCTAAGCTTTTAGATTTGAAATGAAGTATTTCCTCTCCCTTAATTATAGCAAAACAACTTTTTCCCAATTGAAACTTTTGTTTTCTATAATTAACATTGCTTGCTTGCAACACTTATTATAATTATCATGCTCCCACTAACATGATGATTATTAGCATAACACTTATGCTCCCACTAACTTTGACATGTACTCAGAAATCAGTTGGACTTCTAGAAATTAATACTTTATTGACTTTCTTACCAAAGTTCAGATTTCTGATACGAGATGCTTTGATAAAACTTTATCAAATTCATACACCTTCCCTTAGATAGCTCATATGGGTGTCTAAACAATTTTAGAACTATGAAAAGGGATGTCGTAATCACAGTCTCAATTGTTTAGACCTTTTCCATTTCTCACAAGTCCATGTTAGTGTGCCGGTTAACCACACACGCTCCACTAACGACTTTGAGAATGCAAATATCACGATTGCTATCTATTTAAAATCTAGTTAGTGAAAGCGTTTCCTCACCATCATTTTCATGAATCGGAGAGAAACCTTATGACACTTAGATTTTATGGTGTATGTGTTCCTATCCATGTGAATTTGTCAAAACCATAATTACAAGACACGGTTAGTGACAAATTCATATGGACTGAACTTGTGCAGTCTTAACTTCTTGCCACCTGGCAGCACAAGGGCATGCCATTGCTTCCAAGTTGTTATGCAACCAATTGAGAACTCTCAGAACTCATATGCAAAGCCAACTTTAACTGGAATAGGCACAGCAATAGAAATATGTCAACACGATAGGTTATAATCCTCACGTCGTGTGCTAGTGATAAACTACAGGTTTTTATTCTTGATTAGATCTTGAAGATTTTTCAAGATCTTTAAGACTCCCACTGTCCTCTTGACATATAAGACTCTCTATCCAAGACCCATTCTTTGACAAACAAATATTCAAGAGATAGTGTGGATTCTTATCAAGACAAACACTTCACACAATTGGCCTAAGTTGGTCTCTGTTTTATCCAAAACATCACAACTTACCAATTTCAAATGTACAAGAGTAGGACACATTTTACTCTTACATTTGATAAGTGTTAATAAACCTTCTTGAAGATGTTTCACTCAAATTACAATCTTGGAGTATGACTCTAAGACTTGTTTTGGAACTAAGTATGATTTATCTTTTGATTTAGCCAATTCAACAATTCACGATTCCTCTTCTTAGTCAAACAAATGCACTAAGATGTCCTTAGAGAATCAATTGTGATGTGGTTTCATAATCATTAAGATGATCATAAAACATGATACTAAAGTACTCTCCCATCTTTCCAGATTTGAGAACCATTTATCTTTCTGCCAAATTTGATTCTTCTCATTCGTTCTGCCATACATCGAAACTTTTCCAATGTTTCAGAATTATACTTAAACTTGTAAGTACAACCATATTTACTGAACTTCAGTAAATTATGACGAATAATCTTATTGATATTTATGGTGGACTTGACCAGTCCACAAGAATGTGTACTCGATCCCTTAGTCCTTCACTTGACTCACATATACATGTGAACAAGGAACTAGTCTTAATTTTCCAAAGATGAAAATTTTCATTCACCATACAATACAACTTGCATAATTCCAAGTTTCTATCCAACTGAATCTTGGTTGATGAGATTCTTTCCTTATTTGGTAAATTATGACACTACCACAAACGAAAGAATCAAATCCATTTTCCAATGTTGCTATCAACAACAATTTTTTCACAAATGCCACTGTAAGGATATTTAAAATAAATAAAAACGAAACTTTTCTTTTATTTAAAACTTTCGGAAAAACTTATCCTTACAATACAAATGCATATAAAAACTATGTTGTTATCTATTCCTAAGCAATCTATCACACCTCTTAAGCAGCAGCTCAAAAATTCTGATCACCGAACCATGCGATCAAAATCCATCTTCGCGATCAGAATCAGCTTACTCTTCTTTAAGCTTCCTCTCCTTTCTTTGATTCTTAAAACTTCAACATGTGACCCAGTCACATCATGTAATAAGAATCTCCAAATAGGAACTTAATAGATTTAGATAGTGGACTTGACCAACCTTATGATCTTTCAGGTAAATAGGACAGCTTCGCAACCGATGCCCCTTCCTTTGGCAATATAAGCATATGGACTCTTTGGGAATGGTACACGAGACTGTCTCAGACTTAGCCTTTCTCTTTACCATTTGGTCAACCGAGTTGACTATGACCGATCCCTTTCCATTGGGAAGAAAAAGCTTTTCTGGATTTCCAATGTTACCATTGTCAATGTCCATGGAAGTTTGGGAAGTCGATCTTTCAATTAAATTTGCTTTACCCATGCTCCAAATCAATGCTGATTTAGCAGCATCAAGCAAATAGGTAAGATCATTAAGGGTCATGTCATGGTCTGTCATGTAGTAGTCCTAAAGGAATTCACTATGTGACTTAGAAAGTGATTGAAGAACCTAGTCAACAACCAACTTCCTCAAGACCTTGACACCCAACTCTCCCGGCTTGTCAATATGTGACTTTATCTCCAAGATGTGAGCACACATAGACTTTGCTTGCCAATAGGGCTTGAGTGACCTTAAACTTTTCAAAAAACTTGTGGGTTAGGGAGAATAATTGGAGGAGGTGAAGGAAGAGAAGTATGATTTCCATGAACCAACCATGGGACATCATCTTCATTAGGAAAGCTTGTTCCTAGGGATTTGGGAAGATCATAGTTGTCTGAACCAGACATCTACAATGGGAGAGATTCAAGTTAGTTGATTTAAATCCTTAATAGAACACCCAATATGAAATATTAAGTCTAGGACCCAACACAATATTTTATAACTTGGAAGAGGGATGCCATAATCTAAGCTATAAAATATTTGAAGGTAGGCGAATGACGATTCACCAATTTCCACCATGAAAAACGAAATAGGAATTAGGTTTTAATTGCTTTGAAACTCCTAGATCTTTTGAGATACATTGAACTTTTCAATGGCATGTTTCAATCTCGATTGTCCCCTCTCAAGTTTTGTGACTGGGATGCCGAGGATCACAAAACAAGGTGTGAATAACCATGAAAATATTTATCACTTAATCGATGTGCCGGTTAACCACGCACGCTCCACCGATCCTATGATAAACATTAAGTTACCCTTTGCCTACCTTGTTAAATCCAGGTTAGTGTGACGGTTAACCACACACGCTCCACTAACGACTTAAGCAAAGTGCAAAGTGTAATTTCATGGGTTAGCACCAAATTCACATTTTCCTAAAGTAACTAAGATTGGGAATTTATAAAAGGTTTAGTTACTTTATATTTATCATTATACTTATAATGAAAATTATAGTCCTTGTCCTACCCGTTCGGCTAACGAACCTCCACCAGTCAAGGAAGCGGTGGGTGAGAGTGGACACCCATTAAGCTGTCATTTTATAGGCAACAACCTTATACCGCCCTTATAGACCGGCTTCGTGAATGAGGCCTACTAACGATAAGACTGACTTGATTTTATACATATATATATTATTAACTTATAATACTATGAAGTATAAGGGTTGAATTTTAACTTTTAAAACTCTAGGGCTTGGAATTAAAGTGTGTGTGAAACTTTACAAATTCCAAAACTTGAGGGCAAGTTTTGAACTATTCAAAAACTTTTGGATTTTCATAACTTATGAGTTTAATATGGTTTTTATGAAAAACTTTTCAAGTTCCATAACTTGAGGACAAGTTATGGAAGACATAAAAAACATTTTATGATGACATTAAAATTAGAGACTCTTCCATTTTCATAACCTATGACTTTTAATGACACTTTAAAAGAAAAACTCTTCATTTTCCATAACTTGAGGACAAGTTATGGAGTTCATAAAAACCATTAAGATCAAATTACCAATTAACACAATAATCAAGTAATTTTTCTATGAACAAGATCAAACTCATAAGTGACGATAATTCATATCAACAATTTTCAAGAACTTAGCTAATCACATAAACTAAAACAAGTCTTGAAACTTTGACAATTATCATTTATTTGGATGAGAATAAACATTACCATAACATCAAAATCAAGTTTTATGAACAAAAACACTTTGTGGTAATGATTCTAATCCAAAACAGGCCAAAAACTAATTTTTTTTTTCACTGAACAGTCACCACCTCGTGGTAAATTTTACCACCTCGTGGTGAACTGGCAGCTTCTAAAAAAAAAGATTTTTCTTGCAAATAGCATCAAGTATAATTGAAAACAAGCCTAGGATCTGATACCACTGATGTGTTTTGAGCATTCTAACACTCCTATGGTGTCTATGCAACCCTATAAACCTTGGATCTATGTTTTCTCTATTATACATGCAAATAGTCAATATTCCAAGGTTTCATCCTAACTAGCATAATATGAAGCAACTATACTACAAAAGCCTAGTTAGATAACATACCTTTTGATTGAGCTTGAAGTCTTGATCTTTAAGAGCTTAGCCCCAATAGTGTGGAAGCCTCAAGTGGAATCACAAATCACCAAAAACACCTTGGAAAAACTTGAGAGAATAGAATGCACACTAGAAATCGGCCCACTCTTGTATCCTCACACACTAGTGTCATTTCATGTGCCAAAGACCTCTTTATATAGTATGGAGGATTAGGGTTACATTCATGTAAACCCTAATACCCATGACCTTTCATTTCCATAGGATCAATGGGTTAAAAACTCCATGGAGTATCCATGCAAGCTTAGCCCAACCTAAATGAATTTGGCCCATTCCATATATATACAAGAGTCCACATTTAATTAGTTCCTTTTGATCACTAAATTAATTCTTGATCAATACTATTTAAATAATATGATTTCATATTAATATATTAGAACTTATAATATATTAATATAAATCATAAACATACTATTCTCAAAAGACTATCCATATAAATTGTTCCGGTGAAGTGCAACCCAAATGGACCATGCCAAGTTGGGTCGAATACATACCAATTATAGTTATGGACTTAGACACTAATCCAACAACTCCTACCTCCATTGGCTGAGTTTTTGTATAACAACAACTATCACACTAACATTGGTATGCCACCCTTTGAGCTCCTCTAAGGTAGAAAGTGCAGGACTCCGATTTGTTGGGGAGAGGTTGGTCAGAAGGTCATGAAGAGCACAAAGATAGTCCTCAAGACGACGAAGCTTATTCAGCAGGTTAGGCAGAGATTGGAAACAACCCATAGTTGCCAGTAGATTTACGCCAACCAACGTCGATCTGAGTTGGAGTTTCAGGTCGGGGATATCGTACTTCTGAAGGTGTCGCCTTGGAAATGCGTCATCCGATTTAGAAAACAGGGCGAGCTGGGTCCCAAGTTTATTAGTCCTTTCTGAGTGGCAGTTAGAGTGGGCAAGGTAGCTTACCACTTGGACTTACCAGAAGAGCCCAATCAGATTCATAGCACCTTCCATGTATCCCAGTTACGAAACTGTGTGGCAGACGAGACTGCTGTAGTACCCTTGGATGATATACAGGTGAATGACCGCTTGAATTATGTTGAGTGGCCAGTAATGATTGTTGACCAAAATACGAAGACTCTGCGGAACAAGGTGGTGGACTTGGTGAAGGTGCAGTGGCAGCACCAAAAGGGATCAGAGTGGACTTGGGAACCTGATGAGGAGATGCATACCTATTACCCTGCTTTGTTCGAGACTAAGGACTGCAAGGGTGAAGTCTATTCTAGTGGGGGAGAATTGTAACATCTATTGCAGGTACTCGATCTTTTAATGTTGGATTTAATTAAGAATGAAAATCTAGAATTTAAGAGGGTCACGACTTGAGAGATGGTGTCTCACAACGTGACATTCGACGGAGACACGTGGGCATATTTAAGGCTCACAACGTGACACATAATTGATCACATCATGAGAACAGGCTAACCCTAATCCCGTGTTTTGCTTCCTATTTAAGCGAAGTGAGAGGCTAGGGTTTGCATACCCTCAGCCTCCATCACCTCCTTCCTACCCAAAACGTTCCTAGCCTCCTTTGGTGACCTTAAAGAGCTCATTTGGTGGTTTTTGGCTCTTTGAAGAAGAAGAAGAATACTCCTTGGGTGCATCCTCTTGGCAATCAAGTTCCTACCACATCCTTTTTGCAGTGCTTTTGGACCTTTGTAAGTCATAAATCTCCTGCCTTTATCTCTTATGATGTCTATATATAAGATTTATGCTTTCCTTTTCATGGATAGGTTGAGTAACATGCACGAGATCAATAAAGTTAGCAACTTTATACATCATTGAGGCATTTCCTTTTGGTATGAGTTCAGATCTGAAGTTTGGAGTTGGTTAGACTCGAAGCATGAGTATTGATTCCATTATCTTCTTATTGACCTAGTTAGTGTTCAAGTCATGCATTGGACATGCATGACTGAAAAGCTCGGATTTTTATGGTCCTTAGGGTTGGGGAAACCCCTCTGGAAAGTCTCAAGGAGTAGCATAAGAGATTAAGAGCTTAATGCTCAAAGCTTTCCAGGACAGATCTCACGACGTGAGCATTATCATGTCACGTCATGAGAATGGGTGCTCGCGACTATTTTGTCCTTTTTTAGTCACGGCGTGACCATTGGATGAATTTGACCATGATTGACTTTTTGACCATTGTTGAATTTTTGGGTCAAACTAGGGTTTTAAGGATGTAGGCTGATAGGGTATGACTTTACTGTTGTTAAGTGTCTCGTTGTTCCTGTCTACCCAGTGTGTGAGAGTTGTCGTATTTTTAGCTGCTATTCGCGAGGTGAGTCTTCTCACTACTTTTACATGTGTGGTATTTATGTTTATGACTAGATGGGTCTTTATTGTTGATTGTTGTTTTATCTGAATTGAACTGCTAATAACTTTGGGATTACTGAGAATCCCTAGGGTTGCTAATAACCCCTGAAACGTGTTGTTAATCCACAGAGTGTGCTATTAGCCCGTTGGGATTGCTGATAATCCTCAGGGTTGCTGATAACACATAGTTGATTATTATTGTTGTGTTGTATGGATATTTTGGGAGGGACTCACTAAGCTTTATGCTTGTAGTTGTGGATTAAATGTGTTTCAGGTACATCGAATGATCGCGGAAAGGCGAAGACGTGACTGTACACTCCGGCTTGCAGATCTTTTATGAAAAAACTAAAGCATATTTGATTGATGGGATTCATATGGAGCTCAAACACCTGAATTAAGAAATTTTCCATGAGAATTCAAGCTTGACTTGTTCCTCATATGGATGTTATAGGAATTGGAGTGTTTTTAAGATGATAATTTACAAGTAAGAACATTACTTCTTTAATGTTATTTTATTATATTGTTATCTATTTTTTCAACTATTCATTTCTTTTGATGTTTAGGTACATTTTAAGAGAAGAAACTCACTTCATCGACAAATGATGAATGATCTTGTGTATGTGATGTACAATTTTGAAGAAGAGGAAAAAAGAAAGGAAAAGAGCATGATGAAACGAAACTTGAAACATTGAATTTTGATGATGTTGATTCCAATGATGATTGGATTATTAAAGAGGAATGTTCTAATCATCTTACAAATGAAGAATAGATGAACCTTTTTTTATGGTTCAAGTTCAAACCATCCTCAAGCACTTGTTAGTGGTGGAAATGAAAATTTTCGTCAGTGAGTTATAAGTGATCAATTATGTGAGCTGCTATTATATGCATTGATTTTTTTTTGTTAGATCATATGATATGTATTAGCTATCATAAATGTTTTAAAGTTTTTATAACTTTTAAACGGTCACTTGATTGATGAATATATATATTTTATATGTTATAAACTTATAACTGTATTATTTTTTATAAGATTTTACGACTCTTATTCGATCTTACAATCACGGTTTTGCAAAATAAAAATCAAGGTTCTAAAAAATTCGTCATGACTTGTCAAGGCTCCAAAACTTGTAATTGTCACCAAACTTTAACAAAATGTCATTTTAAGTCACGTATGTATATAATATATATCAAATTATTAATTATAAACAAAATTGTATCCTTGTCTAACATTATTTAAGACATTGATAAAAGTTGATCATGCATACTACCCACGGCTTTACTTTTTGGTTTTGTTCAAGAATAAAAAAGAATACAACATTCTCTATTAATGGTTTAAGTTATCAAAACACAAAAAAAATCACTTTTTTCACGAATAACTCGTTTTATTTTATCACACTTGAAAACACTTTTTGTCATTCGAATTGAATTGGCCCGTCTATGGCTATTTCGGTTTCATCAAATTAATCGATGTCTAATTGTTTTCTAGTAACTAACTTTTTCTAAATATAAAAAATAAATCTAAAATCTAATAACTAATATCCATTTTTAAATTCAAACAAAAATATATTATTACTTAATAGATAAGATGGTTTACGTTTCACATGACTCCAAGAGGTTGTAGGGAATTCAAAAATATGTAAAACAGATCTCGATGCACCTAACACGGTCTTTAATGTCACATAACCCACAAAAATAGTACATCGTATTATTTTAATATATATAAGAGTAAATTATAAATTATGTGTTTGTAGTTATATCTAACTAGGTTTGGACCGTCCGCACGATGCTGCAGAAAGATAGTATCTTAAAAAACTCAATTCAACATGGATAAGGTTTTTTGGAGAAATTTCTGCGCATTGCGGCGGAGAACTTCTTTTCAAAGTGAATCATAAAAATATAAAATAAGGTTTAAAAGCAAACAATTATGTATGGATGAGGCATACAAAATAAAACTTAAAAATGTATTTTAAACATATTAACTAACATTTAAATAAAAGAATAATATTAGTAAAAATGAAAACTATAAAAACAATTATGTAAGGAACCAAAAACGTAACTTAAAATTACCAATAATTTAAGTTTAAAATTATGAAGGATAAAATGTGTTTAATCAAAATTATTTTAGGGTAGAAAATGTAAATGTAAGAATCTTTTATTACCAGAAGCAAATTTGTTATTTTTAGGAAAATGCTTATTTTAGAACTTATATTATATTCTATAAGAGTTGTAATTTGATATGGACTTAGTTGATTTTGATTTGACATTAGTAAAAGCAAATGAAATGAGTACAATCGTTGGTTAAGAAAAAGAAAGAAGAAAGAATTGAGAAGCAAAAGGAAATCGAACGACTATGAAAAGTTGAAATAAATAGTAAAACTCCTTACATACCAATTTTGGTAATTAATATATATATAATTTCCTGAGAAATTAAATATTATTTTATATTTTTTTATCCATTCTCTTATCCATGTTAAATGTTGATATATATCATATTTAATACAATTAATAATATTTTAGACTATTTGTCACCATTTAATATAGATAGAAAATATATAGAAAAACAATATAAGAGGATATTTAATTTCTCAACTTCTAAATTTTGTATAATAGTTTAAGTTGTAGCAAGTTTAATGCAAAAATAATCTACTATAATAAATGACGATTTATTTTGCCACATGTTAATCTCTCATGAGTTTTGATACTTGTCATTTTGTCATATATTTGAAATAATTAATATCCACTTGTAAATTTTTGGTTTTTTAAAATTTTTTAAATTAAAAAGTCACATAATACTTATACTTATATATGTAAAGTATAAATGTAATAAATATGATAGTAAATTGCTATTAATATGTTATTTTATTCATTATTTCAAAGTTTTATTTTAAAAAATGGTTATTGTTTACATTTTGATATTTAATTTTTTTTAATCAACCCGTATAATTTACGGGTTTTACACCTAGTTTTTGTTATATAATCAGGTCTAGTTCTTGATTATATTGCCATCGTGTACTCATAAGCAATTTTCTAAAAAATTGTTAATATCATCAGCCTTTTTATCATAAAAGGTTTTCTTGTAAAGGGTATTTTGATCGTTTTACATATTTTATCTTCATATTTATTTTCTTCTTGAAAGTTTAATTTTATGTTCTTCAATTGTATTTTACGTACTTCCTTAACAATTTTTATTATTTGTCTTTGAGTTTTATGGGTTTTAAGCATTTCATTTTAGTTTTTCAAATTTACATGTGTCGTCTCTAACTTTTTTTCATGATGAAAATGGTGTATGTGGTTTTAGTTTATTGTATGAATCATTATAGTTTCATTTTGTTAAAAAAAAAAGATTTAAATTTTGTATTTTACCTCTTATAAGATTTTTTGTTATTTTTATTTTATATTTGAACTTAAATTAAATATGGTTCGGATATCAGTCAGTTTGGTAACCTACACCAAACCGAATAACACGGACCATTTAACCTGATAACCGAGTAGATGCTCACCCCTTTGGTGGGGTGACTATGATGGACATGGACCCTTGTAGTTCAATATTAAAATAAACTCTATCTAGAAAAAAATGCAAATAATATAAAAATAGTATAAAAGTCATTTTACAATAAATTGAAACCAAATAAACTATCTTCATTAAAAACTAAAAATAAAGTTAAGGATTAAATGTAGAGAAAATTACATAAATGGTCCTCATGGTTGACAGAATAGACCAACTTTAGTCTTTATGATGAATTGTTTATACAGATGGTCGTTGTGGTTTCAAAATGTTGCAAATACAGTCCTTTTGGCTAACGGTATTAGCTTTTTCAGTTAAGTCCTTTGTGAAATGATACATTTACCTTTCCTATCATAGGGACCGTTTATGTAATTTGTTTAAGCCACAAGGACCATTCATGTAATTTGTCTATTATTTATTATCTTTATATTGTATTTATTTATATTTTTTATGAATTAATTTTTGTGACGTTTTTGTTTTTGTTCGAATATAATGTTTACTTTTTTTATTTTTTTCGCTTATATATATATATATATATATATATATATATATATATATATATATATATATATATATGACTTTTTTTGTTCAAGTAAATTTCTTAAGTTTTTTGACGCTTTATTCGAATACATGTATTAATGTTTCTTTTTATGTTTTGTAAGAATTTTTTTTATATTTTGTTCGAATACATTTGTAGCATTTTTAATTTTTTTTACGTTTTGTTTTTTATAGAGAAATTGAGTAATCTAACCATTTTTGTATTGCAGTTTTTTTTTAAAAATAACCACTTTTCTTTTCAAAAATAACAACTTAGTCTGGAATGCATACATTTCAGACCATGTTATTAAACGAGCCAGATCTGACCCCATATTATGGCCCCACTATCAAAAATCCCCATTCTATACTATGTTTGGCGTAACAACCCAAATTTCCAAATAAATTTTTTATTTTTAATTAATCAAACATTCCCATAAAATGTGAAATATCAATGACAATTGTTTTCAAATCCATAACATCAACACTTTATTTCAAATATCAGAGTGTCCCATCAAATCAAATGTCAGAGAGTGCATGTCGCGCAATCAAGCCTTGCCCTTGCCCTTAGGCTCAGAAGTACCTGAAACAAATCAACAAACTGTAAGCTAATGCTTAGTGAGTTCCCCAGAGCATACCCACATAATCCACATAATCACACAAACCATATTAGCTATAAAGTTACATAAACCACATAAGTCATGCATACAATATATAGGGATACCGTGGGCTCCCCACATGGTTTTACTCTAGGATGCCATGGGCTCCCCACATGGTCTTACACCTAAATGTCGTGGGCTCCCCCATGTTCTTTAATTGGAAAGCCATGGGCTCCCTACATGGTCTGACATCCAAGTGTCATGGGCTCCCCCCATGGTCTTTACCTCAAAAGCCATGGGCTCCCCCACATGGTCTTAGATCCAAGCGCAATGAGCTCCCCCATGGTCTTTCATGCAAGTATACCACATATACAACTAGCATATCACCTAGCATATAACCAACTAACATGTCACTCAACACTACATCAACCAGTGTACCACATATCATAAAATGGGCCGGCCTTGGTGCCTTAGACCCATTGGTATGGTGAGGAGACTCACATCAAACTGTTGAACTGATAAGATAAGTCCCAACGTGCAGCTCCAACTCAACTGCCTACAATCATCATATGACTGCTTTGTCAAAATCCAAACATACCAATAATATCCTCAAAGTCAAACTTGGTCAACCATTGTCAAAGTCAAGGTCAACAGTCAAAGTTGCCCCAACTCGTCGAGTGCATCTAGCAACCCGTCGAGTTCCTTCAGTGTTCAGAAAACTAGGGAAAACTAGCCAACTCACCGATTTATCTCATCAACTCACCGATTTATCTCATCAACTCACCGAGTTGCTTAGCATCCAGAAACAGGGAAACCCGTCTCAACTTGTCGAGTTGTCAGCGCAAATCGTCGAGTTTCCCCTATCTTCACGCATTCAGTCCTTTCCAGTCGAATCAAAAGCTCCATACAACAAATCCTTAACCATAGATGTAACACCCTTAAAAATCATGTCAAATTTAAACTTTTTAAGACATTTCAAAACCCATGATTATTACAAAGCTTGTTTTCAAAATAGTATATTGTCAGAGTATCCCATAATCAAATCATAAAATCATAAAGTGTGAGGAGCGGTACGATTACGCCTTTTCCTTCCCGCGATCATCAGAAGTACCTGAAACAATAATCGATAAATGTAAGCTCGAAGACTTAGTCAGTTACCCCAAAATACCAACGCCATACAGATATAACCATATCATATAACATATAAGCAAACAGCATGCATAATGAGCCATCAGTCTGACAGGACCGTCTCCCGGTCCTCAGTCTATCTGGACCGCTCTCCGAGCCCTCGGCACGTATAGACTGCCCTCCTCGGGGCCTACAGCCTATCCGGACCGCTCGTCGGGCCTTCAGCCTTTGACTAATTTGCCCAGCCCCGACCTGCAGTCTATCCGGTCCGCCCTGGGTGTCTTGGCCTACAGCACACAGCAGGACCTGCCTCAAGCCAATTTCCCCAAACCCATAAACATGTACACATAAATATCATACGCTAGTATGCAATAACAGATAGTAATACAGATCTAACAGATCACTAACATGGAAACCATCCTATAACCAGGATACCGATCTAACCGATCTCTAACATAGCAACCATCCTAAAACCATGGTATCAATCTAATAGATTACTAGCATAGCAACTATCCTAAAACCAGGATGAAATCTAACAGATCAATAACATAGCAACCATCCTAAACCAGAAAGTAAATCATAAAGGGACGACCTTGGTGTCGTAGACCCTGTTGATATAGTGAGGAGAACTCACCTCTCAAGTAGCTCGAATCGATAAATCAGACTCCTCCAACTGCGACTCCTAATCCAACACCTACAATCACTAGTGACTCCCTTCAATAAATTCCCAAATTACCAAAATACCCGCAAAGGTCAAACTGGTCAACCCTTGGTCCAAGTCAAAGTCAACGATCCAAGTCAACAGTCCATGTTGACCCAACTCGTCGAGTGCAGCTAGAAACTCATCGAGTTCCTTAAGAGTTCAGAAGGTCATAAGAACCCTCACTGACTCGCCGAGTTTCCGAGTCCCTTATCCTACTCGTCGAGTTCATAAAGTCCACTTCTTGTCCAGATGATTTTGAGCCATTCCAAAGCTCCAAATGGTAGATCTATCCTCCTAGGGCCTAGTTATCACGTAAAGTTGCAAACTTTACGTGCATGGAAAGTCTCGAGAGTCAAACCAAGCTAAAGAAGAAGCTTAAGACAATGGAAAGGGCCATAGCTTCACAAAGGCTAAGACTAAAGAAGAAGCTTAAGACAATGGAAAGGGCCATAGCTTGGCAAAGGCTGAGACTTTTTGACAATAAGGGGCTAAAGGGGTCCAGATCTGAAGTTGCAACCTCAGATCTTGCCCCAAATCTGGAATACCACCCCAATACCCTAAAAAGGGTTCCAAACCCATGAAACAAGAGATCTATCTAATGGAGAACCAAGGTAACAACTTGTTACCTTCAAGGTGATGCTGAGATTAAGTAGAACTCGGATCCATAACCTCTCTTTGCTCCAACTTCTTGCACTTCAAGCTCTTCCCTCCACAATCTTCCTTCCAAGCTTAATATCACACCAAAATGAAGTGTAAGCAGCGATTTAGGGTTTCTGGACTCACAAGGGGGCTGTAAGGGAGGCTAAGGGGTAAGTGACCCTTAAATAGGGTGCAAAACCCCATAGATTAGGGTTTCTCATTACAGCTCCAACTCGCCGAGTCGGGTTCACCGAATCGTTGAGTTGGTCACTTAAACAACGTGGCCAAACGCGCCCCTACTCGACGAGTCTAGGCACCAACTCGTCGAGTAGATCTTCTGAGATAGACATAAAACTGTAAAGTTATATACCTAGGAGTCGGGGTGTTACAATTGTCCCCCACTTGAACTAGACGTCATCCCCGAAGTCAGTTGCGGCAAACAACTCCGGATAATGCTCCCGCATCTCAGCCTCGGCTCCCAAGTCCACTCAGATCCCCTCCGGTGCTCCCATTGTACCTTTACCAAAGGCACTTCCTTGTTCCGTAGAACCTTCACTTTCCTTTCCAGAATGGCTACCGGCCTCTCTACATAGTTCGGGCACTCATCGACCTGAATATCATCTAATGACACCACCTCCTCCTCGTCCAGAACGCACTTCCGCAATTGTGAAACGTAGAAAGTACTGTGAATCTGACTAAGCTCCTCTGGTAGCTCGAGTTTATATGTCACCTTGCCAACCCTGGCAATAATCCGCAACGGTCCAACGTATCGGGGACCCAATTTCCTCCTCTTCCTAAAGTGGATCACACCCTTCCAGCGTAAGACCTTCAGGAGTACCATGTCACCGACCTGAAACTCCAACTCAGATCGGCGTCGGTCGGCGTAGCTCTTATGCTGACTCTGTGCGTTCTGCAGCCACTGTTTAATCTGCTGAATGATATCAGTAGTCTATAGGACTACCTCGGTCCAACCCATCACCCTGTGACCCACCTCACCCCAACAGACTGGGGTGCAGCATCTCCGCCCATACAACTGATGAGTTTTGAGCATTCTAACACTCCTATGGTGTACATGCAACCCTAGAAACCTTGGATCTATGTTTTCTCTAATATTCATGCAAATAAGAATTTTTCCAAGGTTTACATCCTAACTAGCATGACATGGGGTACTTGTAATATAAAAACCAGTAGAATGACATACCTTTGTAGTTGCTTGGATTCCTTAAGACCTTGTGAGCCTAACACCTCAAATGTGATGCCTCAAATGTTTCACACAACACCACAACTCTTGGAATAACTTGAGAGAAGAACACTTTGATCACAAAATCGGCTAGCCCTCCTTGTCTTATAATAGTGGCCGATTTTGCTAGCTATGGAGCTCTTAATATAGTGTGCCACATGTAGGGTTACACCATGTAAACCCTAATGTGCATGGCTTTTCATTTCCTCCATGATCCATGGGTTATAACCTCCATGGAGCATCCATGGAGCACCCAATGGGTCCTAGCCCAATCTAGTGAATCATGAACCATAAGCCCACTATATAAGAATGAATGATTTACAAATCAATCCCCATATATTTAATTAGTCTCTTTTTGATCACAAAATTAATTCCAAATTAATTCTTGATTAATACTAATTAAATAATATGATTTCATATTAATATATTAGAACTTATAATATATTAACAAATCGTAAGTGTCCTTTTCTCATTTTGTCTATCCAAAAGTTGAGATGTCGATGCAACCCAAATGGACCATGCCAAATCGGGTCAAGTACATATCAAATATAGTTATGGACTTAGACACCTTATCCAACAGTCTCCCACTTGGATAAGTCTAATAACTACAGTTATAGGTATGACTTCAGGAACCGACCAGCAATCGTAGCTCTTTCAAAGTCTCGCGGAACTGAGATGATGATGCGCCATTTAAGATAAGTGATCATATAATCCTCTGTTCTAGATATCTGCCGAAAAAATACATGGAACAATGTCGTACTTATTGTCTAGCAGTTTGTTTCCCGGTTTCCGATTTGTTTGACATAGAACTAAAATGAACACATCAATTTGGTACTGACCGGGCCCGATACATAGGTCAAAACAAAATCATCGAGGGGCCCAGATATCGCTTTTAATTCTCCAAGGACTAAAAGGAACAGATAAACTTCGACTCATATGCTTGTACTAACCACTTGTTGAATCATACACAAAAGCACGTTTTATAACATCGAGTTACCGATGCGTTTTCGTACAATCAATGCACAACCAACTCGTAATCAACAACTCATATCTCTAGGTTTGAAGACTTATATGATATTACTGTCTCACAATCACACGAGATAAATTCCATGAAGTGATACAAGTGAGCATGGGTTGAATCCAATACTCAGGACTTATGAGCACTGATGAATGTTGTAGCAACCATTTTCTATGTCTAGCACCTTAGACATCTACAAACCCAATTCATGACAGTCTTGATTCATATCTACTTCCAACATATGACTGACTGTGGAGAGTTTGAATAAAGTAATTACTCTCGAAGTCAACACATGCAAAATTGAAACAATAGTAAATAATTGACACAAGATAGCAACACCTTACTTATAAATAAACAACAACTTTTATTTAATCATCAAATGTCAATTTACATTTTACAAGTTTCAGAAATAACTATCTAATTTGTAAAACTAATATCATCCTTCAGCCCGATGCGCCTCGCATGCTGCAAATGCTTAGCCCTACACAGTCCCTTCGTGAGGGGATCCGCTGGGTTCTCATCCGATGATACCCTCCTCACCACGAGGAGTCCTTCTTCTATCCGATGTCTAATGAAGTGGTATTTTCTGTCGATGTGCCTGGATCTCCCGTGATCCCTTGGTTCCTTAGCTAAGGAAAATGCACCCTCGTTGTCATAGAAAATCTCCATAGGCTCCTTAATAGCCGGTACAACTCCAAGGTCTCCAATGAAGTTCTTTAGCCATATAGCCTCCTTTTCCGCCTCGCTTGCAGCTATGTACTCTGATTCGCAAGTTGAATCAGCCACTGTTTCCTGCTTGGAACTTTTCCAAGTAATTACTCCTCCGTTTAGGGTAAAGACCCAGCCCAACTGAGAGCGGAAATTATCCCTATCAGTCTAGAAGCCAGCATCACTATACCCTACTACTCTTAATTCATCACTCCCACCAAGGGTAAGGACACAGTCCCTAGTCGTTCGTAGGTACTTGAGAATATTCTTCACCGCAGTCCAGTGAGCCTTGCCTGGATTCCCTTGATATCTGGTGACCATGCTCAAAGAAAAGGCGACATCAGGGCGAGTACAAGTCATAGCATACATGATTGAGCCCACAACGGAAGCATATGGTACATGACTCATCTCAGCTATCTCAGCCTCTGTACTCGGACTCTGAGTCTTACTCAGTTTGGCGTTGCTCTGGATCAGTAAGTCACCTTTCTTGGAATTCTGCATGCTGAACCTTTTCATCACCTTATCTAAGTAGGTACTCTGACTAAGTCCAATTATTCTCTTACTCCTTTCTCTCAATATCCTTATCCCTAGGATATAGGCAGCTTCTCCAAGGTCCTTCATAGCGAAACACTTCCCAAGCCTAGAGTTAACTTGCTGCAGGGTTGGGATGTCATTTCCTATGAGTAGTATGCCATCCACATAGAATACCAAAAAGCTAACTATACTCCCACTAGCCTTCACATATACACAAGACTAATCTTCGCTTCTCGAAAAACCAAACTCTTTGACTTTCTCATCGAAACAAAGATTCCATCTACGAGATTCTTGTTTCAATCCATAGATGGATTTCTCAAGCTTACACACTCTATTAGGGTGATTTGCATCGACAAAACCATCTCGCCGACTCATGTAAACATCCTCAGCCAACTTTCCATTAAGGAAAGCGGTTTTGACATCTATTTGCCATATTTCATAATCATGAAATGCAGCTATGGCTAGAAAAATCCTAATACACTTAATCTTTGCTACTGGTGAGAAGGTCTCATCATAGTCAACTCCCGGAGTTTGAGTAAAGCCCTTCGCAACCAGTCGCGCTTTGTAAGTGTATACATTCCCATCCATTTCGGTCTTCTTCTTGAAGATCCATTTGCACCCAACCGTCTTACAACCCGGTACATTGTCAACCAAGTTCCAAACTTTATTGTCATACATGGACAGAATCTCGCTGTCCATGGCCTCTTTCCATTTGGCGGACTCAGGGCCTGCCATGGCTTCCTTAAAGTTGCTAGGCTCATCCAAATTTACCAGTGTCCTATCACTGATAAATTCATCACCTTCCATAGTAATATGAAAACCATAGTAATGCTCAGGTGGATTCCTACCTCTTGTGGAACGCCTCAGAGGTACGGACTCATCAACAGGAGTTTCCTCCTCAGGTTGATTGCTAGGGTTTGAGGTTCCTTCACCACTTGACTCTTGAAGTTCTTCAATATCAATTTTCCTCCCACTATTTCCTTGGCTAATGAATTCTCTCTCACGAAAGACCCCTCTTCTTGACACAAAGACCACATTCTCACTGGGTCTGTAGAAGAGATAACCAAAGGAATTTTGTGGGTAACCGATGAAAATACATCGCTCACTTCGAGGTTTGAGCTTATCCTGAGTCTCACGTCTCACGAAAGCCTCGCAACCCCAAATATTGATGTAGTCTAAATTTGGAACTTTCCTAGTCCACATCTCATGAGGTGTTTTGGCAACCTTCTTGGTAGGGACTAGATTAAGGATATGGGCGGTAGTCTCTAAGGCATACCCCCAGAATGAGATTGGTAACGAAGCTCGACTCATCATGTAACGAACCATGTCAAACAAGGTTCGATTGTGCCTCTCAGCCACACCATTAAGTTGTGGTGTTCTGGGAGGTGTCAATTGTGAAACAATTCCACATTCCTTAAGATAGTCAAGGAACTCTGTACTAAGATACTCTCCTCCTCGATCGGATCGAAGCATCTTAATGTTCCTGCCCAACTGATTCTCCACTTCCTGTTTAAACTCTTTGAACTTTTCAAAGGTTTCTGACTTATGCTTGATTAAGTAGACATAACTATACCTATTATAATAATTTGTAAAAGTCACATAGAAGCGGTTAGCATCCCTTGTGGCGGCTCTGAAGGATCCACACACATCTGTGTGTATGAGGTCCAACAAACCTTCACCCCTAGCACAAGTACTAGTTAAGGGTGAATTTGTCATTTTTCCAAGTAAACAAGACTTGCAACTATCATCTGACTTTAAGTCAAACGACTCCAAAACTCCAGCCTTCTGGAGTTGGCCTATGCGCTTCTTGTTCACATGTCCAAGACGACAATGCCACAAGGATGATTTATCCAACCTCGTGGAAGAATAGATATGTAATACATTATTTCCTAAGTTGTCTACAACCGACACAGTTTCATATACACCATCACAAGGTAATGCTTTAAAATAAAAACATTATTATAAAATGCATTAATACCACAACATTCATTATCAAATGAAAAAGTAAATCCTTGTTTGTATAAACCATGAAAGGAAATAATATTTCTCACCATTTCAAACGAGTAACAACACTTATTCAGATCCAACACTAACCCACTACTTAGCAACAAAGAATAAACTCCAATCTTGGTGACAGGTGAAGCTTTCCTATTCCCCATGATCAAGTTTATCTTTCCGTGCTCCATATCCTCACTTCTTCTTAGGCCCTGCAAATCAGAACATATATGAATACCACAACCTGTATCAAGAACCCAAGAAGTAGAATGTGGTGAGTTATTAGACAATATAGTGTAAATACCTGCATGGGTAGGTTTGACCTTCCCATCCTTAACATCTTGCAGGTACTTGGGGCAGTTTCGTTTCCAGTGCCCCTTTTCTTGACAATAGAAGCATCGAGCTTCTTTTGGTTTGGAAGAAGGAGTGATAGAACCACCTTTAGTTACACTTGAAGAGGAGCCATCAAGATACTTTCCCTTGGTACCCTTCGAAGAGGTCTTCCTCTTCTTCCCTCTACTTTGCCCGATTGTCAGAACAGGGGTGGCGGTAGGAGTAGGAGTAGTAACAACCGATTTGCCCTTAAGACCAGTTTTAGCGGTCTTCAAAAGCCCTTGAAGTTTGCTGAGTGTGACCTCCTCCTTGTTCATGTGATAGGTCATTCGGAACTGATCATAACAAGTAGGTAAGGAGTGCAATATGATATCAATAGCCAACTCCTCTGGGAAGTTCACATTCAACTTCAGCAAACGGTCCACAAACCTTTGCATTTTCTGCATGTGGCCCGTGATGGGTTCACCATCCTTCATTCGGGTTGTTATCATGGAAGAGATGATTTCATACCTCTCTTGACGAGCACTCTAATGGTACCGGTCCATCAGGTCCATGTGCATCTCAAAAGGATAAAAGTTCTCATAGGACTTCTGGAGTTCAGCTTTCATTGTGGCCAACATGATACATGCCACCTTGGTAGCATCTCTCTCACATGCCCTAAAGTCAGCGATCTCCTCTGGAGTAGCAGTAGACTCATCAATTTCCTTCAGCTCCTTGTCGAGGACATATTCCTTGTCCTCGTAACGTGTGACCATCCTGATGTTCCTGATCCAATCATTAAAGTTTGAACCATCAAATATGACTCTCCCACAAAGGTTGATGAGAGAGAAGGAGCCGGTAGGGTTTGAGCCAGAAGTAGCATTGTTGGAAGACATCTGAAAAGAAGAAACACAAGTTTAGATTAGATATAGAATCCTTAATAAGACACCCAAATGTAATATTAAGGTTAGGACCCAACACAATACTTTATAACTTGGAAGAGGGATGTCGTAATCCAAGCTATAAAATATTTGAAGGTAGGTGAATGACGATTCACCAATTTCCACCATGAAAAACGAAATAAATTATTAGGTTTTAATTGGATTGAAACTCATAGATTCTTTTGAGATTCATTGAACTTTTCAATGGAATATTTAAATTTCGATTGTGCCCTCTCAAGTTTGTGACTGGGATGCCGAGGATCACAAACATGGTATGAATAACCATGTAAATTTACTTGGTACCCTTAATCTTTATCACCTAATCGATGTGCCGGTTACCCACACGCGCTCCACCGATCTATGATAAATATTAAGTCACCCTTTGCCACTCTTACTAGTCCATGTTCGTGTGTTGGTTACTCACACACGCTCCACCAACGACTTGGTAAGGTACAAAGTGTAATTTCATGGGATAGCACCAATTTGACATTTTCCCAAAAGTAACTAAGATTGGGAATCTATAAAAGATTTAGTTACTTTATATATTTCATTATACTTTTAATGAAAATTATAGTCCTTGTCCTACCCGTTCAACTAACGACCCTCCACCAGTCAAGGAAGCGGTGGGTGAGAGTGGACACCCATTAAGCTGTCATTTTATAGGCAACAACCTTATACCCCCTTATAGACTGGCTTCGTGAATGAGGCCTACTAACGGTAAGACTGGCTTGCTCTTATATATATATATATATATATATATATATATATATATATATATATATATAATTAAATTATAATACTATAAAGTATAAGGGTTGAATTTTAACTTTTAAAACTCTAGGGTTTGGAATTAAAGTTTTCTAAAGTGACTTTACAAATTCCAAAACTTGAGGGCAAGTTTTGAAAATATTCAAAACCTTTCAACTTCATAACTTATGAGTTTAATGGTTTGTTAAAATGAAGACTCTTCACTTTATGTAACATATTGCTCTTTAATGACAATTTAAAGAAGTGACTTTTGGTAATCCATAACTTGAGGAAAAATTATGGACTCCATCAATATGCATTAAGATCAAGAATTACACTAACAAACAATTTGCAAATAATTTCTATGATCTACTAAAACTCATAAGTATGAACATTCATATCAACAATTTCAAGAATCATATAATCACATATAAAAACTTGAAATTTTGATAATAACCATTAAAAATGGATTAGCATAGTCATTACACCATCAAAAACATGTTTTATAAATCCAAAACAGTTCAGGGTATTGATTCTAGTCCATTTCCAACAGCAAAACTCGAAATTCTGCATACAGGGGCTCCTACTCGTCGAGTGCAAGAACCTACTCGACTAGTAGGATGCATTTTGTCATGGAATCGTCGAGTCCCCCCATGGACTCGGCGAGTTCACTGTTCAGATTGCAGAATTCTCGACTTTTTCAAGCAGTTTGCATCAAATACAAAGAAAACAAGCCTAGGCTCTGATACCACTGATGGTTTTTGAGCATTCTAACACTCCTATGGTGTACATGCAACCCTAGAAACCTTGGATCTATGTTTTCTCTAATATTCATGCAAATAAGAATTTTTCCAAGGTTTACATCCTAACTAGCATGGCATGGGGTACTTGTAATATAAAAACCAGTAGAATGACATACCTTTGTAGTTTCTTGGATTCCTTAAGACCTTGTGAGCCTAGCATCTCAAATGTGATGCCTCAATTGTTTCACACAACACCACAACTCTTGGAATAACTTCAGAGAAGAACACTTTGATCACAAAATCGGCTAGCCCTCCTTGTCTTATAATATTGGACGATTTTGCTAGCTATGGAGCTCTTTATATAGTGTGCCGCATGTAGGGTTACACCATGTAAACCCTAATGTGCATGGCTTTTCATTTCCTCCATGATCCATAGGTTATAACCTCCATGGAGCATCCATGGAGAACCCAATGGGTCCTAGCCCAATCTAGTGAATCATGAACCATAAGCTCACTATATAAGAATGAATGATTTCCAAATCAATCCCCATATATTTAATTAGTCTCTTTTTTATCACAAAATTAATTCCAAATTAATTCTTGATCAATACTAATTAAATAATATGATTTCATAATAATATATTAGAACTTATAATATATTAACAAATCGTAAGTGCCCTTTTCTCATTTTGTCTATCCAAAAGTTGAGATGTCGATGCAACCCAAACGGACCATGCCAAACCGGGTCAAGTACATACCAAATATAGTTATGGACTTAGACACCTTATTCAACAACAACAGCTCATATGGTGGAGCACTAATGTTGGAGCGAAAACTGTTGTTGTAGGAGAACTCAGCGAGGGGTAGGTAGGAGTCCCAGCTCCCACCAAAATCAATGACACAGGCCCTTAACATATCCTCGAGAGTCTGTATGGTCCGCTCACTCTGGTCGTCCGTCTGCGGATGATAGGCTGTACTGAAGTACAGCCGTGTGCCCAGATCCTCATGAAACTTCTGCCAAAATCGGGAGGTAAATCAAACATCACGGTCTGAGACAATAGAGACCGGAACCCCATGGCGAGCGACAATCTCACGTATATGCACATCGGCCAACTTCTCGGCCGATGAGCTCTCCCGAATGGGTAGGAAGTGAGCACTCTTGGTCAATCGATCCACGATGACCCAAATAGCGTCGAACCCCTTCGCAGTTCTCGACAGCTTGGTGATGAAGTCCATCCTGATCTACTCCCACTTCCACATGGGATTTTGCAGGGGCTGCAGCTTGCCATGTGGCCTCTGGTGCTCGGCCTTGACCATTCTACAGATCAAGCACCTCTCAACATACCAAGCGATTTCTCGCTTCATGCACGACCACCAGTAATTCAACCGCAAATCCCGGTACATCTTGGTGGCCCCCGGGTGAATAGAGAAGCGAGACTTATGAGCCTCCTCTAAAATAGTCTGTCTGACCCCACCAGACATCGGAATCCATACCCAACTGCAACGGGTCAATAATCCCCAGGTATCCTACACAAACCGGGTGTTCTCACCCCTAATCCTCTCTATGTGACAACCCGAAATTTTTATTCTGTACAACCATTCACTTCAATAGAAGACAGAACAGTTTCTGCTAACTTTTGAGCTGTGTAGAGTCAGTTTGAGTGTCCTAAAGCCTAGTACTTCAGGAGATAACAGGAGAGAGGATGCCCTAGGGTTTATTGTGTACCAATAAAGTCCCAAAACTCCAAGAGTTTGGAGTTTACGGCGTAAACAAAGGTGTTTACGGCCGTAAACCCTAAAAGGGGGTATAAATATGACATTTAGTCATTATTTACCACTTTTCACATTTTCAAGATCCAAAACCCATTTCTCTCTCAAGTATCATCCGACTTTTCTTCAAGATCTTCAACTTTGTAAGTGTTTCTATCCCTAAAAAGTTGATATCTTACTTAATCTAGTGATCTTACATGATTCCATCCGTGAAATCATTCCAAAAGTGTAGATCTTCAAGTTTCACCAAGAACACCAAGAACACACACTAGTGTTCTTGGACTTTTAGCACCTTTTCAAGCTTCTACCTAGTAAGTACTTCTACCATAGAGTATTATAAGACTTGTTACACTTCTAATCATCAAGAAAACACCCAAGAAACACAAGATCAAAGGTGTTTACGGTCCAAGATGTTCTTGGACCGTAAACCCTAAAAAGGGTGCCAAAGTGTGCCCTAGTCCCTTACCAAGCCTTGGAAACTAGCCTAGACCCTTCCTTGATGTGCTTAGTACTTGAAAACATCAAAAGACCATAAACCATTTGGGTTTACGGCCGTAAACCCAAAGACAAATGGTCCAAGGACCGTAAACTCCACAAAGGAGTGAAATGGTGCCCTAAACACTTCCTAAGGCTTAAACATGAAGTAGGAATGCTTCTTATGATCTTTAAAGCTTCAAAACTCAAAATGGTCAAAGTACCATGAGTTTACGGCCGTAAACTCATGGGTTTACGACCGTAAACTCATTGAGTGATGGTCACAAAACCGTAAACTCCAAGGGAGTTTACCCTTGAACCCTAAACCCAATAGCAATGTCCTACAACACTTAGATGCATTCCTTAGCACTTATAACACTTAAATAAGGTGTTTTGCATGTCCTAGGATGTCTTAACTTTGTTAATTAGCTATTTAAAGACTAATTGGATACATATATGTGTTATTATATGTTAACTAGGATCATTGTGTGTGTACAAGTCTTCACTTGACACCTAGGAATCCTATATCATCAGTTCTTCCAAACCACTCCCTACAGGTGAGTTCATACCCCTTAATTAACCTTTAAAATGTTTTTAAATGCTTTTATAGGGGGAATACAAGTTGAACTATTATAGTTATTATATCAATTACATGTGATTAATAACTACCAAACAAGTGGATTCTTACTTTCCAAACTGTTTTACTTCAAACTGTTTTACAAAACTCTTTTTCATATCAAATACTTTTATTAAACTCTTTTAACTTATATTCTGTGTATCTATGTAGATATAGTTATATAAGTAGGATTGAAAGGACTTAGGACTGATAGCCTACCTTACTTCATGTTCCTTGTTTGGTTGTGGACTTAGGGTATCAAGGTTAATTGTCTGAAGGTCGTTTGAATCCTAGTTATATATTATGTATATGTATATAGATATAAAAGGTTACTTCTTTCATTCAGTTCAATACCTTTGGGTAGCAAAGGTATACAAACATGTTCATACATTCAAACAACATTTCTAGTAAACTATAATAGGTATAGTTTAGGGAGATACTAATACTATTACTAGAACAATGAAACATACAATGAGTCAGTTCATACATGAGTCAATAACAAACAATAGATACTATGATGAGAATCAAACAATAGATACTATAATGAGAAACAAACAATAGATACTATAATGAGAAACAAACAATAGATACTACAATGAGAAACAAACAATAGATACTACAATGAGAAACAAACAATAGATACTATGATGAGAAACAAACAATACATGCTAGACAGGGAGAGAACACACAATACAGCTAGCACATACATATACTAGAACATTACTACAGTTATGTGAGCCACCTAACAGGGCATGGCACTACCTGTCATGACCGTTTTTGTATCCAGAATCTCCTTAAGTGGGGAGCGTATGAGTTTGTGTATAGATCTATACTGGATTGACTATCCTACACCTTGCTGCTCGCTACACTGGGACTTGCAAGTCTACGGGTGCCAAATGTCATTTCTTACGACGTCTTACATCGTCGTTTTACTAGAGTCGGTAGCAGGATACAGGCCGATCACATGGTACTTTAAATAACAATTGGTTTAAAGTAGTTAGTACAGCAGTAGTTACTTAATACAACACTACAATACTATTTCATTTTCCCATTACATTTACTTTGTGATATTCACACAATAAACAATAATGTAAAAACTATATTTTTGGTTAATGATAGTCGGATTTGGGAAAATACAC
The DNA here is from genome assembly GCF_052849685.1 of Lactuca virosa. NCBI lineage: Eukaryota > Viridiplantae > Streptophyta > Magnoliopsida > Asterales > Asteraceae > Lactuca > Lactuca virosa. The sequence continues at coordinate 171,803,959 of NC_136432.1, forward strand.
ACTCTTACAAGAGACACACACACAGATACTAGATGCCTTGGTAGAAGGCTACTTTTAGTAGGAAACATAGGGTTTTCTAGGAGAGTTCAAACAAATACAAACTTTTACAAACTTATACAATTACAGACTTACAAACACTTTCATACAACTACAGACACTAATATACTTATGATCTCACCAGCTTTAAAGCTGATAAACTCTTTCAAAATAACTTGTATTCTCAGGTCACCAGTAGACAGGTACCGGTGCCAGGTTTTGAGAAGATGGAGCTCGTTCAAGACTCATCTTTTATTTTGATGTATATTTTTTGGTGTCTATATAACTTGATAGAACACATTTGTATGAAATTATATTATTAATGCAATGGATGATGTTGTTGCTTGTTTACTACTTTGCATTGTTGTGATACTGAACATGACGTCCTCTACCCCCGAACGTTTCCGTCGTTCCGGTTTTGGGGTGTGACAGATTGGTATCAGAGACTTAGAGACATATGGTCAACCCTGGGACCATATGGTCAACCCTGGGAAGATGTATGGGCAGAACAAAAGTATTACGATTGTTGGGCAGCACAAGTAGACTTAGAGACATATGGTCAACCCTGGGAAGATGTAGCCTGATCAACTACATTATCCGAGGAGTGATTAGCATGTGCCTAAGTGTGGTTGTGAGGTTGCAACAAGTCTAAAAACTTACCAACACTACTATAATGAGAACAGTAGAACATAACATAAACTTAAAATACTATAGGAGTATTTTGTGTTACTATTAATTACTTATCTGAGAACTAAAGGTCTTTATTAAGTATGTCAATAATTGCGGAGTGGACACGCTAAGGTTATATGAGTCTAGGATATCATAGACTTAGAATCTGTGATCTTTGCTTTACTTCATGTTCCTTGTTTGGTTGTGGGCTTAGAGTTAGGGTCACTTATTCGAAGGTCTATCCTGTCTTGGTTACATATGACTGGTATGCACTACGCAAATGTTGAAGTAACTGATAAAGATCATCTTATAATTATCTAATTAGTGCGTCTATTTAGTTATTTCTTTACCTCTTTTCTCGCATAGATATCATGGCTGGATTCCATCTTCCCGGAGACCCGTACTACCCCAACCACGGCAATGCAGGATGGCTGGGAGAAGAGCCAGAAGATGATCACCCAATCCCATTGGATGATCATGAAGTTGAAGGCTTTTCTGAGGATTCTGACTCAGAGCCAGAAGTCAACAACCTACCCCCAGCTGCTCAAGATCCAAACCTGAATCCTCGTCCAACATTTCAAGGACCCACACCTCTGTGGGCCACAAACTTGAATAGATGGAGTCAGGAACAGGGTCAACCCATTCCCTACAATGGAGACAGAAGCTTCTACAACCTCACCGAGGGAGGTTCGGCTGACAGGGTCCTACCCATCATGGTTCGTAGGATTGCTCGGAACACCGAGCAAGGTCGAGCAGCTATTGACCGAGTAGTGGAGATTGACGCCAACTCTGGCGTTAACACAGTCCGCATTCACCAACTAGAGTCTGCTCATGAAAGGACTCAAGTCCGCAATGCAGTTCTGCAGAGGGAACTTGCTGAAACCCAAGCTGAAGTCAGGGAACTTCGAGCTCAGCAAGCAAGATCTGATAGGCGCGTGAGGGACATAGAACGTCTTCTGTTGGAGTCAAGAACTCACTCTAGTATTTCTCGTCGCCGTTAGAGTCTCATCGACTTCTCTTTTGGATATAACCTAGTTAGTGTAAAAACTCTAGTCTAATTTCCTATCTTTGTAAATCTTAGACCCGTTAGGTCTTGATTAGGTAGTAGTCTGTCAAAATTTTCCTATCTTGGTTGATGTAAGACCTACTTCTAGGTCATTTTCCCGAACTCATTACATCTGTAATTCCAGTATTATTGACAGATATCTAATCTCATGGAAATTAAATCTAAATGCTTTCATTTACAATCAATCGTGTTATTCATTTGTACTGTTGGACTATGGAGAGTTAGTCCATGAGTCATTCTTATCTATTTCCTATTAAATTATTATCAATATCTTCGTCTTTGTAAACTTATAGTTGAAAGATGCCTCCACGCCGATCAACAAGACGCGATCCCCCGATAACTGCAACACCACCTACTCCTCAATTCGACACGGCAGCCCTGAATGCTGCTGTAGCTGCAGCTGTGGCTACAGCCATGGCTCAATATCATTCTTCGGGTTCCACTGGGGAAGGAACTCCTGTCCTATCTACTCATGGTGAAATTCCCGTGAGCTTGAGAGAGTGCTCTTACAAGGACTTCACCAACTGCAAGCCCAAGTCCTTTAGAGGGACTGGCGGAGTCATTGCCCTTTCGCAATGGTTCGAGAAGACCGAATCGGTTTTCGAAATCTACTCCTGTCCAGAGGGGGGCAAGGTCAAGTTCGCTGCTTGCACCTTTGAAGACAAAGCCCTGACATGGTGGAATAGCCACGTCAAGTCACTATCCCTTATAGTGGCAACTGCTATGGGCTGGGAAGCCCTGAGAGAGCTAATGGTTGAAGAGTACTGCCCGAGGGGCGAAATCCAAAAACTGGAGGAAGAACTGTGGAGCCTAACCATGAAAGGCTCCAACATAGTCTCCTACACCGCCAGGTTCTGTGAACTGGTGGCCCTCTGTCCCAACATGGTTCATACAGAGGGGAAGAAGATTGAAAGATACATATGGGGGCTGGTACCTCCATTCCAGGGAAATGTTTTGGCTTCAAACCCCACTACATTTGATAGTGCCAAGCGATTGGCACAGCGGCTTATAGATCACGGGGTTCGTACCCCGGCCGCAACAACAACCCTGGCCATCTCAGAACCCGCCAGAACCGCTGATTCCAAGCGGAAGTTTTGGGATGACAAGAGAAAGACGAAGGCTGCCAAAAAGCAGCAGGTCGTGGCAGTTCATGCTGCGATAGCACCTGCCGCCGCTGCTCCGGTAAAGCAGTACGCTGGAAGTTTGCCTAAGTGCAACAAATGCAACTTCCACCACGTCGGTGCCTGCCGGGAAATGCAGTGTTTGAACTGCAACAGGAAGGGGCACACTGCCCGTTTCTGCAAAGCTCCGGCTAGGCCAATCAACCAAGTCCCCGGCACAGGAGTGGGCCAAGCTTGCTACGGTTGTGGCGAGGTAGGCCACTACAAAAGGAACTACCCGAAGGCAGGGAATGCCGGTGGAGTGGCAAGAGTTCTGGCCATAGGCCACAAGGAAGCGGTTGCCGACCCCACAGTGGTCACGGGTACGTTTCTCCTCGATAACTCTTATGCATGCATACTGTTTGATAGTGGAGCGGAGAGGAGCTTCGTGAACCAAAAATTTGCTCATTTACTTAAGCAAAAATCACGAGCACTTAAAGAACCGTTCACTGTAGAAATGGCTAATGGAAAGACAGAAAGCACTAGCAGTATATTCATAGGGTGTACCCTAACTCTAGATAGCCATTCTTTTTCGATCGACCTCATGCCGGTCCCAATTAAAAGTTTCAACGTCATTATCGGCATGGATTGGTTGAGCCCTCATCGTGCCGACATCATGTGTTACGAAAAGGCTGTACGCCTTAATCTGCCGTCTGGAGAAACTCTAGTAGTTTATGGCGACAAACCCGGCATGAACCTTCGTATCATCTCGAGCATTCAAGCTCAGAAATTCTTACGAAAGGAATGTCACGCATTCCTTGCTCATGTGGTCGATGTGAGCCAAGAAACGAAAGACATTCAAAACATTCCAGTAGTACGCGACTTTCCCGACATCTTTCCAGAAGAACTCCCAGGATTACCTCCGCAACGTCAAGTCGAATTCCGAATCGACTTAGTTCCAGGGGCTACCCCCGTAGCCAAATCGCCCTATAGTCTAGCACCTGTAGAGATGCAAGAACTATCCTGTTAACTTAACGAACTGCTCAGCAAGGGCTTTATAAGACCAAGCTTCTCACCCTGGGGAGCTCCAGTCTTGTTCGTCAAGAAGAAAGACGGATCGTTTCATATGTGCATCGACTACAGGGAGCTCAACAAGCTAACCATCAAAAATCGTTATCCTTTGCCTCGTATTGACGATTTATTTGACCAACTTCAAGGGGCGAATTTCTTTTCCAAAATCGACTTAAGATCCGGATATCACCAACTGCGAGTTCTACGGGAGGATGTTCCGAAGACAGCCTTCCAAACTCGTTATGGGCACTACAAATTCGTAGTGATGCCGTTCGGATTAACAAACGCGCCCACAGTATTCATGGACTTAATGAATAGGGTGTGTCGTCCTTACTTGGATCAGTTCGTCATCGTCTTCATCGATGACATACTTATCTACTCTCGTAGTAAGGAAGAGCATAGTCAACATCTGCGACAGGTCTTAGAAACATTACGTTCGGAGAAGCTCTATGCGAAGTTCTCGAAATGCGAATTTTGGATCCGAAGAGTCGAATTCTTAGGGCACGTGGTTAGCGAAGAGGGAATACACGTGGACCCTTCCAAAATCAAAGCCATTGAGAGCTGGTCAGCACCGAAGACGCCTACAGAAATTCGTCAATTTCTAGGTCTCGCTGCCTACTATCGCAGGTTCATTCAGAACTTCTCCCGCATTGCGAAACCTCTTACAGCACTAACCCAGAAAGGCGTGGCCTTTGACTGGGAAGAGAAGCAGGAGAGAGCGTTCCAAACGCTCAAGCGAGCCTTGTGCACCGCACCAATACTATCCCTCCCCGAAGGGATAGAAGACTTCGTTGTCTATTGCGATGCGTCAAATCAAGGACTCGGATGTGTTCTGATGCAACGAGGTAAGGTCATCGCCTATGCCTCGAGACAGCTAAAGACACACGAGGTCAACTACACCACACATGATCTTGAACTAGGAGCAGTTGTATTTGCTCTGAAGATCTGGAGACACTACCTGTATGGTACAAAAAGCACTATCTTTACAGACCACAAAAGCCTACAACATATATTCGACCAGAAGGAGCTCAACATGAGACAACGACGGTGGGTCGAGCTACTCAGTGATTATCATCCGGGTAAAGCCAACATAGTAGCTGACGCCCTAAGTCGGAAAGAATACTCTGGTCGTAGAGTCAAATCTTTGACTATGACAATCCATTCACACTTGTCCACACAAATTAAGGAAGCTCAGCTCGACGCTTTGAAACTTGAAAATGTGGCGGGTGAATCCCTGAGAGGGATGGATAAGAACTTGGAGGTCAAGGGTGGCGGAGCTTATTATTTCATGGATCGGATCTGGACCCCGAAACTCGGTGGTTTCAGAGACTTGGTCATGAACGAGGCGCACAACACTCGATATTCCGTCCACCCAGGGTCAGATAAGATGTATCTGGATCTTAAAAAGCTATACTGGTGGCCTAACATGAAAGCAGAGATTGCTACCTTCGTGAGTAAATGCCTTACTTGCGCCAAGGTCAAGGTCGAATACCAGAAACCCTCCGGCCTTCTACAACAACCGGAGATACCGGAATGGAAGTGCAAGGAAAATCATATGTACTCATTGATTACTCCTTTTGAACAACAAACCCTACAACCACATAAATACAAACAAGAAAAAACATATGGCGGAGCCTAAATGTTCCAACCATCTTACATCCCCAAATGTTTACCATCTTTGTGTTGTTGGAATCAATGTGCGAGTAACAAAGAAATATTGATGACATTGTCCATATGTGAACCTATGGGGTCATACACTTAAGAGCATAAAGACAACAAATAAATAATAAATATTTACAAAGTATTACCAATTTAAATAAATAAAAATAAAAGTTATATGTTATTTATTTGTCAAGAGTGACATAAATAAATAGTAATTTATTAATTAATCGAATACATAGATTATTAATTAGTTTTTCTTTTATTTTTTGGAATTAATAATGTGACCCATTTTAGACACAACTTCTATTTATGTAGGTTTTAGCAAAACAAACGATATATGAAGCTTTTAAATGATCACTTTATAATTTACCACATATTGACAAAAAAATTGTGAATTGATTCCATATTATTTTTTATGAAACATACGGTAGGTAAGGAGTGCAATATGATATCAATAGCCAACTCCTCTGGGAAGTTCACATTCCACTTCAGCAAACGGTCCACAAACCTTTGCATTTTCTGCATGTGGCCCGTGATGGGTTCACCATCCTTCATTCGGGTTGTTATCATGGAAGAGATGATTTCATACCTCTCTTGACGAGCACTCTAATGGTACCGGTCCATCAGGTCCATGTGCATCTCAAAAGGATAAAAGTCCTCATAGGACTTCTGGAGTTCAGCTTTCATTGCGGCCAACATGATACATGCCACCTTGGTAGCATCTCTCTCACATGCCCTAAAGTCAGCGATCTCCTCTTGAGTAGCAGTAGACTCATCAATTTCCTTCAGCTCCTTGTCGAGGACATATTCCTTGTCCTCGTAACGTGTGACCATCCTGATGTTCCTGATCCAATCATTAAAGTTTGAACCATCAAATATGACTCTCCCACAAAAGTTCATGAGAGAGAAGGAGTTGGTAGGGTTTGAGCCAGAAGTAGCATTGTTGGAAGACATCTGAAAAGAAGAAACACAAGTTTAGATTAGATATAGAATCCTTAATAAGACACCCAAATGTAATATTAAGGTTAGGACCCAACACAATACTTTATAACTTGGAAGAGGGATGTCGTAATCCAAGCTATAAAATATTTGAAGGTAGGTGAATGACGATTCACCAATTTCCACCATGAAAAACGAAATAAATTATTAGGTTTTAATTGGATTGAAACTCATAGATTCTTTTGAGATTCATTGAACTTTTCAATGGCATATTTAAATTTCGATTGTGCCCTCTCAAGTTTGTGACTGGGATGCCGAGGATCACAAACATGGTATGAATAACCATGTAAATTTACTTGGTACCCTTAATCTTTATCACCTAATCGATGTGTCGGTTACCCACACGCGCTCCACCGATCTATGATAAATATTAAGTCACCCTTTGCCACTCTTACTAGTCCATGTTCGTGTGTTGGTTACTCACACACGCTCCACCAACGACTTGGTAAGGTACAAAGTGTAATTTCATGGGATAGCACCAATTTGACATTTTCCCAAAAGTAACTAAGATTGGGAATCTATAAAAGATTTAGTTACTTTATATATTTCATTATACTTTTAATGAAAATTATAGTCCTTGTCCTACCCGTTCAACTAACGACCCTCCACCAGTCAAGGAAGCGGTGGGTGAGAGTGGACACCCATTAAGCTGTCATTTTATAGGCAACAACCTTATACCCCCTTATAGACTGGCTTCGTGAATGAGGCCTACTAACGGTAAGACTGGCTTGCTCTTATATATATATATATATATATATATATATATATATATATATATATATATATATATATATATATATATATATATATATATATATATAATTAAATTATAATACTATAAAGTATAAGGGTTGAATTTTAACTTTTAAAACTCTAGGGTTTGGAATTAAAGTTTTCTAAAGTGACTTTACAAATTCCAAAACTTGAGGGCAAGTTTTGAAAATATTCAAAAGCTTTCAACTTCATAACTTATGAGTTTAATGGTTTATTAAAATGAAGACTCTTCACTTTATGTAACATATTGCTCTTTAATGACAATTTAAAAAAGTGGCTTTTGGTAATCCATAACTTGAGGAAAAATTATGGACTCCATCAATATGCATTAAGATCAAGAATTACACTAACAAACAATTTGCAAATAATTTCTATGATCTACTAAAACTCATAAGTATGAACATTCATATCAACAATTTCAAGAATCATATAATCACATATAAAAACTTGAAATTTTGATAATAACCATTAAAAATGGATTAGCATAGTCATTACACCATCAAAAACATGTTTTATAAATCCAAAACAGTTCAGGGTATTGATTCTAGTCCATTTCCAACAGCAAAACTCGAAATTCTGCATACAGGGGCTCCTACTCGTCGAGTGCAAGAACCTACTCGACTAGTAGGATGCATTTTGTCATGGAATCGTCGAGTCCCCCCATGGACTCGGCGAGTTCACTGTTCAGATTGCAGAATTCTCGACTTTTTCAAGCAGTTTGCATCAAATACAAAGAAAACAAGCCTAGGCTCTAATACCACTGATGGTTTTTGAGCATTCTAACACTCCTATGGTGTACATGCAACCCTAGAAACCTTGGATCTATGTTTTCTCTAATATTCATGCAAATAAGAATTTTTCCAAGGTTTACATCCTAACTAGCATGACATGGGGTACTTGTAATATAAAAACCAGTAGAATGACATACCTTTGTAGTTTCTTGGATTCCTTAAGACCTTGTGAGCCTAGCATCTCAAATGTGATGCCTCAATTGTTTCACACAACACCACAACTCTTGGAATAACTTCAGAGAAGAACACTTTGATCACAAAATCGGCTAGCCCTCCTTGTCTTATAATACTGGACGATTTTGCTAGCTATGGAGCTCTTTATATAGTGTGTCGCATGTAGGGTTACACCATGTAAACCCTAATGTGCATGGCTTTTCATTTCCTCCATGATCCATAAGTTATAACCTCCATGGAGCATCCATGGAGAACCCAATGGGTCCTAGCCCAATCTAGTGAATCATGAACCATAAGCTCACTATATAAGAATGAATGATTTCTAAATCAATCCCCATATATTTAATTAGTCTCTTTTTTTATCACAAAATTAATTCCAAATTAATTCTTGATCAATACTAATTAAATAATATGATTTCATATTAATATATTAGAACTTATAATATATTAACAAATCGTAAGTGTACTTTTCTCATTTTGTCTATCCAAAAGTTGAGATGTCGATGCAACCCAAATGGACTATGCCAAACCGGGTCAAGTACATACCAAATATAGTTATGGACTTAGACACCTTATCCAACAACAACATCTCATATGGTGGAGCACTAATGTTGGAGCGAAAACTGTTGTTGTAGGAGAACTCAGCGAGGGGTAGGTAGGAGTCCCAGCTCCCACGAAAATCAATGACACAGGCCCTTAACATATGCTCGAGAGTCTGTATGGTCCGCTCACTCTGGTCGTCCGTCTGCGGATGATGGGCTGTACTGAAGTACAGCCGTGTGCCCAGATCCTCATGAAACTTCTGCCAAAATCGGGAGGTAAATCAAACATCACGGTCTGAGACAATAGAGACCGGAACCCCATGGCCAGCGACAATCTCGCGTATATGCACATCAGCCAACTTCTCGGCCGATGTGCTCTCCCGAATGGGTAGGAAGTGAGCACTCTTGGTCAATCGATCCACGATGACCCAAATAGCGTCGACCCCCTTCGCCGTTCTCGACAGCTTGGTGATGAAGTCCATCCTGATCTACTCCCACTTCCACATGGGATTTTGCAGGGGCTGCAGCTTGCCATGCGGCCTCTGGTGCTCGGCCTTGACCATTCTACAGATCAAGCACCTCTCAACATACCAAGCGATTTCTCGCTTCATGCACGACCACCAGTAATTCAACCGCAAATCCCGGTACATCTTGGTGGCCCCCGGGTGAATAGAGAAGCGAGACTTATGAGCCTCCTCTAAAATAGTCTGTCTGACCCCACCAGACATCGGAATCCAGACCCGAACGCAACGGGTCAATAATCTCCGGGTATCCTACACAAACCGGGTGTTCTCACCCCAAACCCTCTCTAGCTTCCAATTTTCATGACGCATACCCTCTGCCTGGGCTTCCCTGATCAATCCCACAAGTGGAGAATCCACTGAAATCCTCATACATGTCACTGGAGTAGAAGATCCAACTGACTTGTGGCTTAGAGCGTCCGTAACCACATTCGCTTTACCCGGGTGGTAAAGGATCTCACAGTCGTAGTCCTTGACTACATCTAGCCATCTGTGTCGTCTCATGTTCAGGTTTGGCTAACCCATGATGTGTCTCAGGCTCTTGTGGTCCGTGTAGACGGTACAGCGGACCCCATAGAGATAATGTCTCCAAATCTTGAGAGCGAATACCACCACGCCCAGCTCCAGATCATGAGTAGGGTATCTCGTCTCATGGGGCTTCAACTGTCGCGATGCATAGGCTATCACTCGTCCTCTCTGCATGAGGACCGATCCCAGTCCCGTGATGGATGCATCACAGAACACCACAAAATCCTCAACTCCCTCCGGAAGAGTCAAGACTGCAGCCTCATATATTCGTTGTCTGAGAGTTTCAAAGGCCCTCTGCTGCTCGGGGTCCCACCAGAAATCCACCCCCTTCCTCTTCAGACGAGTGAGAGGTACTGCAATCTTGGAGAAATCCTGTATGAATCTCCGGTAGTACCCTGCCAATCCCAAAAAGCTCCTGATGTCCGAGGGAGATTTCAGAATCTCCCACTGCATAACCGCCTCGATTTTGGCCGGATCGACCAAAATCCCCTCTTGGTTAATGAGGTGTCCTAGGAACTGGACCTCCCATAACCAAAACTCGCACTTCGAGAACTTGGAATAAAGCCGTTCCCGCCTCAGAACTCCCAATAACTCCCGCAGATTCTCCTCATGCTGCTCTCGGGTCTTGGAATACACCAAGATATCGTCGATGAATACTATGACCGAGCGATCGAGCATCGGTCTGCAGACCCGATTCATCAGGTCTATAACACTACTGGCGCGTTGGTGAGCCCAAACGGCATCACTACGAACTCGTAATGTCCATAACGAGTTCAGAATGCGGTCTTCTCCACGTCCTCCTCTCTGACCCTGACCTGATGATACCCAGACCTCAAGTCTATCTTGGAAAACCAAGATGCACCCTCTAACTGATCAAATAAATCATCTATCCTCAGGAGCGGATAATGGTTCTTCACCGTTAACTTGTTCAGCTCCCGATAGTCGATACACATCCGGTGTGAATCATCCTTCTTCCTGACGAAGAGTATCAGCGCTCCCCACGGGGAACTTCTCGGACGAATGAACTGCTTTCCCAGCAGTTCCGGCAGCTGTCATGACAGCTTCTGCATCTCTGGTGGTGCCAACCGGTACGGCACCTTGGCGATAGGGGCCGCACCTGGCACTAGGTCAATCCTAAACTCGACCTGCCTCTCCGGAGGCACTCCTGGTAACTCCTCCAGGAACACATCAGCAAACTCCCTGACCACCAGAACCTATGAAACTGAAACCTGATCTCTAGTCCGCGTATCTACCACATACGCTAGATAACCCGCACACCCGTGCTGAATGTACTGTCGAGCCGTGGCAGCTGAACAAAACCCTGATCCCAATCTGGTACCCTCGCCATAGACCATTAGTTCTCCCCCACTTGGGGTTCGAACCACCACTCGCTGACCCTCGCAATCGATCATAGCTCCAAAGCGACTAAGCCAATCCATACCCACAATCACACATACATCCCCATGAGAATCAGATTCAAGTCTATAGAAAAGATACTCCGAAAATCTCCAATATGCAACCCCGATAGACCGAAGAAGCAGAAATCCCGTGTTCGTTGGCGATGGAGACTCGCAACGGACACTCTAATTCTCCTACTGGCAATCCAAACTCCTTACTGAAAGTCTGAGAAACAAACGACCGACTCGCCCCCGAGTCAAATAATACCAAAGCAAGTAAGGAGTTCACTAAAAACGTACCTAATCACAGGTACAAACATATAAGCATAAAACAGATATAATCAGTAAGATAAGGGATAGAAACATGCCAGCAACCACATCCAGTGCTGCTCTGGCCTCCTCTGCTGTAAGCTGGAAGGCACGTCCCTGGGCCCTCGGGGGCACTGCTCAACCCTGACTCCTGTCAGTAATCCTCAATGTAGCCGGCGCTGGAGCCTGTGCCGGCCTGGTTGTGAGCTGTGGATAGTTGGTCTTCACATGACCAACCTGATGACAGTGGTAGTAGATCCTCATATCCTGAACCGGGGCTGTCTGTCAACAATCCCTAGCAAAATGCCCCCGAGTGTCCCTTCCCGCACTTGCCACAAGTGCGGCCATGATGCTCCCCTGACCTGGAATCAGCGGTCTTAGACCGCTTTGGCGCCGGTTGTGTCTGTGTCGGGGCCCGACCCTGCTCTCTCAGCTGTAGCTCAATCTCAAGCTCCCGCCGCCGTCGGCCTCTGTAAATCCAGAAGTATATCACAATGTTGGGTTGCTACAAACTGTCGAATATCAGTCTTGAGCATGCTCATATAACGTGTCATCTGGTCCTGCTCAGAAGCAAACTTTGGGCAGAACGTCGCCCTCTCGGTGAACATGTGGGTGATCTCCGTCACCGTCTCCCAATCCTGTCTCAAATCCAGAAACTCCTGAGCTAACCGTTCCCTCTCGACTCGTGGAATGTAGCGAGCACGGAACATATCCCTGAACTGCTCCCAAGTAACAGCAACTCTTTGCTCATCCGAATACGACCCGGTCATCAGTCTCCACCAGTCCTTTGCCCCGGACCTCAACAAGTTCAGGGCACATCTGACCTTCTGGTCAGTAGGACACAAGCACGTGAAGAAACACCCCTCCACGTCAGATAGCCACCTCATGGCTTTGATGGGGTCCTGAGTCCCATCAAAAGTAGGGGGCTTCGTGTTGTCGACGTCCCAATACTAAAAAGCCTGACCGGCTCCCAACCCTGCCGCCGATACAACTGATGCGGCAGCCGCCTCAGTGAGGGCTGCATAGCGATCATCGAAATACTCCACCATAGCGGTCTTAATAGACCCAAAAATCTCCGAAAACTGATCTCGTAACATAGCAGCAACCTCATCATGCAGGATCTCCCGGATCCTATCGTCCATCTCGTTTGGCCTCATCTGGCCGATAGTCTCGGGCGCTCTCGATGCCTCCTGTCCGCCCTCTCCTGATCCTGACCCGGATCCAGTCACGAATCGTCGTGTAACCACCATGCTGAAAATATACCAAAAAGATATCAGATATTCCACATAACAATCCGGGAACCAACTCCCAATCAAAACCCTAGGGGCTGTGACTTCCTTGCTACGCGTATGGGTCCTGTGCTTTCAGTAGTACGGGCCCATACTACCTTCCATATCTACCCATATTTGTCTCAAGTATCATCACAACACCCTAAAACTATACATAAGCATGACATGCGCTCAATCCTTACTCCTAGAGGAAAGGCTAAATATCTCATAACCGACGGACTCATCCAACTACCTATCCATGAAACTTCCACCAACCCTGTAACACTTGTGTATGCTAACCATACATAACGATGGACCCTATAGACTTTCGAATACCTGATCCTACCCTAAGCCCTTCATCAAACAAGAACATGAAATAAGGCCAAACCAAACATTCTCAGGCTATAAGATCTTAATTATGTACGACCGTGATGCATACACTAAGAAACTACAGTAGTAATGTCAATTTCATATAAGGGAAGACCGTAGGCTATCAGGCATCATATAATCAGGCAATTCTATCATGCAATTCCTGAAGATCCCTAGCCTAGTACTAGCATGATGTTCTAACATATCACATAATCAAATAATCCGTAAGGTATTTTGGGGTCTATCCGCGAGCTCCGACTGATCGTACACTAGCATCCTCCTTTATTATTTTGAAAACATTTTAAGAAGTCGTTTTAAAATCTTATCCTCAGTTTGAGAATGGAGACACGCGAGTGTTTCCTCCAATTCACTCAAACCAAGGCTCTGATACCAACTTGTAACACCCATAAAAATCATGCCAAATTTAAACTTTTTAAAACATTTCAAAACCCATGATTATTACAAAGCTTGTTTTCAAAATAGTATATTGTCAGAGTATCCCAGAATCAAATCATAAAATCATAAAGTGTGAGGAGCGGTACGATCACGCCTTCGCCTTTCCGCGATCATCAGAAGTATCTGAAACAATAATCGATAAATGTAAGCTCGAAGGCTTAGTGAGTTACCCCCAAAATACCAACGCCATAAATATATAACCATATCATATAACATATAACCAAATAACATGCATAATGAGCCATCAGTCTGACTGGACCGTCTCCCAGTCCTCAGTCTATCTGGACCGCTCTCCGAGCCCTCGGCACGTCTAGACTCCCCTTCTCGGGGCCTACAACCTATCCGGACCGCTCGCCGGGCCTTCGGCCTTTGACTAATTTGCCCAGCCCGGGTCTGCAGTCTATCCGGTTCGCCCTGGGTGTCTTGGCCTACAGCACACAGCAGGACCTGCCTCAACCCAATTTCCCCAAACCCATAAACATGTGCACATAAATATCATACGCTAGTATGCAATAACAGATAGTTATACAGATCTAACAGATCACTAACATGGCAACCATCCTATAACCAAGATACCGATCTAACCGATCTCTAACATAGCAACCATCCTACAACCAGGGTATCAATCTAACAGATTACTAGCATAGCAACCATCCTAAAACCAGGATGAAATCTAACAGATCAATAACATAGCAACCATCCTAAACCAGAATGTAAATCATAAAGGGTCGGCCTTGGTGCCGTAGACCCTGTTGATATAGTGAGGAGAACTCACCTCTCAAGTAGATCGAATCGATAAATTAGACTCCTCCAATTGCGGCTCCTAATCCAACACCAACAATCACCGGTGACTCCCTTTCATAAATTCCCAAATTACCAAAATACCCCCAGAGGTCAAACTGGTCAACCCTTGGTCCAAGTCAAAGTCAATGGTCCAAGTCAACAGTCCATGTTGACCCAACTCGTCGAGTGCAGCTAGCAACTCGTCGAGTTCCTTAAGAGTTTAGAAGGTCACAAAAACCCTCACTGACTCGCCGAATTTCCGACCAACTCGTCGAGTCTATGCGTGTCCAGAAGTCGGGGAAACCCTAACTGACTCGTCGATCCTCTGCTGACTCGCCGAGTCCATGCAGAAACCAACCAACGGGAAAACCCTTCCTGAATCGTCGAGTCCCTTATCCTACTCGTCGAGTTCATAAAGTTCATTTCTTGTCCAGATGATTTTGAGCCATTCCAAAGCTCCAAATGGTAGATCTATCCTCCTAGGGCCTAGTTATCACGTAAAGTTGCAAACTTTACGTGCATGCAAAATCTCAAGAGTCAAACCAAGCTAAAGAAGAAGCTTAATACAATGGAAAGGGTCGTAGCTTGACAAAGGCTGAGACTTTATGACAATAAGGGGATAAAGGGGTCCAGATCTGAAGTTGCACCTCAGATCTTGCCCCAAATTTGGAATACCACCCCAACACCCTAAAAAGGGTTCCAACCCCATGAAACAAGAGATCTATCTAATGGAGAACCAAGGTAACAACTTGTTACCTTCAAGGTGATGCTGAGATGAAGTAGAACTCGGATCCACAACCTCTCTTTGCTCCAAATTCTTGCACTTCAAGCTCTTCCCTCCACAATCTTCCTTCCAAGCTTAATATCACACTAAAATAAAGTGTAAGCAGCGATTTAGGGTTTCTGGACTCACAAGGGGGTTGTAAGGGAGGCTAAGGGGGTAAGTGACCCTTAAATAGGGTGCAAAACCCCGGGGATTAGGGTTTCTCATTCTAGCTCCAACTCGCCGAGTCGGGTTCACCGAATCGTTGAGTTGGTCACTTAAACCACGTGGCCAAACGCGCCCCTACTCGACGAGTATAGGCACCAACTTGTCTAGGAGATCTTCTGAGATAGACATAAAACTATAAAGTTATATACCTGGGAGTCGGGGTGTTACAATATAGACATCTAGAAGGGTAAAGTTTCCAACTTTACCCCCAAAGACCATTTAATATGCCTTAGACTCAAACCCTAGCTCCTTTAAGGATGGTCTTGACTCAATAAGCCTTTAAACTCTCATCCCATCGACCCAAAACACAGATCTGATGTTCAAAGGTGGACAAATCACGTAAAGTTTCTAACTTTACGTCTATGCATGCGTGAAATACTCTCCAAGATCCATTTTGACCTTCATTGTAGGCATAATGCATAAATGGGACATGGAGGCTATTAAAGTTTGCAACTTTAATCCTCTAGAGGTCTTATAGAGGCCAAATCTACACTCCTAACCTCTGGAAACCTCTTATCTTGGGACATCCAACCCAAAGTCCCAAAACAAGCCCTAAACTATCAAAAGATGAGATCTAAAACACTACATGTCAAGGTTATGACTTTATACCTTCAAAATGCAGCCCTTGATGTAGAGTTTTTGGATCCAAGATCACTCCTCCAAGATTGCTACTTCTCTCTTCAAGGCTTCCTTCAAAAAAATCACACCACAACACTCAAAAATTCAATGAACAAGAGGGGGAGGCCGTTCTAGGGTTTCTCTAAGTAAGGAGGCTTGTAAGGAGGCCAGCCATAATGGTTAAGTTCTTTAAATAGGGTACTAAACCCGAAAAATGAGGGTTTTCCTTTGCAGTATCTACTCGTCGAGTTGGGGCCTTCCAACTCGTCGAGTAGACCCTAAGTCTCGTGTCCAATATCGATCTCTACTGGTCGAGTTGGGTTCCCCAACTCGTCGAGTCCCAGTGCAAAACCCTAAAAACTTAAGAAAAATAAATGATACCTCGAACAAGCGTTACATTTGGATTTCTCTGTTCCGGGCTACTCCAACTTCGAAAAATGTCTTCTACTGGTAAAAAGCTTCAACATTTGTGGGTATGTGTCAATTTGTTGTATGATTATATGTTCAAAATAAAGTTGACATGTTTTTTGTATGATTATATGTGATTAATTGAAAATAATTCGTTCTTATTCGATTCCGGAGGTTAATTGTGATTAATCGGATTTTTTTTACAGTAGTACGGAACTGGAAATAATTCATTTTGCTTCGATTTTTTATTATTATATGCGATTAGTTCCAATTAATCACAATTAACCACCGAAATCGAAACAAAACAAATTATTTCCACATAATCACATAGAATCATACAAAAAACACTTCAACTTTATTTTGAACATATAATCACATATAGTCATACAAACAATTGACACATACCCATAAGTGTTGGAGTTATTCACCGGTAGAAGACATTTTTCGAAGTTGGAGTAGCCTAGAATAAAGAAGTCAAAAACATAATACATAATGAATGTCTTGGATTGGGGGACCACAATATCGTGTCGGATTGACACGTTTAATAATACGGCCAGAATATATGCAATGTTGACTAAGTGGTTATTTAAAAAAACAAAGTGGTTATTGTTTATAAAATACAATAAATAGTTTAGGTTAGATTACTCACTTTCCTTATAAAAAAAACAAAATTTAAAAAAAAAATAACATTAAAAATATATTCAATCAAAACCTCAAAAAATTTATTCGAACAAAACATTAATAAATATATTCAATTATAATGTCAAAAATTTAAGAAATTAATTTGAACAAAAACATCAACAAATATAGGCGAAAAAATAGATAAAAAAATTAAACATTATATTTGAACAAAACTCAAAAAAATTTAATTCATAAAAAATATAAATAAAATAAAATAAGAATAGAATAAATAATAGATAAAATTACATAAATGGTCTCTATGGCATGAAAAAATTACATAAAAGGTCCCTATGACAGGAATGACATATGTGTCATTTCACAAAGGACTTAACTGAAAAAGTTAACACCGTTAGTTAAAAGGACCATCTTTGCAACATTTTGAAACCACAAGGACTATCTATGCAAACAATTAGTCATAAAGACTAAAATTGATCTATTTTGTCAACCACAAGGACCACTGATGTAATTTTGTCTTAAATGTATGAGATTTAGTAAATTATATGGACCATTTATATAATTTAGTCAAAATCTAGTTTTGATTGTGCTAAAATTCGAGTTAGAGTATCAAATGAAAATTAGTTTGGACAAATATTGCAACAATTGAGACTATTAGACTAAAGTTGTAAATTGAATAAGTCAGAGGAACAAATTTTCTCGTTTATTTTAAATATATTACATATATCACATTCAAACGGTTACTAGCATATACAATTATGCCATTTTTATCCAAATTATTTGAGTCCACTATACCATACTACTCAACGGTCAATACCTTTATTTTTATCCAAATTATTTGAGTCCACTATGCTTCTTTTTTGTAATTCATATAATAAATATATAATAACAAATTTAAACAGAAAATGCTGCAAAGCACGTTAGATCACATCTTTTCTGTCAAAAGGTTGACTGTATAAGTCATAAAGAAGAGATGCAAAAGTTTGACTTTGATGTCTATGTAGCCATATTCATGTTTCTCAATAAGTGAATAGTTATTAATATTTTCCGTTTATAAATATAACATAATATGAATAAGTCAAACTTTATATTAATATCATGTTTGGTAATCTGATGAAAAACTAGTTGGTATCTAATAAGCTAGATTATGAATTAATAATGTTTGATAAAAAATAGTTGATAAACTAGATTGCAGATATAAAAAAATGTCATAAATGAACTAGATTAGGCAGATTCTTCCAAAACTCCAATTGTGTCAAAATAAAGAAGTTGATGGGTAGATCTAGTGTAGAAACCTGTAGAAAACAAAATGACAACACAACATCCAATATTTCACGAAGCATGCCACCAAATATAGTAAAAAAAATTCAAATGTTGACCAAATAACGTTCACGATAACCAACAATAAAGTATGTTTAAATTGAGTCACTATTTACCAGGGAGTTTAAACAAGAAACTACACAAACTTTGACAAAAAAAATCTCAGGTAACACACGATCGACATTGTGTAGTATATGTGTTGTGATAAATCATAATATAACTTATCAACCATCATATGTACAAATTATAACCACTCACAATCCTAGAGGAATGGTCAACCAAAGTGCAAGGAAAATCATATGTAGTCACAGGGCCGGCCCAATAGGGCGGGCAAGCTGGGCGACGGCCCCGGGCCTCACAACGATTTGGGCCCCAAAATTAATTTCTTTTCATATTATATATATACATATTATAAACTTATTTACAAAGGTTTAAGTTGTGGAGAGGGTTACGAGCATGGTGTTTAGGCGCTTCACTTTCAATTGGTGTTGGTTCGAATCTGTTAAATCACTTTTTAATCTGATCGTATGTTTTTTTTTCTATTTCTTACATTTTTTATTATTCAATTGGGGGCCCCATTTTTTTTACAATAATCAGAGAGTATTTTTATAATTCTTTTTATGTATTTTTTAATACTTTAAAGAACTTCGTACTTCCTTGACTTTAATGACTTGAAATCCAAATTACAAAATATGACCCTTATATTTTTTGGTATTATAAATAAAACAACCAAATTATAGAAATGTTCTTTTTAACTCTTCTTGATTTTGACAAAACAACCCAAACATATATTTCATTTAAATCTTTGCTGTTTTTAGGTCAATTATCAATCATAATTTTTATATATGCAATATTTTATTTTGCACCATCTTCTCATATATAATAACTATTATTTGTAGGTTTGTTAACAGAAATCATAATAACCTACCGGCAAGACGGGTTATTCTTCAAATTTAATTTTTTTTTATAGTTTTCATCAACATAAGAAATTTTTTTTGTATTTTTTTCAAATACTCCTTTTTGTTTGTTTCCAAACATCAAACTCATCGTTTTTCAAAATGGATCGGTTGTTAGATTGTTTTTTTTTTAACTCATATTCTTTAAACACAATCTGTTTTTTTACTTTTATATATATATATATATATATATATATATATATATATATATATATATATATATATATATATATAGTGTAATAACAAGTCCTCCAATACCCGTCTCCATAAACATCATTGTATTATCATTTGTGATTACTAATTTTTGAAGGGCCTTATTTTTTGTTTTTGCATCGGGCCTCAAATCATCTTGGGACGGCCCTGTGTACTCATTGATTACTCCTTTTGAACAACAAACCCTACAACCACATAAATACAAACAAGAAAAAACATATGGCGAAGCCTAAATGTTCCAACCATCTTACATCCCCAAATGTTTACCATCTTTGTGTTGTTGGAATCAATGTGCGAGTAACAAAGAAATATTGATGACATTGTCCATATGTGAACCTATGGGGTCATACACTTAAGAGGATAAAGACAACAAATAAATAATAAATATTTACAAAGTATTACTAATTTAAATAAATAAAAATAAAAGTTATATGTTATTTATTTGTCAAGAGTGACATAAATAAATAGTAATTTATTAATTAATCGAATACATAGATTATTAATTAGTTTTTCTTTTATTTTTTGGAATTAATAATGTGACCCATTTTAGACACAACTTCTATTTATGTAGGTTTTAGCAAAACAAACGATATGAAGCTTTTAAATGATAACTTTATAATTTACCACATATTGACAAAAAAATTTTGAATTGATTCCATATTATTTTTTATGAAACATACGGTAGACTTTTAATTCCTCTAAATACCATATCTATTTAATTCTAATTCATTTGATAAATTCCAAATCCTTCCAAAATCATAGTGAACAAAACGACCCCTAATGAGTTTCTTATTGGCTAACAAAATGAATAAGCAACCAAGAATGGATCCTTGTTTCTATATATATATATATATATATATATATATATATATATATATATATATATATATATATATATATATATTTGTAAGTTTGTGTTGGTGATTTTAGTATCACCATGTTATTTTATATAATTGGAACTAACATGTGAGCTAAGGAGCTTTATAATTTGTACTCTAATATATGTACGGGTTTGTGCGGAGTGCACGTATGTATAAGATCGAATTAGAAGCCGGTTCGACGACAAGTCGGGGGGTTCGTGGTTTCCAAAGGGGTAGCGCCCCTTTGGCGGGGTCTAGAGGCAGCTCCCCTAGCGGGGTCCAAGGGGCAGAGCCCCTGACTGGGGTCCTCATTAAATTTCGGATAGTGGGAAATTCAAATTCTTGAGGGTGATTATGGTAAAATTAATGAAATTTGTTAGTTTTGGAAACCCTAAATCCTCATTAAATTTCGGATTTCCTGGCATGCTTCCAAAGCAACCCATGACGGCCAACCCTAAGAGAAACCCTAATCTCGTTTATTATATAAACGACTATTCTCTTTGAGAAGAGATACACGAAAATTATCAGCTCTCATTTTCTTCAAATGAACACATAATCCTTCTAACAATTTGGCTTACGTTTTTTGTACCTAGATTCGTAAGTGTCCTATTGGATTATCTTAGACTGAATTTTTGCAACCCAGACATAGGGTATAAATATTAGTTTGGAAAGTGTTCACACGATTCAAGGGGTATGCAGATCTTCAACATAAACCTATTTCCTTCAACAGTTTTTACTAAAGATTCAATTTGTTGAAATAAAATATTGTTATTATTATCTATATATTAAAATTGTGCACCAACGTGAATAGTGAACTGGGCAATAGTTTGGCAGAAATGGCCCCCTGTTTATAGGTGTATCTGCAATTCCGTCTTCGTTTTTACAGGGGGGTATTTTTTGACATTATGTGTATTCTTTGTGAACACGTGTTGGCAATCTACCGCCTCCAGATCCTTCCACACCAATATGCTATCTTGCGGATCTCATTCATCGACACCCACCATCGCTACATCATCCAAAACCCTAAATCCCCTTTCATATTAAAGCCACATGTCCGCCTCCTTCCTGATTCCGATTGTTGATGAGGATTTACGCTTTTGTGACCATTAGAAAACTCGCCGACAATCACAACAACACAAGCATGACCTCCTTTTTCCATATCTTCGGTGGAGGTGAGTACGCCTATGGAAGAGGTAAGGGAGAGAGGGTAACAGCGAAGATGACACCACTGAGGCCGGAGCAGAAGGTAATTGGCTTCAAATCAAGTCAGAACCCATGAAATTAGGGCAGAAATATGGAATTCATGATCGACAACCCACCTAGATTGTGTAGTATCAGCTTCCGATTATTACTCCTTCTACCCCTTCTGTCTCTCCTGTCGTCGATTTTCTATCATCACGTCCTGCTAGAAGTCATCGCTTCCTGAGGAAAACCTCCGGTTTAGCCCCACCTCAGCTCACCGACATGGAAGAAACCACCTTCTCCTTCTCTTTCTCAGGTATCAAATCGATTTCCTAATAGCTCAAGTATCAAAACGATTTCCTAATACCTGAAATCGATTTTATTCTAGGTTCTTATCAAGGTATCACCGATCAATTGGACCCTCTGTATAACCAATTGCTCTACTCCTACATTCGAATGGGAAGTTGAAGGTACCTATGCCACCATAACGCTACAGGTTTCATATTACAAGTAATAATTTCTTTTTTATCTGGTAATTTTATGCGGTTTTTGATGTGTGTGTTCTTTGAGTTTGTAGGGATACCATTTACTTACTTTGGTTTCCTATATTTTCATGCTTGCATCTACAGTTTCGTTCCTATGGTCCAATGAGTAAGCTTTTTATAAAAGAGACCTGTTTTGCTTACAGGAGAGGTAAGTTTTTCAATTAAATTTAAAGTTATAACAATGAATATGTTTTATTAATATTTACAAAATAAAAAAAGTTGAATTTGATGTGTGATTGTTTGTGAAGATGTTACCTACACTCCAAATCAAATAAAAAATATGGAAGAATCAGTGTGAAAACACATAGAATCTAAACCTGTAAAGCTCATGGAAATGGTAAGATTCATACTTGAATTTCAATGTTTAATTTTTCATAGATTGTGGTTATATATTCATCATTTAATTATATAAGTTGATTAACTGAGTTCTCCAGTTTGTATTTTTACAAGGTTAAAGAGATCAGAGCATGGTTAAACAATCACACAGGAAGTTTTGCAATGTTCCAGACCCAAAGCATGGTTAAACAATCATATGATTGTTGAGTTGAATTCTTATATCTGGAAGTAAATTAATGAATTATTGTGTTGCTGATACAAATGGACACATAGACAATATGTGGTGTTTTTTTAGTTCTTACCTGATTTCTGTTTTTAGTTAGAAATTCAGGGAAAAATGAATTTTGTTTATTATTATTTTGGTTTAAATT
Organism: Lactuca virosa; assembly: GCF_052849685.1. Lineage (NCBI taxonomy): Eukaryota > Viridiplantae > Streptophyta > Magnoliopsida > Asterales > Asteraceae > Lactuca > Lactuca virosa. The sequence goes on from NC_136432.1 coordinate 171,826,910, forward strand.
CTTATCGCTAACTTTTCTGCAGGTTCTGACATTCTAATAGACAATGAAGGAAATTTGAAGCTAGCAGATTTTGGCCTTGCCCGTTCATTCTCAAATGATCACAGTGGGAATCACACAAATCGTCTCATCACTTTATGGTATAGGTATCCACGTCAACACTCTCTCTCTCTCACACACACACACTCACACACACCAAAATCTTTCGGTTTCTAACCGGTTGGTTTTCTAATCACCCTTTGATTTCTTTTATTTTTATTATTATTTTTTTGTTTTTATATTGCAAAAAATAGCAATGTACTTAACCTCTATGCTCTAATGTTTACCGATAATAACAACATACTTAGAATTTTCAATCGGTTTTGTTAATGGACAACCTCTCATATTGTATCTTCTGTTTATCGCTTCAATAAACTGCTTATTGGGACTTTTTTGTTGTAGGGCAACTCTAAATATTATGAAGATTCATGTTCTCAAACCGTTGGAATGATTTGATTATAAGGACATTTTAATGTTGATTTTTTTTTTCAAATATTAGTTATTATTTTGTTCTTCAACCAGATCTGACTTGTGTTCGAATAATTTGATTTAGGGGCAGGGGCATAATCGAAAAGTTGATGGTAAACTTCTATTCCTTTTTTTTATTTACAAGTGAATCCATAAAATTTATAGTTTTAGTTAAAAAATCACTTCTTTTGAAACAAATAAACAATTATTATATATTTATCTATTTTACTTACATGTTGCAAGGTTGATGCAATTGTTGGAAAGCCTCGGATGTTAATATTTGCTTTAATTAAAAATCCATAGAAGCCATGAAGCTATTTCTGACGAATAATTGATTTATGATTCCCTTTTAGATGGGTCTCTGGATGTAATCTTTGGAACGATGATGTTATTTGTGGCTTGATTACTTTATTTTCGTTCACTATTACAAAATCACTTTCTAAAACCAATTCAAACATCCCCTACACCATCTTCAAACTATCAAATGATTTACATTACCTAACAAGTTTTACAACTACTCATATAATAACAAAAAAACAATCAAAAAAACATTGATTTACATTATCAATGTTGATTCTTTATTGATTTTGAAGGAAACAAGAGTTTTAATTATCTTAATTTTTTCCATGTCTTTCAAACTTTGCAAGTTTTACTTTCAATAGGAACACAAACATCACTATAAAAGGAATGAGTGTGCAGTATTTCAGCTTCTGTATTCTTGGGTTCATCAAAAGATAACTCACATTTAATGAAGTTTTTGGAGAATGGACAGTTGTGGGTCCCACCATCTCCGAGACATAGAAAAACTTGGGAAGAAGAAGTAAGTGAACTTTTTTACTTTCCTCATTTGTTAATTTTCACATTAGGGCAAATTATTATTGAAACATGATATAAGAGGTGAACATGGTTAGATTAGGAACAATATATGAAACTTCTATGAGTTTTTAGGTTTTGATTAGATTTTTTTCTTGCATTCGATACCTAATTCTTTTTTTTTTGTGTAGATACTCACGGATTGATGACCGAGGCAATGGGGAGAAAACATCAATAGCCAATCTTCACGAACAGGGTATGCAGGATATTTAAATGCACATGTTAGCAATGAACTTTCATTGATTAGTTTAGAATACTTTTAGAGTTCGTTTATTAGGATATTGTAATCCTAGGGTTATTGGTGTTGTATTGTAACTACAACTGATGGATTGACATTAAGCAGTCTGCAATGATTTAGGGATTGGTTGGTATGGACAATTTCAGCTTCTAATACTCCTCCCGACCCATTCTTTTTAATTACTTATTACTCTTGCCAATTAATATCAAGAAACACGTTTAGTCCAGATTTCCAACATGTAGAAACAACATTTTACAAACAATCGACCAAAAAGAGTTCACACATCCGGACCCCGCAAAGCGGGGTCACTCATCTAGTTTATAATAAAGTGTTGATTTGATTTTGTCTAAAATACATTCTTTTTTCCATATCAATTGCCTTCTATAAAACAATAAATAAAAGTGCAAGTTAAAATTTTTGAAACACTCTATGAACGTGTCTAGCAACTAACAATAAATATGAATGTGTGATAAATGATGTGGAATGAGGTCATCGAGCACGCCTACTAACAAATTTGTTTATATCACTTATTCTTGATCTTGATAGGTATAAATAAGTGAATAATTGAAGGTCACTTATGCAAATTCACAAATTTTAAATCTCTCTATAAATCAACCAATGAGGAAAAAAACCCCTGAAGGTATGAGGAAGGTACACAATTGAACCGTAACTTTAAAATATGACATTAAACTTCCTGCATTTTATGAATTTGAAATATATATTTTTCGAATCAAACTTCTTACCAGAAATGATTGACAAGAAAAGACTGAAATCTGATTAATCAAAAATATTTATGTTTATGTTTGAGTAATACAAGTATAAAGCTAAACATTTTGGCTAGCATTATTCACAAATTATTTAGAATTTAACAACGTATCTTTTGTACAAAAAGTATAATTCAAAGGGTGTCTTCTGGAAAAAGTATACAAAGACTTTTGAAAAAATAAATTAATGTCGATTGATACTGAATGATTAGATTCGAATATCACATTATTAGATTCCAAGGCATTATGGAATATTCCTTTCTATTTGTGGTTGGCTAATGTATTTCGTTTGCGATGAGAATTTGAAAAACGATAATTACTTTTTTCTTTTTTTCATTTTTAAACATTTTTTTACGCATTTAATCATTTAGTAAATGACAATGGTAATATGTAAATACATTTAAAAAGTTAAATGATCAAATATGTATAAAAAAGTTGTCTAAATATGAACAATATATATATATATATATATATATATATATATATATATATACAAATTTCTTAAGACTTTTTATAATTTTTTACAACATTTTTATAATATTTTTTTCCTATAGGATTTTCTAATACAATGTTTTAAACTTTTCTTATAATTTTTTTATACTTTTACATAATTTTAATACAAATGCTTTTAAACCAAATATTTTATAAATGTTTTAAACTTTTCTTACAAATTTTCAACTTTTTTTTATTTTAAATTTTCATCAATTTTTGTATAACTTTCATATAGTTATTTCTAAAATTTCTTTTACCATATTTTTAAAGTGTTCTACAGATTTTGTATGACAATTTAATATTTTTTATAACATTTTAAAATACTTTCGTTAAATACTAGTTTAAAATGTTGTATTAAAAAAAATTAAAAGTTTATAAACTTCTAATTAAAAAGTATTAAAAAGTTATAATAATTTAAAAACATTTATATTGTATAGATTTTTTTGTTTATTTTTTATTTTCTAAGTAATATTTTCTTTTTATTTTTTTAAAAGACCCTCCATACTTATTGTTATATATTTAATTTATTTAATTTTATTGTTAGATACTATTTATTTTAAAAATATTGTATATGCTTAAAAACAAAAAAAAATAAAATTATAAGAGGCTATATAAAATATTTCACAAAAGAAAAAAAAGTTATAAGAGGCTATATAAAATATTTCACAAAACAAAAACATATTTATTAACTAAAAAGTAAAGAAGGCTTCAATTTTTTTTATAACTTTTACATATTGGAAATGTTTTAAAATATTGTATATGCATGAGCTGGTGACCACTTAAGAGTAAGAATGCTTAATCCATGGTTTGAGTCCCATTAAGTCATGCAAAAGCATAAATTTTGCAACTTTATGGCTAAATACACTTTAATGAACTTGGATATGAATTTAGACGTTAAAAGCTTAATGGGTTAAGACATTTGGAGTGGTTTGGCTGTCCGACCAGTACGTCGGGCGTACTCCTGAGTACGTTGCGCGTAGTGAGCCAGCGCCCCGATTCCGGATCAAGCAACGTATGTTTGGCGTACGAGCCAGGTACGTCACGTGTACGTCCTTCTGTGGGCCTTTGGAGTTTTGGGCTCGGGAATAGTTGGGCTTTTTGCCTTGATTGAGTTTAGGCCTTATGCCTATTTATGGTATCAGGTCATTTCTGGGCTTTAGGCCATCATGGAGCTCTTAGGGCCTATGTTGGGCCTTAGGGTCCTTTTTAGTTGGACTTGGAATGCCTTTTTGGGCTAGTTTGGATTTAGGCCTTGGTTGGGTAGGCCCAATAAGGCAAGGATTAAGCATCCTTTTGTCCTTAAAGTCAAGATTTAGGGTTTGGACTCTCGGGTTGGATTATTGACATAATTTCTAATTCGGGTTTTATACTCTCGGGTTGGATTATTGACCACATTTACTAAATCATTAGTAAATCATGATGAATAGAATTCCTCATCCTTTGTGGCAGATTTGAATCGTCCATATCAATGGACTAGATTCATTAGTCCTTCACTTTGACTCACATAAAACATGTGATCAATGAATTAGTCATAATCTTCCAAAGATCAAGATTCTCATACATCACACAATTCGAATTATATGCCTCCAAGTTTTTATCCAATTGGAACTTAGGTGATGAAAGCTCTTTATCACTTAGTTAATTATGACATGTACCACAAGTGAAATAATAAGAATCAAATCCACAATTAATATTGTTAATAATAGAAATGTAACCAACACTTTCATAGATGCCATTGCAAGGAAATATAAAGTAAACCAACTATATAAACCAAAATTTCACTTTTATTGATAATAAACGAATAATTGGAACTTGTCCTTACAATGCATAAATGAAAACAATGCTTCTAGAAATTTCCTAAGCAATCTAGTAAATTATTATAACTCCTAAGTAGCAGCTTCCAAAATCTGATCATCGAACCATGTGACCAAAATCCATATCTCACGATCAGATCCAGCTCACTCTTCTTAAGCTTCCTTCTTTCTCTTAGATCCTGCAATACCATCAAAATGTGATCATCACAACATGTATTAAGAGTCTATGAATAGGAACTTATATAAATAATGGAGTTAGATAATGGATGTACCTGAACTAGAGTCACACGACTTGACTTTACCATTTCTAAGATCTTTCAGATAGTCTGGGCAACTCCGTAACCAATGTCCCTTCAATTGGAAATAGAAACATGTGGACTCTTTAGGATTAGCACATGGAACTATCTTAGAACTAGCCTTTTTCTTTACTATACGATCAAACGGTTTGACCTTGGCTGATCCCTTTCCATTGGGAAGAGAAATCTTTTCTGGACAACCATTGTCAATGTCCATGGATATTTTGGAATCAGATCCTTCAAACACTTTTGCTTCACTTGTGCTCTTAATCATTTCTGCTTCAGTAACAATCAACATATGTGTCAGATCAATTGGGGTCACGTCGTGGTCGCTCATATAAAAGTTCTTAATGAACTGACTATATGACTCAGGAAGCGAAAGGAGAACCAAATCAATGGATTGCTCCCTTGGGAAAACGACACCCAACCTATCCAATTTGGCAATGTACGATTTCATTTCCAGAACATGCACAAACACATAATTTCCATCTCGATGTTTACATGCCAATAGGGCTTGAGTAATTTCATATCTTTCGACTTGAGGGAATCGTAACGTGCGGAGAGTCACTGGAGGAGGAGGAGGAAGAGTTGGAGAAGCATGATATCCATTTCCACCATTGCTCGAAGAAGGGAACATACTTTCACCTTGATCAGAATGTGGAAGATCATCTTCAGAAGGTAGAGGAAAACTATTTCCAAAAGAACGAGGAAGACCATTGTTGTCTTGACTTGACATCTATAAAGGGAGAAAAGAGAATTCAAGTTAGTTGATTTTAATCCTTAATTATTAACCCATAAATTTAAATTAAGGCTAGCATCCATATTTTCGATTTGAACTTTAAAGAGGGATGCCGTAATCAAATTCGAATCTATTTTAGGTAAGTAAGGATTTTATCAGTTTTAATCTTATGAAACTCCTAGATCTTTTGAGATTCATTGAATCCAATCAATGACATGTTTAATATCGATCATGCTCTCACTTTTGTGACTGGGATGTCAAGGATCACAAACAAGATGTGAATAACCATGCAAATTAGTTTGGTACTCTCGATGTCATTTATCATCTCGTTTTAATGTCACGGTTAGCCACACGCGCTCCATTAATCAACGATAATTTTCGAGACACCCATTACCACCCTTTATTAGTCCCCCATTAGTGTGCCGGTTAACCACACACACGCTCCACTAACGACTCATAAAGTGTAATGTGCATTTTCATGGATTAGCATACAAATTCACATTTTTCTAAAGTAACTAAGAATGAGATTTTAGAAAATAGTTTAGTTACTTTATATCATTATACTTTTAATGAGATTATGTCCTATCAAACCCGTTCGGCTAACGACCCTCCACCATACAAGAGAGCGGTGGGTAAGAATGGATACCCCTTGACGGTCATTTTATAGTCCGCTTCCTTAAACTCTCCTTATAGTATAACTTCATGAATGAGGCGTACTAGCGGTTTAACTGACTTTTCTTATACATAAAATATATATTAAACTTTTAATTATATACATAGTATAAGGTGTATTTTAAAACATTTTAAAATAGCAAGGGTTTAACCTTTTAATAAATTAAACTTTTAATTTAATTAAATTTAAACCATTTTGTGGATGTATTAATTGTCGTTTAATTAATTACTTAATTAAATTAATAATAAGATTCATAAGGATGTATTTTAAACTTTTCAAAATACCAAATATTATGACATCTGTTATTTAATTCAATTAATATCTAGATTTATTATTTATACACTTAAAAGATAAATCATATTAATCAACTAAACAATAAATCAAGTCAAATACTTATCTCTTAACTTCTAGGCTTTTATTATATCATGATATATTCAGCAAAATCGGATTTGGCAAGAAAATATAGCATACAATTATCACAAATAAGCAGATTAGGCTGATAAGGCATAAATTCCCGTCCAGACTGAGCTCACATCGTGAGCCTCATAGCTCACGTCATGAGACCTGATTTCCAGCAAACAGATTCAGATATGACTGAGCTCACGTTATGAGTTGCGACAAATGCAAAACCAAGTTTCTTTTTGATTCACCAATGTGAAAATACATGAAAGAAAACCCTAGTCTCTGATACTGCTGATGGGTTATTTGGAGTAAAACTACAATGCACTAAGCGGAAAATATTTAAACAATTCAAATGATTAGGGCACATGCAACCTAATAGGATCCATGTCTTTCACATATAACACCATACTATGAATCATCATATTACAGAAATTTCATATGACCAGACTGATTCATAAGAATAAGAAACTTACCTTGAAGATTATTATAGCAAACAATCTTGAATTCCTCCTTGAAAGACTCTTGGAAGCAAGCGCCACAAGTGCCGCGCCTCTAATGGTTCACACCCAAACCCTAGCAACCAAGGAGCTTGAAGAGAGAGAGAGAGAGAGAGAGAGAGAGGGGAGAGAGAGGAGAGAGGTGAGAATTCTGGCCCTAAGCATCTAAAGGAATGTCATGGCCGAAATTCTAAGGCTAAGGGTCTTTATATAGATGAGGTAGCTTAGTGCCAAAACTAGGGTTTAAGAAGGAAACCCTAATCCCTTTTGCTTGGTGACAAAGCAGCCCATTCCCCTCTTTCAAGGGGCTTGACGAAATTCCTTGGGCTTGCCCAAGAGATTTTTGTCCACCTCATCCAATGAAGTCCATGAGCTCCTTTCCTCAACTTTCAATAAATAACCAAACAGACCCTGCACTTTTAATTTAATTCCAATTAATATATGATTAATGATTAATTAAATAATACTATTTCCGATTAATATATTATTCTCATAATATATTAACAAATTATTTATTTTGATTTCTAATTAATTTATTAATTATATAATAAATTAACAAATCATTCTCTTTCTCTCTAAAAGCTATCATATTCAATTGCTAGGTTTGAAGGGCAACCCAAAAAGAATGTGCTACTATCAATTCAAGTTTATACCAATTATAGTTATGGGCTTAGACACCCAATCCAACAAAGTTTCCTTCACTGTATCCGTGGGTTGAAGGCACCAATGTCGGCGCACTGGATTATGTTTGTAGTATGATGATTGTCTTCGTGACGATTACCTGTTATACTTGTATCTGCTTGATGTCTCTGTTACTCTTATTGTTATGATTATATGTGTTACTGGTAGGGGTGAAATAGACCTGATACCGATTGAAAGATAACAAAGGGGGTGAAATAGACCAGTACCGGTTGAAAGGTACTGAAGGGGGTGAAATAGACCCAATACCGGTTGAACGATACCGAAGGCGATGAAATAGACCTAATATGTTCTTGATTTCTATATATGTATGGTATATGAGGTATTTTGGGGAACTCACTAGACTTTGTGCTTACAGTTTTAAATTTATTTTTCAGGTACTTCCAGCTCGAAAGGGAAGGACCCGGCCTGATTACATTGCATCCACCTATGTTTTTCCACATCACGTGATTTTGGGATTTTGTACTCTGATAATATTTTACTATGATATACTTTCGACTGTTTGATGTGATTATCGTACGCTTGGAATGAAATTAAAATGAAAATTTTATTTGAACTTTTTGGGTTGTTAAAAATATATATCTATGCATTTTTGTGAGTATTCTTGCCTTAGTCAATTTTTTTTTAAATTTATTGTAGATTTGGAAGAATTTGTGGAAAATATTGAAGAGGTGAAAAGTGATAAATTGAAGAAAATATGGAAATCTTGACACAAATGCATGAAAATGCTTTGAAATTTTTGGCATTTTTATTTTTTATATTTTATTTTGTATCGAATATAATACTTGTACTATTATGTTTATAGATTAGTCAATAAAAATGGGTTTTTATGATTATTTACGACGATTATAGTATAAGAAATATACATATATGCACCCAAAACGTTGAATTTTTTGGTTAAAAAAATTATAGTTTTTTAAGGGAAAATGACAATGTAGCCCTACAATGTTTTGCGTTTTGATCGAAGCAGTCCCTTAATTTAATTTCTTGCTTTTTAAGGGAATAAAGTGGATGTGGCCTGCATATTTGGTCCCCTTAACTTGAAATAACCGGTTCAATGTACAACATGGATTTTTTTAACTAAAAATAATTAACCTAAGTCCACCTCACCCTCTTCATCCCATATTTACCGAGGAAAGAGAAACAACAAATACTTTCATCATATTACACTCTTCCATCCTTAATCTCTGTTTTTGTATTGAGATTCATTTCCGAGAGTTTCCTATGTTTACAATTGTGAATTTTGGTTTTCGATTGCTATGTTGGTGGAATCTTCCATCACCAACAATGACAATGGGGGTTCTGTGTTCAACAACGGTGAACAAAATAAATCGTTTAGGATCGTCATAGGTTACGACACTCGGGAAGATCTGGCTTACGAGGTGTGTCGGTATTCGATCCTTAAACGATCTTTGATCCCCGTCAAGGTTATCCCGATCAAGCAATTTGAATCACACGAAGATCTGGCTTACGAGGTGTGTCGGTATGTGATGAATGACAGTTAAAGCTTTTGAGTTTTCTGTGTTTTAAGTTTGTTGTGATGAACAGACAATCGAATCTTCGATGAACACACAATCAAAAAAAATTTGGTGCTTGAAAGATTCTATTATGCTTTTACAGGTTTTGATTTTTTTGGGTTTGTTGTAATGAACACACAATCGAAGCTTTTGAGTCTTATGGGATTATTGTGATGCAAACACAAGTGTTATGGGTTTATTGGAAGAAGAATGGTGCATCCTACTATTTTTCGATACTGATTTTGGAATCCCTCATCATCGATTTGATTTATCAGGACCTTAACATCATCACCATGTTAAACATTAGTCTCCTAAAGGTCTTGCTTCCTGAAGGTCTTGCCGAGGCTTGTTCATGGATTTGACTTTCAAAGTCAACAAATTCAATTGTAAGCACCGATTTTTGGGTATTTAAAGAAAAAAGGGAAGCTTATTTATTTCATGTGTGACAAGGAAAGTGGGGTCATAAGAAATGCTTCTCTGGCAAAGGGTAACCGATTTAGCCCTTCAATTCTTTCAAAGGGACCCAATAGACCCGACAATTTAATTTATTATGTTAATTTTAAAAATAAATTTAAAAAACTCATTTTTTGAAAAAATAAAAAATTATTATTTTTATACAAAAAAATCCTAAAATTTAATTTATTATGTTAATTTTTAGACTTTTTTATTAATATTTCCAATAACACAAAAAATTAAACATTAAATGAGATTGTTAAGATGACGATCATGCCCTTAATAAGTTAATTTTGATCTAACACTCCACTTTTAGTTCTTAGGTTCTCGGGAACTATGAGTTGTCAATGGATCTCACCGTTATATATATATATATATATATATATATATATATATATATATATATATATATATATATATATATACTTACTGGTACGCGGGAGAGTTTTACAATAAAAAGAAAATATGTGGTCCACATTTGTTCTTGCGTTCTCGATTTCATAATTATTCTTATTTGAACATTTCCGTATATATATATATATATATATATATATATATATATATATATATATATATATATATATATACTGGGAGAGGTTCAATAGAAACCATAATTAACAAGGAACCAAGGAACCAACCGTAAGCGTCTGAAATCATAATGATCAACGACCAAGGAAATAGATATACACTTGTATATTGGACGCACACAGACACCAGATTATACCAAAAAATCCACCTCCTTACTAAAAACCCACATCTTTTTTTCGTTTAAATTTTTTTAGGCCACATTTTTTATCGAAAAAAAACCTGAATATACCGTTGTTCACGATTTTTTGTCATCTTTCCATAGAGATTCATGTTGATATATTAAAAATGAACTTTTTATTTTCGAAAAAAAAACAAATTTATTTTGTTATTTTTTTCAATATTTAAGTTTATTTTTATCCAAAAAAACTAACTATACCAAAAATATTAATTTTTTGTACTTTATTAATAAACATCAACACCGATTAAAAAAAAAACTCAATCAATGCAGATTCACACTGTGAATCTACACTGTAAATATTTCAATTCGTAACATTTACAATGTGAAAAAACTCGATAAATTCAGATTCATACTATGAATCTAAACTATAAATATTT